>NC_134282.1:21496555-21808989 GCF_949628215.1 Phalacrocorax aristotelis | reverse complement strand
GTTTACCCCATTTTCTACAGTACCCATTATAAGACTTATTCTTCAACAAGTTTTGTTTTAAACACAATTTAGACAGTTGAACATTCTCCAAAATCAATTCTTTGTAGAGTACCCTGATATTTAGCTTGTTTGAAGACAAAACAAAAAAAAACAAAACAAAACAAAACAAAAAAATGTTTTGGTCAAGTGGATAAGCCAATTCTGAATTATGAGACTTTTTGAGAAGAGACAGATTTTAGCAATGGAAAATAGTTCTAAGATTTGGTCTGTAACCAGCTCAAGCACTATTGACATAAAACCCTTCAGATATTACTTTAACACTCCCCACACAAAGAACTAGTGAAGGACCTATTTTCTACCTTGTATAAAATTCTAAGTTCAAAGATATTTGAGTTCTACACCTCCTAGCAGTTAAGGACATTTTGTGTCTACAATTTCACAGAGACGTCACATAGCTTTTCAAAACTATGTCCTATGTAAATGAACTCTTCAGCTAAGGAAAAATATGCCTTTAGAATAAATAAGGGAAAAATGTAAACAGCTTCAGAATAAATGACAGAAAAACCTAAACATCATTTTTGTTAAGAGGCAGGTCTGAATGGTTTCTATCACGTGAAACTATGACAGCTTCATTCCAAAATCCAGCCACCATCCTTATTAACATATATTTTGAGACCATACACATGTTCCCAGTGTTGGCCACTTGAGTTTGAGGCTTCTAGTTTATTATTATTTCTCATCTGATTTCTAGTCAATATTTCAAGAGAGACATAAAACAAAAGCAATCAAGAGCTCCTTTTAAAGAATACAGACATGTGTAAACTTCTATAAATTTTTTTTTTTTCCTCAAGTTACTAAGTACAGTAATTCAAGCTTTGGCTGTCTGCCTAAAACTACAGTTTCCTTAAGTTTTAATTCAAACTTTCATCTATAAAATTGATTATACCATTAAAATAAAAGTGACATAGTTACCAACTACTCTCTATAATTAGATACTGTTAGGTGCTTCCTGTTACTTGAAAAACATTCTTCATTTAATATACAGAGAGAGGTAGTGTTGACTAATGAGCTGTTCCATTACTAACTTTTACCAGTTAGTAGTAATAGTTTTATCAGAGCTGCAAACACTTTTGAATAGCTAGATCTTTGTTTTGAGAGCTGAGCTGAAATGTTCCAAATGCAGTAAAACTGAGGAGCCCACGTGCAATATGGATTCTTTGTTCACCTCCTGTACAGGCTGAAAGAGACAACCTAGACATAAATGGTCATTTGTTCTCATTACTGATCCCAAGGAATATTGTGAAGGAACGCGGAAATTAATCTAAGTATTCTGGCTATGTTCCAGCTTGGATAACTACATCCTCTCTACCATGAACACCCTCTATTTCTCTCCACTCTTTAATTTCATTTTAATAAATTACTCATTTCCCTAGTTATAAAACATTGCCTAGTGCTGATGATAAAGAATGACTACCACATTCCTCTCTGACAATGGCTGCAGAACAAGCCTTACCTCCCCACGGTCAGGCTGGCTGCAGAGGTGGCATCCTGCCCACTTGAGTTGCTCTGCAATTAAAAAGTGCTGAGTAAACATAAGAGATGAGCCAAAGCAAGGAACAGAAATTTGAAACAATACATTGCACCCCTCTAAGTAGGAGAATGTTCCAACCTAGAAGGGAAGAGAGTTCACTGCCATATAAAAACACAGACTGTGTTTGCATTTGTGAAGCCATAGTCTCATCAGACTTTGAATACCTTTAACCTGGGACTGTGGCTGCAAGTTCTTTCTCAACTTCAGCTGTGTCAGCAGAAGAGGTCCTATTGGCCTATGTCCCTGTCACAGCTTCCCTCCACCCTCTGGCTACTGCTCTCTCAGATCTCCCAGCTAAGCTACCCTCTGAGTGCGTGTTTCAGCCAAAGTAAATCTGATTAGCATAAACAGCTTAATAACAGGTCTTTGCTAACATTAATCCAGTCCATGTTGACTGGAACAGGGTTAGGGAAAATGTCACAAACAGCTTAGCCACTGGGTACCAGAGGACAGTGTATTCCTTGAGGGTGACAAAGACAGCCACCTGGAGGCTTGTCTCCCCTTCTAGCTTATCTGCAGCCAAAGAAGGATTTATACCTACAGTAATACTTGTATTTGGCAAAAAGAAAAAACATATAAAATGGGATGCTTTGGTATTAAACTGGAAAGATCCAACCTTCTGTCATGAAGCAGAGTTCATATGGTGGAATTTATACAGAGATAACCTGGCCGTGCATAAGGGCACAGTAAAACTGAAACATAAACCTAGAAGATCAAAGTACTGTTTGAAGAGATCTGTTATATCAGTGATCTGTTATATCAGAGACCTTTCAAAAACTTTTTATACCCCTACCATATTTTGTTGGTTGAAATGAAGTTTTCTGCTGTTGCCATAGCCTCCTAACACTAGGAAAAATATTAGTAGAGGAGGGATGGGATGGGATGGGATAGTCAAAGGTGAGCAGCAATAAGGAAAAAAAGAAAACAAACCCAAACAAAAAAGATCCAAACATACAAAGTCCAGTCCATGGTAGGGATGAAGTGCAATTAGTTACTCTGTTCTCTAGCACCTAGTCCACACTTTCAAAAAGTGAGGTATATAGCCAAGTCCTAACCAGTTTTCTGGACTATGCAAATGGAATAATCCTGGCTACAATCTTAGAAGAAGTTGTGCTCCTGAGTGGGATTGAGAGGTACAAGTGTTAATGGGGTGTGACAAACCAGAGAGGAAAAGAGTTGTGACTTTGTTGCTTTTCCTGGCTGGAGTAGGCTGATCTTTCCCTGCCTCTCCAGAATTTGGCATCCAAAACCAGGCTTCACAGCAATTTGGAGTTACACCTTCAGCTTGTCAAGTGGCTAGTGGCTCAGATCCACTCAAGTTTTCCAAAAGGTTGCAACACCCACAATGTTATTACTCCAAACAAGACAGCACTCTGGGTTTGTCAGCATTAAGTAGGTTCATTTAAACATCAATTCAGGGATGGAAATATTAGAAACTTTTCCTAGGAAAAGAAGGTTGAACACTGAAGGTGGATTGCAAAATTGGAAACAAGATTACAAAATAAAACACCAACAGAAAACTTAAAAGGACTCACTCCTGAGCCCCTTTCCATTAACACTACATTTTCTCTTTCTTCAAAACAATCTCCCAAACTATTCACAAATCTTTAGCCAGCAATAGCTCTGATAATTCACATTTGCCTCTACCTTTTCCTTGTGAGCCTGACTTTTCTCTTCTTTCAGTACAAGTAAAACATTCAGTAACTGGTGCTGGGACCAATTCAAGGCAAATCAAACATTTGGGACATCTCTGGAAGGAAAGACAGATAAAGGGGAGAGGGGAGTTAGCTTTCAAGACTATAAAGTATCTAGTATCATAGGAAATTTTCACTGGATGCACATCCTGTCTCTGGCTCAGTTTAAGCTGTCCACAGGGACTAAACACAGCACATTAATAACACGGGTGACAGAACTGGCATGTAGAGTCTTTGTTTGAACTATATTCCCTACTCTCTTGTCAGCTTAGAGGCTTGCAACAAGTGAGTTGATTCACCCATCACTCTCTTTTATGTATCCACAAGGCGAGATCCAGCAAACAAAAAACTACTCCAGATATCTCTTAAACACGACAGTAGTATCACAGTTTAAATAAAGATGTTTCTAGTTTTCTTTTCTCTTTCTGTTTTATATACTTTTTCTTTGCACCAAATTTCTATTGTTTCAGTCAGAAAAAAATGTAATTGATTTTTCCTTAATTCTCTGTATAGCTTTAGCCAGGGTACCCAGTCTTTGATTTGGAGTGCCAGTAACCATGACTAAATGGACAGTTAATCCAGCCTGTAAACTATGATAGCGGTCCAGTCCCTTTACCCTTTCTTACAGAAGACATTATCCATGCTATTATAGAAAGAAAATTCTCCTATGAAACCATAAAAGCCCGAAAGCTGCTTCTTAACTTTCACCCCTCAGCTTCCCTAAGAGCAGCTGAGAGGTTCTACATATCTGGGCTATTAATTGGCTCTTACTATCAGAACAGCTGAGTACCCAGCACCCCTTAATTGCAGTTACCCCCACCACACTCCTGAGGTAAAGCAGTGGCATAACCTCTACTGTACTAACAGGGGGCACAAAGAGTCTGTATAACTTGCTCAAAGCATTCACAAGATCTGTGGCAGAGGCAAGATTTCAGTTCTCCTTCTGCAAGCCAGGGCTTGTATCTCTTCCAAAACCAAGCAGCACAGAAGCAGGGGAACTTACTTGCTCCCTCCCCACCACCCTCCTGCTTTTCCAGTTTGAATGGATAGGAAGGTCATATATTGGACACTTGTCTAGAAACCCCTTATTTTGTGGACACCCCCTGTGTCAGGGAGATGTTACTACCAGTTCATCAGGCCTGTGAATACAATGAATTCCTGTAATGTGCATCCATCAACCCAGCTAAAGTTTTCCCAAGCCGCAGAAAGCCTGAGATGAATACCACTTCAGCCTCCCTGGACATCTGTCGTCTTTTCCATCAGTTTTGTAATTTCACAAAGAACAAAATCAAACATGCAAGAACCTGGTTTTGTATAAAATTTGCCAGCCTACAAGGAAAGACAACCCAGACCTTGGGTTTCTGGGCATTCTGTAGTTATTCTGTAGTTATGACAACTTAACTTAAAAAAATAAGTGTCCTGTCACAGCTGAGACCATTCACCATTGTCCTGAAAAGTGCTGTTGTACATTTGCATTTGTAGCAGTCTAAGCACTCCCATCAATAGCCCCATAAGCAGTTTTCACACTTGTACTATCCAATTTAGGAGGGAATGCTGGTTTTATCTCAATTATATACTGTAATCCTCTATTTAATCCCTCCTTTCAGGTTTTACTGCAGTTTATTCAAACTCTGCCTTTGCTGTTATTTGCAGTGCACTATTTTCTTCTTAGGTCATGCCAGGCCCTTTCTAGGAAATAATAATTCCTTAGGCAATTTTTCAAATTTTTGACAAATGAAAGTAAAAAAGCTAAGCAAATTGTCCTGTGGGTATCACAACTAAGTAAAGCAAGTGTCCTACCTATTTGTGTCCTCCATCATTTAACAGCTCTTCCTCTATCAATGCCCTTTCCATATCACTCCTAACTTCTCTCTTAGTTCCCAGAGCCCTCACAAATTGAAGATGATACAGACAAATTTTTAAACCAGAGTAGTTAGTGGTTGCTGCTGTCAAACTTAAGTTGCATATGTGATGACTGTCAAGCTGGCTGTTGCTTTCTAGAATGGCAAAGATGCCAAGTTATAATTGTTCCACTCAGGGGGTACATGCACTCTAGCCTCTTTTGAGCCACCAGTATGCACTGTGTAACACCTTTGAAACTAATACCGCTCTATCAAATTTGGCTGAAGGTGTCCAGTGAGTTCCAAAACTACTGAGAACTAAAAGATGGACAGATTGGCAGAGTGGCTGCATGTACTTGTCTTGAAAGTGTATCACATCCCCCCATAACAATTCAGCCATTAGCTGTCTCTAGATTCAAGACAATAAGACAGGTTTAATGACATTCCGATATAGTCAAAAGACACAAATTTCAAAAGCATATGGTCAATCAGCAAGGATTATCCAGACTACAGTAAAAGTCAGTGGATTTTGTTACTACTCTGCCTGGTGGGGTACTCTTCACTTCTGTTAGAAGCACAAAGAATGAATGCCATACAGAAGCTCCACATTCAGCTTGTTTTGAAGTTTAGAAAATTGTCTCATCTCCTACCATAACAATGAGATTGCAGTGCTTTCCCACAAGCACATAAGCTACATCTTCACTTTTGCCACCCCCCACTAACTATACTGACAAATGCATTCCAGTTGTCATGTTGTCATTATAATCCTGCCAGAGACGGGGCGGGGGGGGGAGGGTTGAAGGGATTTTTTAAAGTAAATCCCTTTTTAAGCTTTTTAAGCTTTACTTAAAAGGTTCAAAATTAGTTCTGAATTAGCTTTTCATACCAGTTTTAATTTCTTTCATCTTCTGAAAAAATTGCTTGAGATTAACAGAGAGAAGCAAGCACTCCAAGGAAGGTAACTTTAGGAGTCGTCTGGACAGGGTGCTGGGCCATCTTGTCTAGACTGTGCTCTTCCTAGAAAGGTTGGACTAGATGATCCCTGAGGTCCCTTCCAACCTGTGATTCTGTGATAGCTCTAAGTGTCTTCAGAACTAACCACTAGAAGCATTCCTAAAGCCTCAGTTATTCCTCATGTAAATAATAATGACTATAAGTCAGCCTTACCAAATAAAGGTCATTGTGGTAATGATACATCTACCACATCCAGATCCTGACAGCCTCTATAGTGAAGTCTAGGGTATGATCCAATTGTAATCAAAAGTAGGTACCTTCTAACCTTTCTAGCATTGACTTTGTCTCTTTTGCCAATGCATCTTCCAATCACATGCATCTCAGTAAGGTTTTCCGGGAGTTGTGGGATAGGTACACAAGAAGCAGTGCAATCATAGACTCAATATACATTTTGATTCAGTTCCCAGTGCTTCATTACTGCATAGTAAGCAGAGCCATGGGGGACAACACAATACTGAACTGCTTTTTTGTAAGAGACCTTGGAATTTTAATACTTTTCTTAGAAGCATGGGAGTTTACAGTATCCAGATAATAGCCAAAGGACAACTTATACTTAATTTTTACTTTTTATTGAGGTAAAGTTTTGAAAATCAATCCAAAAGGTCTTAAAAAAAATAGCAGCTGTTGTAAACAGGGCCACTTATGCTGATAATAACAGATACTTTTCCATGGGGATATGTGTTTGCATAGATGTGGGAGCATACCAGTTTCTGAATGTGGCAGTACTAAGCTTAACCCCTTCCTGTGTAACTCAAGCAAAGTGAATTTACCTTTTTCACAATTTATCCAGGCACCATCAAAACCCTTTTTTATTGAATTTATGGCAAGTGGTCAGCTCTAAAGCAGAAATGGCATGAGGTAGCAAAGTGCAGAGCAGTTTTCAGGAAAAGCAGCAGTGCTGCCAGGACTGAAAGGCATCTTCTTGGAGAAAAGGCGAACAGGACAGTACATCAGGGGGAAGAGGACAAAAAATGAGCATTTGACTCCTAAAAAGAACAGAAGCAACAAGAAATTTTGGAATTTTTTTGTTCCCCCAGAAAGAAAGGAAGAAGATGGAAGGAGAGAGAGGGCAGGACACTAATAGGTCTGATACAGTTTTCTGAGGTTTCCTTCTCTCATCATTTTTGAACAATGATTGGAAAAAATCTTGCATTTAAAACTTCTGTAAAAGCTTTGTAAAACTATGACAGAGAGGGAGGCACTCCCCCAGACCAATGGGACGTAAACTTCTCTGAGGTATCCAGGATTTTCATGCTGCCAAATATGAGAGACTTAAGAAAGTGTAAACTGTCTCTTTGTATAATTCCCATGTTAAGCTAAGCCTTAACACTGCTGCTATGCACAACCCAGGACAGGTAACTCTGTGCTTAATCCATTGGTTTTATTCTCCCAAAAGGAATTATCTGCTCCTTGATAGAACACTAATCTTCCATAATCTTACAAGATCAGGTTACCTGTTTATGCCCAGAAACTGTCTCTATCCTTATCCTAGCTTTCTTTCATGTCTTCTCCCTTTCTGAATAAATGCGTTGTTTTGTGTCTGAGCAGGGGCTTACAACGTATTTTCTCTTGTGAGTGGTATTGACCCAATGGCACACAGCATGCACCTTACTCAAAGTCTGAGCAATGTGTAGCATGACTTAAAAAAAAGGATAAGGATGTCACCCACAGCTAAAGAAATCCCAGAATGCAAAAAAATAAGGGAAACTCCAAATAAAATAAAATCATGAAGAGACAGGGACAGGAAGAGCACATCTCCTTATATTTACCTGGAGGAGAATTTAAAACCACAGCAAGTTTTGGAATGAGTGAAAGGAACAGAACAGACAACACAAAGAAAGAAAAGTTCCTTGTAGTGTTAATTTCCCTCACTGCTTTGCACATGCTTTGAGGAAGATGGAGGGCAAAATCGTTTCAAGATCACAGCGTTTTGAGGCAATAATGTAGCTCATTTTGTCACCACTACAGATGGCAGGCTGTAATGAGCCCACGTTAATGACTACTATAGATATTCTATACACAGATATGTAATGGTGCGCTGCGAGATGTCGACAATGAAACCAAATGCTGAGAGCCTTGTCCTCATTTCAGGTTTTGTTACAGGCATGAAGCTCAGACCTGGTTTGCTCAAAAATGGACATAAGATTACTACATTCAAGAGAATTTGGTCCAATTTTTAAAGAAAACAAAGGTTGATTCATGTTTTGTGCTGAATCACTTTCTCCCAGATAAAACTGGGTGAAACTCATAGGTTTCTCCTGAACTGTCACATTCATTTTTGGACACTATATCTGGCTTAAAGTAAAAGACAAAACTGGACACAGCAAAAACTGGAACTCAGAAACACACCTGCTTAGACTTACTTTAATGCTGGCAGACATGCTCTTTTAGCATATAAAACCCCACAGAACATGCATTTTAACTACATACAGTCAGGGCCCTGAGTGCATGAATAGATCCTACTGCCCCAGCCAGCCTCACCCAGGACCTGCACCCACGCCCTCTGCCCATACATCCAAGAATACGATTTGAACTCAGGCCTAGGCCCACAGTCCTGGCCAGGCTATGTCACGGGTTCCCATACCTGTGCCTGAGCTGCTGTTGTTTAGGCTTCCCCACACTGACCACAAACCAAACCTGTTGCCTTAGTTTCACCTGATAAAAGCTGGATTGTTGCTGTTACTACCCTGTTCTGCTCTTCCAGCTCAGACCAGGACTGAAGGCCCAAGTCTGAGCTTAAATAAGGCTCCTGGATGCACAAGTGAGGGGTGGAGGTCTCAGGAGAGGCTGATCAGTACAATTAAGGCTTATAGGCGCACTCAGGGTCCTGACACATATAAAACCTGGGAAAGTTTGAAAAACACCCAAACCAACAGATAATGCTCACAGCGTTTCCAAAG
Organism: Phalacrocorax aristotelis; assembly: GCF_949628215.1. Taxonomy (NCBI): domain Eukaryota; kingdom Metazoa; phylum Chordata; class Aves; order Suliformes; family Phalacrocoracidae; genus Phalacrocorax; species Phalacrocorax aristotelis. The sequence continues at coordinate 21,799,949 of NC_134282.1, read as the reverse complement.
AAGATACTTCAAACATGACAATGTCTAGTCCAGGGAAGATAGAAAACAGCAGTCACTCTATGGGGACCGGGTATTTACTTTTCTCTTTGAAAAAAGGTCATCATTTCCAACAACAGTTAGATGACACATGCTATAGAAATGCCTCTGACTCAACAACATGCAGGCAACCTGATAGATACAAAGGGCGTGTAATTACACATTTCTGTGCAAAGCTGAAGTTATCATATTTTGAGCCCATAGGTCACGTCAAAACAAACACTACCTCTACTAATTCCTGAAGCAGGAGGTGAGTGGAGGCCATACCATGTTGGCTAGATATACTATCTCGAAGAGATCTATCACATGGAAGAATCAAGTGAAATTTAGGTTGACAACTATACTTTGTGGGGTGGAAGTCATTCTGAAGGACAAGAATTTGTCATATGAAGAACTGGCATTTGGGATAGGTAAATGAAGAGAGATCATTTGAATAAACTACCAGATGGGAAATACACTTGTCATGAAGGTCCCCTTAATTGGCTCCAGCTTGAGGCTAATCTGAAAAAATGGGTTTGGACACAGCAACAAACTAACCAGCAAGAATCAATAGCAGTGACTCAGATAACAGCCCAGGAAACAGCTACAGGAATGTGATGCAAGGATTATAAGGGTGTCTGATGTCATAAAGTTATAATGTGGAAATTATTGACCTTGTATAATTTCTGCCTGAGGTCGTGATAAACTTCTAATCAGTCACAGGAGCAAAATTAAAACAATGTGAGAAAACCAGCTGCCTGAGAAGCTTGCTACAGCTATGAAAATGCATTGCCCTGATATTAAAGGCATATTCCACTGCTTACTGTAAATTATTTCACAGATTCATGTTATACTTTATTGAGATACCAACTGGGAGTGATTCTCGTCTCCTTTCCAGTATTCTTACAGTGATGTCAACTTTTTAATGTCAGTGGAAGTAGTTCTAATTTACTACTTAATCAGAAGAAAGTCAGATGCATTAGCTTTCCAGGACTGATATCTAAACATTTCTAACATGGGCAAACAGACAATTGTTTCCATCATTACATGAGCAAATAAAAAATTTTTTATTGTTCTTCAAGCTGCCACAACTTACTCCCAAAGGATTTAAGATTAATGGACAATCTTCTTACTACCTGAAATCCTCTTGGGATGACCGTTTTTTCAATCCTTAGCGTCATATCATTGTATTTCAAAGGGTATATTGTTCATAAAGTGCTCTTTTCCTGCTGCAAAAAAATGCTCAAAAGCCTTAAGCCCTGGCTTCTACCTGAAATGTTCCCCAAATATTTGTAGTCCCTCCTATATAATAGGTTTTCTATATGAGACCCATGTTATACACAAAAAAACCTACACTAATTGGTTTTTATTATCTTAATAATGTTAACATTTCCTCATCTAATAATGGTTAATTTAATGTGCTCCTGTAATGCGCTCCTAAATTACTAGCTTATAAAAAAACCCCACCAGTGCTGATTTCAGGTTTCCACACATTGCATTAATTATCTGGAAATGTCTCTGAGACTTCCTAGAACAGATTTTCACAATCTCCTTATTAACCCTGTACAGACGTTTTAAACATACTGTAGCTACTCCAAGTTCATCATCCTTGTAATTTACACAAACCTTGTAACTGATATTTGTAAGCACAGAAAATCTGGAATTTAAAAGAAATATTAGATGGCCTCCTGCTTTTAACTCACAGATCTTCCACTTGAACAGATGTACTGAGAACTGGTGCTATAAAGAGGTGAAGACCCCCTTTCCACTGAATCCAGGGGAGATGTGAGTGAGGAAGGGTGCACACAGCCTAGTCCTATTCTTCCTCGCACACACGTTCCTTTTAGGTGCTCATTTTCTATTTAGGGAGATTTACTTGTGAGCCCAGCAGTAAGCAGAAATTAAGGGAAAAGAAAAAATCAGGAAAATAAAAATATACAAAAAACAAAATGCTTCCTACCAGAGCAGAAAAATTATTACAATCACTAGTCAGGGAACATACAAATACCCAGTAAGCTACAAACTGAAACGCATAACTAGATAATTCAGATGTCGAAGTGAGTTCTTTCCCCTCTCTCCCATCACCAGTGTGAGAGCTAGAAGCGTAAATCCTAGATTTATTAAGTAAAACCACACACGTACACGCAAAATCATACAGCTCAATCTAATCTGTACAAAGATAACACCTGTTAGGAAGTATAATATAACAGTCAGGATAATTATTGCATGCCACAGTGTAGCATAGATTCCGAGGGTATCTTCCACATCCCATTTCTCTGGTAGTACAAGAGTCCAATATTCTCTGACCAGGTTTGTTTAGAAATTCCATATTTGGAGGGTGTAGTATTTAATATAAAATGTACTTATTTAAAGATAGCTGATGTTACCCATACAGGATTTCTGATTTAGCAGATTGATGAAAAATACATTGAATAACACAATGCAAACATAAGATACACTTGGCAATATATATATAGCAATTGCAATACACAGTTCAGTTACAATCCTAACATGATTCCCATTGCCAGTCTCTAGAATACGCTCACCGTCATGACACTGGGCATCCCCAGTCACCAGGAATGAACACATGGGTTGAAGCCAGCTCAAATACATTGCTCTCTTCAGATTTTATACTATATGTTGGGTTGAGTAACATATTCACTCCCCCCATGCTGGTATAGCTAACTCAGGGAGACATTCACACTCATTTAATTAATTCAGGGAGTTTATCTAAAACAAAGACCACACTCCAGACACCCTAGTGCTGAGATAAAGTCAGCTTATTGCAACAGCTGTGGTCAGTCATATCCTGCATTATTCCCCAAGTTTCACAGGCACATTGCCCTGGGCCATCTCCTCTGAACCTTCTTCTGTTTCAGGGGTGTACTGCTCAGTCACACGGCTCACAACTGCTGCGTCTCAAGGTACACAGAACCACTTTCTTCTGGGCAAGTTGAAATAGGGCAGGGAGGCTAGGCAGCTTCCACCCTCTCTCTCAAGGAAGGAATTAAATTATCTTGAGTGAAAGACTACTTGTATCTACTTCACCAAAGAAAGAGGACACAGCAGACCCACAGTTTACTATACTCTAGTGAGTTTATCACCCATTACAGTGAATGGTTCACACAACCAAAACTTAGTTTGTGCCAGTTACAGACCCAGAAAGATGTAGCGGGACATCAGGTATCCTCCAGTCACACTGTGACTTGGGTCAGAAATATCTTTTCACAACCTTGAAGAATGATTTTTGCTAAAAATGTTGGTAGGGCCATGACTCTCAGACTTTTTAGGGCTATGCCTAATATGTTTGAGTCAATCTAGCTGTGTTAGGTAAAAAGAGCATGGATTTGAGGACAGCAGTAATACTAATTGCTGAGTGAACAAGTTATGCACCAACAGAAGATATGACCATGTAGTGGTAAAAGCTTTTTACACATCTCGCGGTCACTAGCAAGCACACTTGTCAGCATAAAGCAACTCTGTGCAACAGCAGATGAAAACTGTAGGAGCTCTCACCACCACAAATTTTCCACTATCTTTCCTCTGTTTGCCTCCAGCTGCCCCCAGAGGTTGCTGACAGCCTTGCTCTGTCTCGAGGTGAAAGCACATGGATGAAGGCAAACAAGGCTGCCAGATACCTCTGGCAGTCCCATGGGCAAATGTAATTCACAGAGCATGACCATGAGAGCATTAATGCAGGTGTTTTTGTGAGAAGTCCTAAAGCAGACGTGTCTACTCAAAAGAGTAGACTTATTTACTCAGTTGCAAAATCTGACAAATATCTACTTACACTTGGAAGTCAGTAACAGAACAGTGAGGAGAACGCTCTGCAATTAATTCCTTTTGTATCATTCCAGAACTCAAGCTAAAGCACTCAGCAGTTTGGGTTTACCAGTGTTGGAGGCAAGGTCTGCCCTGTAGAAGCTCCAAGTCAGGTGGGAATGCTCTAATTGTCCTCATCCAGGCCCTGAGCAGCACCAGGCATGGCTAAGGAAGACTTCTCTTTGTCAGTAGCAGTCCCTTGGACTTTGACCCTGGAAAAATCCTGACAAAGCTTAAATTGTACCACTTACAAGGTATAAGGCAAGATGCAGCTCCTTGTTTCCCCTAATTTTATTAGCTAGGACAATGGCATATTCTCTTGGTTGATGACCTCCCAGGACTAGCCTGCTTTAGGAAGTTGTACTGGCCTGTATGAAGGAAGAGAAATTAAACGTCTTTCTGCTGGAATCCATGCATGGACCACAGGAAAAAAAATACCTAAAGGTAAACAAGATCCATTCAGAGCAGAACAAATTATACGTATGCACATTAACATGCCCTGAACAGAAACATTCTTGATCAACAGCATATAAACACTTGGGCAGAGGGATGATATGTTGATAAAAATAAATACTGAAATATAGTTCTTGGCTCATTTCTATATAGAGCGTGTTCCAATTCCCTTTGATCAGCCACACTGTTCAAGGTACAGTTGTGGTGGTTTGAGGCTTTTTTCCCAAAAAAACCCAAGAAAAAGCAAACAAGTTACTCAATTACAGGAGTCTTAGAAACTAGAAACTGCATACTGGTGAGTCTGTGCCTGCCAAAGAGCATAAATCATAACAATTGTCCTTTCCCCACCCACTGGATATTTTCCACATTCTGGGTTTCCTTCTCATTTCCACCCTCCTTAGAATTTCTTTACTCTATTGCTACTATTCTCTTAACTATTGAGGGCTTTGTCTGACTTCTTCGAAAAAGTCACCTTCTGTATCTCCTCCCTTTGTTTTGGTCTTATTTTAATTGTCAATTCTTCCTATCTTTGTGACTTTCACACCCTTGATTATTTTTCTTCCTCTTTTTCAGAAAACCGTTGTTTCCACAATCACCCTGTCTTTGGAAAAGCTTCCTGGAGTTTATCAGCCATGATTTTGCACCAAAATGGTTATTTGTTAGACCATAGAATTTAACAGGAGAAACTGAACTCTGCTTTTTATATGGTTGGATTATTTGGGTGTGGTCCTGTTGTTTTGTTGAGGTTTTTAGATTGTAGACTCACAAGGACATAGTAGCCTATTAAATGCTACAGAATGAACTGGAAAGCCTATTCAAATATTCACACGGTCTACTATATCGTATAAAGCAGTTTGTAGCACCTTCTCTCCTATCATATCTGAGCATCTTATAATCAATATTACGCTGTACTTGTAGCATGCAGAGTGGCATATAGCAAGCAAATAGCCCTGTTTTATAACTAAAAGAGATACACTTCTATATGCATAAAAGAGGATGCAGCAGCTGTTAGTAATGCAGGGCAGGCTATCTGTCAGTCTGAGTTTTGTGACAGTGGATCAGTGACCCTATTTGCCAGGCCTACGCCCCCACTGGCAGACAGCCTTTTTTCTGACAGGGCTCCTAAGGCATCTTCATCCCCCCACAGACTGTGTGACAGACCACTGGAGAGCAGCGTAAAGGGAATGCTACCCAGAGAACCTGACTCAATGAGCAGCCTTCATCTGGTTTACCCTGGGAGAAAGGGCTACAGGAACATGCTGTGTCTGCTCTGTTACCTGTGGTAGCTTTTATGACAGTCATCTCATTTCAACTAAGTTTGTTATAGCAGAAAGATATCTCAAAAGAACATTTCCTGCAGATTTCAGTCAAGTTGAGCAAAGGAGGATGTCATAAGACTTAATTCTGAGAAAAGCTACATCATGGTATCTCCTTATTGGACACCAGGGAATGCACAGAAAATTTATAAATGCCCAGCTATAGGAAGCATTCATGCTTCTCAGATACCAAAGGAAGGGCAACATAAGATACTTGTGCAGGAAACTGTAGGATCACACTATGTAAGGAATTAGGCTTTATTAATGTCAGTACTCAAATAATTGCATGATTGCAACTGGTGTATGAACAAGTAAAGTTTAAAAAAAATTAATTCAGAATGACTCAAAATTAAAATTGTAGCTTATAAGGTTCTCACCAACAAAATAAAAAATTCCATTTAAGACAAAAATATTTTCTGTCAAGCTTAAAATGAAATTTTTGATTTTAAGACATTCAGGAGAACACACTTTCTTATTCATATCTAAATTCACGAAAGTGGCATTTTGAAATTGTACTTTCTTTTGTCTGAAACCATTTGCCTATTTTGACCCTCACTCAGTAACTATTTTTGTTCTCCCTGAACTCCCTTTTTCAGCAAAACCCTACTGGTCTTTATTTTTTTGTACAGCTCTATTTCACAGCATTTGAAAAACCTCCATTCTGAAAAGAACTGTTCTCAGTACATTCACTAGTGTCTCACTGGCCATTTTATCCTATAGACTGAGACCAAAAATATATCCACAGAGCAAGTTCTGTTGGTGAAAACATTGCCAAGTTCAACCTTTGCAATTAGCGAACAGGAAAACAGAATGAGATCTTAGGATGAGCTTTTCAGTGTGCATTCCTCATCCAGTGCTACCAGTTTTGCTTTAGATCACACAGAGGCAGACTTTAAAGCCAGTGAAATCTCTTGTCTTTATCTCCTGCCTTGTTTTTCTTTCCCCTGTTCACAACAGCAACCTCCCTGGTGTGGGATAATTCCCTACAAAGATCTGTCTTGCTCTCTGTGTCCTGTGCTGTTTTTCTCTCTTTTCACACCACAAGCATCCCTTGAGTGGAATAATGCCCTGTAAAAGCTTAATAGTACATGTGCTACATGTTGTTTATTTGTGTTTTAAATGCCTAGTGTGGATAATACCTAGGAAAAACCTGTCCTGTCTTTATGCTCTACATTGTTGTTTTCTGATACCAGTGAATTCTGCATCTAAGCAGTGTCAGATCCTTGTAAATGGCAGTGTCATAAAAACAGGTGCTAATACCATGAAAATAAATTATATTCTGAAATGTTCCTCCTTAATTTCTAGAACAAACTGTGCCAATAAGAATAGGTAATATTCTGCATAAACTACCACTAGTGGTAAGTACTTGAACTCTAGGAGACTGACAGATACACTAAGAATTTGGGGGCAGACATTCAAATAGTGTAGGTATACAAAGGTCATACCTACTCTTGTCCAGGTTTCTGCAAGTAATAATAAGCAAAAATTAAGCACACAGTGGTTCTCACTCCACCCAGAGTGCAGGGGAAAAAGAGGGTTTGATCTGGGATGGCTATTTCTATCTGCTATCTTCTCCAGCTTGCTGTTCAGGGAGCAGAAAAATTAAGTACTAGGCCTGTACACAGACAGCTCTCCATAATCCAGAGTAACAGGAAGCCTGGCTATGGTAGATAATGCAAAAGTGTGAACAATATAGGTGCTATGTTATGCAGAACATGGTGCTGAGACCCCAGACAAGCTCAAGTCCCCCAAAGCTGCTTAGATCCTGGTCAGCTAGTTCTCATGTCGTGTTCATTCCCCTTTGCTTTTTCCCATTCTCTCTATCAGTGCTATGCGTGCTCATTTTCTTTTTAGCTAAAAACCCGTCATCACTCACAAGTGTAAAAAACAAGCCCCAGCAATGCTGAAGTTTGATGATCATTTTTAGTTACATGTTACTGCTTTATATATTTTTGTGGCAAATCAGCATTTATTCAGAAGTAATTTTCTGGTCTAAACTAATGAGCAATGAGTGTGACAAATACCTCTGTTAGTGATTGTGCATTTTAAGGCAATTTTAGAGTGCATGATCTCTGTGGAACAGCCAAGCACTTTTTGCTTCTCATATAACTAACTTCAACTCTTAGTGATAGAGTCACATTAAAGATATCATACCCTCTTGACTGGGGTTTTTATCTTTGCTAATGTAAGGCTAGTGGCTCTGATGCAATGTGCATGTCCTTGGACTGATTTAATTGGGCGGAAACCTTTGAAATATGACACAGGCTAATTCACTTTGAGGGTTAAAACAATGAATCCCTGTAGAAAATAATATATTAGTGGGTAAAAAGATGAAATAATGGCAGTACTTGAATATCATCTCTACAGCAACCAGAACAGCTGAATTAATAACATACCAGGGTTTTATTATGGCTTGAGAATTACAGCTATGATGACACTATGAGTAGCTCAGCCTTCCCCTTTATTGGACCTTTGTAGACCCCGTAATCCTTTGGCCCCTAGAGAATTTGTTCTCTCCTGATGATCAAGCAAGGTTACTCCATTTACATGACCATGCCCTCCCTCAACCATCTCCCGCTTGCGCATTTCTCCCCCATCTCCCTTTCTCTCCTTCAAGTTCACACACAGGTCACACACCAAAGTACCTGTGTTATACCTGGACTCATGCAAATCAGTAGCTTAGAATTTGATTGCCCTAACTTCAAATCATAGTTTTCAAGGGAATAAATGACCTCCTCTTCTGCCCACACAAAAAGTTTGTTGCAATAAATGTATATGCATTTAAAAAAATCCTTTCTAAGTAATACTAAGAAATCAGGAGGCCCACTCTCCTGTCATGTGTCTTGGTAAAAAGCTGGAATGGTTCTCTGTACAAGCAGGTGAAGGATTCAGATTTACACTAGAGTAACAGTAGGCAAACTACACTGTGTGTTTCTGTTTTTCTAATCTAATGATATTGTCCAACAAAGACAGAGGCCTCTCTGTGTGCATCTGACACCGGAATATTTATCTTAATGTACTTTTTTCTGCAGCAAGAATTTAAGGGGGGAAAATCCTTCAGCTCCAGCATTATCCTCAGTTGGCTAAGTGCTTCTTTGATTGATACAAGTGCCATCTTGTATCACAGAAGCAGGGAGACATTTTTACCAATATGTCTAGTTCTTGCAAGTGCAGGATGAGGCTGATGAATACTACAGACATCTGCTAATGTTATCTGTTACTTCAGTGAAGAACTTTAGATTGTTTACTTTATGAAAATCGGTTCAAACACACAAACACCAAAAAAAAAAAAAACCAACCCAACAACAGTCAAGAATCTTAAGAGGATTTGATTAACTTGAGGGACCAAAGGGGTAAAAGGACACTTACTGTACTTTTTAAATCTCTTTCTTTGAGTCTGCTGGAGAACACAAGGGTTTTGCGTGGGACTAAGGGGAGCTGAGATTCTTGCCTCGTTTGGGTGTTGGGGTATTTTTCTAATTAAAAGAGGAAATTGCTTAAGTGTATTTAGGAATTTGTGTAAACACTTTTGACCAGCTCAGAAACATAATCTGAGCTGGACAAAGCTGTAGGCAGAATCACCATTCAGTTTGCAAGTCCCTGGAAGAACTTTACAAGAAAGGGAAGAAAAAGACCTAAAAAAGCAATGGAGGAAAGGGTAGAAGGAAATGAAAGGGAAAGGCAAGGAATTCAGTGTAGTAGATTTACCTTTAAAGCTAAAATTACTTTCCACTGCACTCAAACCCTCTTTACCACACACAATGATCACTTGATCATATTCTCCGGGTATTTCTATTTTATTTCATACACATTTCCTGTAAATGGGGATTAGGCCATTTCAATCATAACCTGCTCACCTAATAATTATGCAGGCAAAAAAAGTATTTAAATCAGTGGGAGAGTTTGGCCCATTTAGAGAATACAGAATAAAATCTATTACTGCTGGCATTTTCCTAAACCTATATTGTTATGGGTACTGAAGGGTGCCTTTTACTGTGCAGGGTTTCACAGAGGATAACGTCACCTGTAAAAGACTGCTATGCTAGGAACAGATCAAAATGACTGGGGCAAAAACAATGCCTAGAGCTCTCAGGGTGAAAGCATGGAGCTTGGTTTGGCTCCAGGCTTTTTCAGATATACCAGTGCTGTCACTAACCTCCCTGCACCTGGATCCCAGACATACATTTTATCCTGGGTTTGCTTACTGAGGTGGGTACTTCTTTAGAGAGGAAACAGTGTTTGCCTACACTGCAAACAAGTATGAGTTTGAAGCATGCATGGACATACCCAAGCTAGCATCATCAGGAAAAAAAATTAAATCTAGTGGTAATAACACTAGGAAAAAAAAGCCACAGTGAAATGCAACAGCTAGAAATCGGTAATTCAATTAATTCAGACTAGAACTAAAATGCATATTTTTAAATAGAGAAGCTAATTAAGTCGTTAGAAGACATTACCAGAGGAATGGTTTAGTTTCTTAGTGACTTAGGTCCTTGAACTATTTTGAACATTTGAATGTGTTTCCAGTACATTTCCCCATGTACGAATCTTCTTAGATGCAGTATCACTCAAGCTGAAGCGGTAATCTTGATGCAAAAATTGCTAGCTTGGGTGCTCCAACCTACATCAGCATCATGCCAGGTACACGTTAAAGAAGGTCTCCTCTTACTTCAGAAACGAGGAATTTCCTAATTAATTCCTGAGTGAAGTTCCAGAGACCAAGTAGGAAAATATGCTATCAAAAAATTTCCAGTCAACTTTGTAGATTGACAGTGCCTCACATTTTGTATAACTATCTGAATTCAGGGTGTTTACACTGAACACTGCCTTAGTAAACCTCCTCATCAGTTGCCCACATCCATACAAGGAAACATCTCATTTAACTTTGCAAATAGATATATGCAAGACTGAAAATCACATCAGAATTGATAACAACAAGAGAGAGAGAAAGAATTGTCACTCATTTGAGAGCAAAAACGTCATCCTTTGCTATTATAAATACTAGCTGTGTCAAAGCAATGAAATTATATACCTTGAAAAGAAATGTGAGTTGTTACAAATCTGCCCCAGGCCAGTACACCATGAACAGTGCATTGTCAGTGTTTGTGAGTGTAGTAGGAGCCAGTAATCTTCAGAGATTGCAGGTGAGGGGGCAGGCCTGTCATTTTAAACTAACAAAATGCATGTTGTCGTTAGCTTGCAGTTCTTTGCAAATACTACCCTACATTCATTTTCAAGCCATCATAAATAGGACCCTCAAAATCAGGTTTTCTTTGAGGTTTAAAGGTTGAGTTATTGGCATTCCTCAGGGGAACAGGCTACTAAACTTTTGCATCAGAGTAATCTGGAGTGTTTTGCATGCTGTTTTCAGATCAGCTAGTTTGTCTAATGAATGAGATGTGAAATGAGTTCCTAGGGCTCAGGAGAAAGCTGAAGGAGGACTTCTCAGTTTCTCTGAAACTCATAGCATTAACCCTGCATACACTATTGCATGTCAGTGTGTAACAAACACCTAGGCAAACCAATCCATCACCAAACCTTCTGCAAAGCATTAGCAGCCAAAAGCAAGGGAAAAGGCAGGATGACTGGTTTTTGAATTCCAAGAATTTTTAAAGAAAATAAAACTTGACACATGAAGCTTTTCCTTAACGTTATCTTCTGGGGTTCTAAGTTTCTGTGCTGAGAAGAGCCCCGTACAAACACAACTAAAGATATCCCTAGGCTATATGTTGTTTCAATCCTAGGATCATACACAAGATAAAATGGCAAATGCACTTTTTTGCTGGTATAAAGAAAGTCCAGACTATGTCTGTTTGCCTGTGCAGGCATGTCAGTATTGCTAAAAAACATTGAAGGCATTTGAAATTATTTTCAAACACCACAGTCTGAACCTTTGCCACAGCTAGATCATTGCAGGAACAGAAAAAGGACTCAGGTTAAAGAAAAAATATTTCTCAGTTGCAAACTGCAAATGCTTTGTCACTTATTTGCATACATAAATGCAGAGCAGAGCATGTGGGTGCCACCCTAATATAAATGTTTCTTGTAAGCTATAATAACATCATGATTTCCATATATAATGTCCCATGTATAAGCACTGAAGAGTTTCTCCAACAATTCCCAGGCCTGCCCTTACCAGCCAAGCTGGGCTTTTGCCTTCTCATGCAAATACTGTACAAAAAGGGTGTGAGCAGAACAGGGAGCCACAGTAGGAAGATTCCCCAGGCCAAACTGGAACTTCAGTAACATCTGTGACAACCCCTGACTTTATGCCTGTAAAGCTATTCTCTTTGCTACTCAGCTGAAGATACACACCACGTAAGAGAGTGCAGGACCTGCTGTTGGTTCCCTCTCCAGATCTAATACAATTGACAAGGATGAAGATTTCAGAGAATTCATGGACAACTCAAAGGAAGTCATCAGACATAGGAAAAGGCTTATTTTTCTAATAGAATAGGAAGAAGGCAGGCTTTCAAAAATCCAAATGGCATAAGCATTTGGAGAAAAGGAAGGGAGTTAAAGCCTGCATTACTGCTGCCTCAGGTATTGTGCTTCTCTCTAAATACCAGAGTAATTGTTATCATTAAATGCCATCAGTCATATTTATGCATTAACATTTCTGCATAAATGAGATGCCCCCCTTTCTGGACACTATAAAAATCAGTTTGTATCTTCACGATATTATAGATGTCTCAGAAGATAGAATCATAGCATGTCCTGAGTTGGAAGGGACCCATAAAGATCATCAAGTCCAACTCCCATCCCTGCACAGGGCAACCCCAGATTTACACCATGTCTCTGAGCCCATCGTTGAAGAGCTTCTTGAATAGCGTCAGGCTTGGTACTGTGACTGCCTCCCTGGGGACCCTGCTCCAGTGCTCCCCCACCCTCTGGGTGAAGAACCTTTTCTTAATAACCAACGTCCCAAACAGCAGATAGACAACTAAAACCTAACAAAATCATTTATTAAAACAAAGATCCATCAAAAGCATAGCATTCAGAGCCAACAGCCATCAGCACCTTAAAAAAGTATAAGCAACAGTAACTGCAGCTGCTCAGAAGGTTCCTAGTATCTCAGATTCACTCAAGGTTCATATTAAAGATTATCCTGTGGCTAACACAGTTTTAGGATTTAGCGAGCTGCATTCTGATACGGAGCTCAAGAAGAAACAAATCACATCACTCTGTGAGCAACTCTTAAACCAAATCCCTCGAGTATTACCCATCGCTTGAACTCTCTCACCACATAGTTCTTCAGCAAATAGCCTTTGTTACTGAAGTCACAGTTATATAGTGCTCCTATTTGTCATTTACACTTCATAGATATAAAGGAATATAGATAAAAATCTGTTAGCACTGTCTGGCACCCAACCACCATTCACTGGCAGTAATTAAATCCTGCTGTAAAATTGCTACGAATATTTCTCAAAAGCAGGAACAGATGTTTTTTTGCAACCAAGCAATGACGAAAATCTGACAAGTTCCATAAACCAAAGATGTGGGCACTTCAGAGAAAACTTCCTCTATGATTTTGCTACCATGCTGTCTCAATTTGCCAGCGAAATTGCAGAGATAAAACAAGACCATTTTCTGGTGTTATTAGTCTTGTCTTTAGTAACACAATAATTGTCAGAGGAACTTTGAAGTAAAAATAATAATAATAATAATAATAATAATAATGAGACACAAGGCTTACGAATTTACATTTCTGTTTCCAAACCATAATAAATTAACACAATCACTCAGAGTTAGTTACAATTCACAAATCATATCCTCATCTGGCTTTTATAAACTATGATTGTCTAATTAATATTGGTACTTATAAACATCTCCTGGTTATTCAGTACTACCTTTTTTTTGGTTAGCTTTTGAAATTCAATTACAGTACATGAGTTGTTCTAAGCAGTGCCCAAGCTGTCAGATAGTTAAATGTATTTGAGGTGGGAGAAGGGGGGTTCATTTTGCATTTTCCTGGTCTAGGCCTGCTGCAAAGAGAACCTTAGTCTTTCCTTCAAAACGTGTCACTAAGCCACCCTGAAGAATTGCTTTACAACAAAGCAAACCTCCCCTCCAGTTCCAGAGTGTGTATATTCACCACAGAGTTGTCATGATAGCTTGTCCATAGGGTGAGATGAAGAGAGCTATCTGATCTGCAGGGAAGTAAATTGATAGCAGAGATATCATGTTCGATCAAGAGTCATGGTGGCAATTGGAAAGCAAAATTATCAGTCGAGCTGTCTTTAATCCAGTGAAATGCAGTTTAAACAAAGAGGGAGGAGACAGAGACCATATTTCCAAGAATGTTCAGCACCCCCAGCTGGGGTAATTTTTTTAAGAAACTGCTTGGATCTCAGATAGGCACCTGTAAAAACAAAGGGTTTTGCTTGGTGTCAAGAATTTATGAAAACTGGGCCACTTGGACTAAATGTCTTAGCAGCCTAGAAAATCTGACACATAAATTACGCAGCAAATATAGTGCCTGCATAGGTTCCTTACTGAAAAGCACGATGACACCAGCTACCACTTATTTAAACTAGTGCATTTCATTATGTCAGGGCAATTGCTACCCTGGTACATATCTTATTAGTGCTTATTTATTATCAATGTTAAGGAGGTTAACTGCAGTGTTATTTCCTCTGCTACTGGGCTTTATGGCATGTCTGAGGTACAGAGTTCTGACTAAGCTCAGGCAGCAAAAGACCTAAGAGAGGCCGTGTCTTCACAATAAATATCCTTTAAAGGAATATAGCAATCAGGGAAATAGGGAAAAACAAAGCAAATTTCTTCTGGGGAATATTAAGCGAAGAAACCTAGAGCACCCGCTCTGATGAGAGCTAGATGAATAACCCACAAAGGTCGTTTATCCAAGAAATTGCATCTTCTTTTCTGTTGCAAAATATCTGTAGAGAGCGTAATCTTCAATTCTGGGAATTTTGCAAGCCAGTCTTTGATTTAACATTATGGGTTGATTCTTGTCAGTTGCTGGGGAAAGTCATTTCACATCGGACAAAGTGACATTAATTAGTTGCTGCCTGGTCCGAAAAGTTACCTTGTACTACTGCTGATCTATCACTCCATGACCTCAGAAACAGTTCCACTACCGGCACTCATAGTTGGAGCATTCACATGTTTAAAAGCTTCCCCATCACACCTTCAAACACTTACCAATGTGATTACAAGGGAAAGTGATATCAATAGGAGTCCATTTCTCAAAGGAAAACTGCAGGGGGAAAAAAAAAAAGTATTGCATTAGTAGTAGTGTTTTTGTATAATGCATCCATTTAACAGAAGCTCTGGTACAAGAAAACAGTATAACACTTAAGTTACATGCACACAACTAGAGATACATTAAATAGACCATAAAAAATTGAAAAAATTAAGAAGAGCCACAATGTTAATCAAGCAGTAAACCAACAGCGGCAATTTTCTGTGCACTTCCAGTCAATGGTGAGTGCTACATTTTAAATTTCTTTACATATTTTTAAAATTAGATTAATCACATTATCTTTTGCATAAAAACAGATAGTAAAACACAGACTCACCATTTCACAAAATTAATCACTTGTTTAATACACAAAATTATGCTTATCCTCCTGCAGTCTCAAATAATTTATGTGAGCAGGCTTGTCTGCACACATAAACAGCAATCCCTTCCCTAGTCACTGGAGTTCCTGCAATACGCAAACCAGGAGCTGGACCTGGTGTTTCTTAAGGGGAAGAAAACAATCCCAGTTCTAAACAGGAAAAAGATTTGCTGCGTGTTATAGAGACAGACATCATGCAGCTTTCTGTGTTTGCTGAGACAGAAATGAACATGCGACACACAAACAGGGGATCACAGTAGCCACCTTAGTTGCTACATGCTGTTTCTGGCTAAATGGACATTTTCCTTTACAATTATATTGGGAACACTGAAGCCCAAAGCACATATCAACCAGCATCTGATACAACGACTACTTTAGCTGTTGGTTTTTACCTAACATAACATTTGGGAATTTATTTGATGGATTTACTGTTACACACTCAGAAAACACTTTTTATCCTCACTCCTCTCAGCATGACTCCCTGAAATACTTGCACATGCATATCCATGGATACGTTTTGTATGCACGTCTGTAAAATAGCTCTTCACTTTCAACACTGATCTCATCAAATCCTGGGAGGAATATAAGCAAAAGCAAGTCCTCCCAGCCTGAGGAGAAGCATCCAGTGCTGGGAAAGACCCAGTGTCCCAGCAGAGGTGGACAGGCAGCCCCAGAGGGGAATGGGAATCTAGCGCTCCTCCACAGCAGCCCATGCACCCACCCAGCAAAAACAGCTGAAATAGGGGAAAGAAAGCATCCCCTTTACCCTCAGTTAGTATGCAAGCACTTTGTTGAATGTCATTTGCTCCTGAGTGCCGTGGCTTGTTTTGCTATAGAGCTGCTGTGAGATTTCCATCAGTTGGGTCAGTATTCTGGCATTAATACAACCTCCCAAACAGCCATTACTATTTCAAAAAGAAGAAGAAAATAAATTACCAGGCTTGGAAAAAAAAGATGCTTTGTGCAGACGAAATCACCACTTACCTTTCCTTTGTGTCCTGCAGCCTGTCAGCAGTGTGGACAGACCCTACCAAAAGGGCGGGACGTGGGTTTTGGAGGGCAACACCCTCCTGCCCCCCAACAGCCTTCTAACAAAAGTGCTCACCGTGCTTGTCAACTCCAAGCCAAAGAAATTCACCCATTAGCAGTTAAAATACATCTGACAGAAAAGAACAGAGTGCTGCAGGAGGCACTGGGTCCCACCACCACCAGGCTGGGCCCGCAGAGTGTTGCTGTGCCTCAGGCATGGGCCAGCAGGCACAGCTAGCCCAGGCACCCCTGCCCAGAGCACATCCCCTGGACTTTCTGACTGGAAACTTTCTGCCCTCAGCTTTGTTTATTTTGTGGAGAAATAAATTATCTCAATTCTGCCAAATTCTCCTGCTTTTTCCTGTCAAATCAGTCTTTCTGTCACTGCCTGGGCAGGGTGAGGCTGCTGTGGGCCATTGGGCTTACAGGGGAGCAGCTGCCAGGCTCAGGTGAGCACCTGGGGGCTGTGGCAGGGCCTCCGGCTTGGGTCCCCAGGATTGCACACCCTGGACAGCCCAACCCCACCGCCCCAGCCCTGTGGAAACTGTCTTGGCAATGAATCCTCTGGGGGCAAGCTTGGCAGCAGCAGGATGACTAAGAGTATAAAAAAGGTGTCCTCAATCTGAGATTCACTTCTGCTAGAAGTGATGGGTTAAACAAGGGAGCAGACAGGAGCAGGAGCCATGGGGTGTGTGTGTAGAAGGAGGGAGGGTCACCAAGGCTCTGTCCCCCACACCCACTCTCCAGGGGTTTCCAGGCAGCATTGGTGGGGACAGCTATGGGAGCACGCATATGCTCATTTCCTCCCAGGCAGGTTTCTGTCACTTTTGCTCTCATTGCTTTTTCCACTGTAAAAGCCCCTGGTTCACTTTGTTCTCTCTTTCTTTGACACACCTCTGAGAAGAGCACTGCATTTTGTACCTTCTGCTCTTCTCCCCTCCAGATGCCTCTTTTCTTTACCCTTTTCCATTTGCATCTGCAGGGCTGGTTGACTCGAAGTTTCACTGACAGCCAGGCTACCACCTGCATTGGAGCTGTTGTTACTGCTTTTGCTCTTTTGTCTGCACAAATCAGAGGTGGTAGAAACAAAAACTATTGCACAATTGCTCCAGGAGAGATAAGATTGCTGTCTATTGCAGATTTATTTGTTCTTTAATTAATACCTATAGCATTAGTTTTCAGGAATCCCCCACAACTTTACTTGGGATGTTATTTGAAAGGCCAAAGGTAGTCCAGAATATTTTCCCTAATATTCAAATTACTTTTTTCTTTTTAGGTTCATTCCACTGCTCCTAATTATAGCATAGCTCCTATGGTGCAACCAAATTCTTGTTTTTCTTCTGCATACATCTGTTACATTATTTTGCTCCTTAGCTGGTATCCTGCTAAGCACATAATATTTACCAGAACATCGTATGTTTACTTCTAAACAGCAGTCCTTCAAGTCCACTTTAGTTCTCTGTTATCAGTATTTTTCATGTCACTGATATCTTTACAGGATATCCCAAACACAAGTATATGAGGATGCACACGGAGATACCAAGGCTCCAAGATACACTATGAAACACTGAGGGCAGCTAATCTGGGGTAAAATAGATGGCATCAAAAACCCAAGGAGTTAAAGCAAGATCTACTCTAGGGTTTTTTTGCCCCAGGACATGTTCCAATAAATGCATCCCCAAATTGTGCTAGCCTTTCTTCCTGTTACAGCACATGGCAGTCAAAACTGATTTTATGAAAACAATCAATCCCAAGTCTTTTTTACTACATCATTTCTTGCTATATCCATCCCAATTTGGAGCATGCTGTAAACAGGTTTTGTTTTCCTATATATTAGTTTGCATATTTCCACAGTATGTTTCATTTTATTTTCAGATCAAGAGTCAAATCCTCCTGTGGAATTAATAATTTTCACTACATCGATCAGACTTTGTCCATAGACAAGAGTGGGGTGGATAATGCAAAAAGCAGTCAAGAAAAAAAGATATCTCAGAAGAATATTCATTCAAATTTAAATACAAGCTGCTCTGGTTAAATTAGCATCCATGATACCTTTGCTTTCTACAAACACCATTGCAATTGAGTTTTATACGATTTTCTCTGAATACTTAGGAAAGCAAATCTTAACTTTCTATACATGATCAGTCACACAGGAATCTGATTAGGAGGTTTATGTTCAGCTAGTTAAGACATAAAAATAATACCGTATACTTCGTGGCACTCTGTGCCATGGACCCATGCAGAGCAGTAGAGAAGTCAATTCCCTTGACTGCAGGACTGAATATGAAGTCAACAAACAGCCTGATAGGCACGACTAAGCATGGAAATAGTTAACTAAAGTGCAAGCAAAACTCATGAAACATTTAATCAAAAGAATTTAAAATACGTATGAGTTTTAAAAATAATAAAAGGCTATATCCAAACACTGTAGAAAGGGAAAATAAAAATATTAGAAAGAGACTATTCCTGGAAATTTACATGCTCTCTTCTGTGGGAGGTTAAGTTGGTCTACACAGTGTTAGACAACAATCAGGTAAGAACACTCGTGAGATATTAAAGGATAAGACTGGGAATAATAATTTGATCTGCTTGGTTTTTATGAGGAGAAATAGATGGGAGGAAAATCCTACTGGAAGTCTGGACAAGCAGTCCCACAGGGAACCTTCTAACCATAGTTGATGCCCAGCCAAGCACCATGATGCCAAGGACACAGAGATGCTCAGCAGCTAGTTTGACCTTGCTGACACTGCAGGGATCTTCCAACTCCCTCCCTTTGACCTTGCTTCCTGCCTGGGACACAGGCTGCTCTCGACGAAGGCAGCTCAGACTTATTTCTAGATGCAGGCCCCAGATTTCCAAATGTCTTCTCTTCAGGGTGCCGGTGGTGTTCTTACCTCAACAAGCTAGTGGACTTCATAGCTTGCTTGCTGCAGACAGCTGCTCTGCAGCACTTGAAATCCTGTTTTAAATCAACAACCCTTTCTGGAATAATGCAACAGAAAAACAAATTTGGAATCAAATTGTTCTGTCGGATTCAAGGCTTTTCTTTCAACAGAAGCAGCCCAGCTGTATCCTGAGTCCCAGCATATGGATAGTGTGATCGTGTTGCCATTATTCTCCTCTGTTTGAAACAGACACTGGATACAGAGAATGTATCTCTTAAGCCATTATGGATACTATATGCTGTAATAGAATACTCTTCCTGTAACGTCTCAAAGGGGACATGAGATATCACATTCTTGCCATTCTTATGTGACCATTGTTAAATAATGTATAGGCAAACGGGTGGGTTGCCATACAAGGGGCGGAAATATTTTTTTCTATGACTTCCAGTGTTGTCTTAGTGAAACACTCAAAGACCTTATTTATGTAGGTGTTTTTAGGAAGTGCCTGAACCCCCCTGGCTGAGAAAAGGATGAACCAGTGTCCTCTTGAAAAGAATATTCCTGAACTAGGGTAACATTGGCTTTAATGGAGTTGTGTCTACGTTCAAGATGAGTCCTGCAATCTTGTGTCTTGCCAGCCTAGTGGGAGTGCTTTGCATTGCCATACAGGTGATTGCAGGTTTGATTTTCATTTCCATTTCCCGATGTCAGATGAAGGTGCCAAATCTCCTTAAAGATAGTAATCAAAACCACATTCTTGCTCCCAACCACATACTCAGCTCATTCAGCCTTAAAAGACCAGTATGCCCCGCTATGAGGTCAAATTGGCAGGGGCTCTAGGAAAAGGCCTGGCAGGATGAGAAACACCCAGCTCATAACAATCCAGAATCTGCCAGTTACTGTAGCAAAAAGAAAAGCCCAGGAAAACTGAAGCAGCTCTTTACTCATTTCAGGACCTGCCTTGCTCTGTGCAATACAGAGCTGAGGAAATCCTTGCTTGGAAGCCCGGTTGATAGCACATAGATTAATCACATGGGTGTGCAAGAAAATAAGTAGGTGCATGAATTCTTTAGCTATGCTACACATTTCCCAATGCAGACTTCCTTCACTTTAATGATGACAAGCTTTTGATTTTTTTTGTTTTTAATTATGAACTGAAATCCCTTTTGCTATCAGTTTTAAATATAACCATCAGTCTGCTGTTTAACTTGGAATTCCATATCACTCGTGCAAGTTGTAAGTTTAGTCAGCTTAGTATCTCTGAAATAAAATATTTGCCAGCAGGAAAATTAAAGGTTATCTCACATTAAATACATGCGTAGTGATATGACTTGCTAGTGAAAATTCCAGCCAGATGACTAGTGTTAATCTTGCAATACCATTAAACAAATCCACAGTCATAAAGGGTTTCTCAGCCCATTTCAAACAGTAAAAATGCAGGAGGAAAGATATCCTTGTGATTAAGGAACAGGTTTCTGATCCTAAAGATCTGACTTCTTTTCCTGGTTTTATCACATACTGTCTGGGTGACCTTTAATAAAATAACTACCTCCCACTGTGCCTCAATTCCTACTTTGTAAACCGGTGATAATGAAACATTCCCTTTTTTATAAATAGAAAATGGTATCTTTGGTAGAGAAACTGTAACTGACATGTTTAAATAACACAAGGGGAGTCTCAAAGAAAAACCGAGATCTTCTGACATCTTAATAGAAGTAACCTATAAAAATAGTAAGAGAATTCTCACTGCTTTCATCTGGGGTGGAGGGGTTGCTAACTAGAATTTAGTAAGCTGCTAAATTTTTTTTTTATTTGATGCATTCCCAAATGTCAGTGTCTCAGACAGACTTATCTGTTCTGCAGTGCTCGCTTCTGCCCTGCTCTGAGAACCAGCCTTCTTCCTCCTCCTTTCCCTGCCCTCCCCTCAGGTCCTTTACCTCTGTCTCCTTCCTATGTCTCCTTCACTCTACTTCCCAGACTGTCAAGGCTACAAGAGGTTCACATTTGATAACTTCTGATGCATTCAGAAGTCATAAAAAGAGGATGCCTGCCTTCTGCAGAGAGGCAGATAATCTTTCATTTTTCTTAGGACAGCAGTTTTATAAGAAGTTGCTTTAACACACCTTGTCAGCTTCTGGGATCAACAAATCTGTGAGAGGGAAATGTTGTTACCAAAAATATATTTGAAAATCTGACTGGCCTCCTTTTTATTTTTATTTTTTTAAATTAAGGAGGAGGAACAGAAAACCTAGCCAAACCCTTTGCTTACTTGACAGACATGCTGTAGGAAAGAAAAAATGTCTCCACAAATGAAGCTCTGTTGAAAGGCAGTACAACACCTCACAACTACAGCAAGTGGCAATAGGCAACATGGAGGAAAACAAGCTCGTCTTGAATTCGTGAATCGACAAACTGGTTTCTTATAATAATTATGAATCATCATAAACTTCAAACTTCTAACTCATTATATATTATTAACTGCTAATTCAGCTCTTCTCTTTCTTGTCTTTTGTTTCTTGGGAGAAATGGGAAGGTGTTTCAGAGCTTCCTTGGAACCTATGCCTTACGGTTCATTACTTCAGTGCTGTCTTCAGGAGTGTCTCGTTACCATCTCAAACAGGGTCATTACTCTCATTTAGAGTGCTATTAACAATTCTGTTAATCCACCTATGCTGCAAAAAAGTGTGTCCACATAGTAACTGCACATGCTGCTAAGGAAGTTTTTATAGCAGAAATATGCTTTTATATTTATTATTCTATTCTGAGCTTTTGAGGGTGGGGTAAAACTGTGGCTTTGTTATATTCTTGAAATAGGAAATAAAATATTTACTAAGCAAAGGTAAGCTTTCCTGGGAATACACGTTGTTAATCAAACCTCACCCTTACTTCAAAGGATCAATGTCACAGAGCAGCTGAAGTTCTGTTTCAGTGATAGCAAGGCTTTATCAGGTTCATGAGGCCTCCTATAGCCTCAGCAATGTCTACAATCTGTAGCACCATCTAAGTAAGTAAAAGATACAAAGACAAGCAAACAAAAGCTATTGTTTTTACAAGTGAATGTATTTTCTTTAGAGAATAACTACATAGAAGCTGAAGGTAGTCCATAATTTTTACATTAAAAAAAATAATGCCACAACAGGTATGCTCACAAAATCCATTTCCTGCCATGAAGTCAAGCAAGAAAAGAATGTTTTCCAGTAATTTCACAGAAGAGGAAGCAAGATCTAAGACCCATGATCCAGATCTTACATGAATTTAAGTATCTAAACCCAAAAAGTTTGAAATTCAAGTAAGGTTGCAAAAAAAAAAAACAAAAAAAAACACCACAAAAAAAACCCACCACCAAAATACCACCAGAGGCACCCAAAAGACATGTTTCTGATGAGAGAAGCCATCTAGGTTCTTTCACTATCCATATTGCTTTGTAAAGCTTTGATAGCATTAACTGTTCTTGGAGCAGACCTGGGTGAACATCCCTTGAAGGAGCTGGAAAGAGCCTCGTGGACCCGATTTCTTTGGATTTTGAGTGAAAGAATAAAACTCTTGCAAACAGCCTATTAGAAATAATTATTAAATTTAATTACAAGTGCTTATCCTGTCCTTGTAAAATGAACAGAGGCATAAAGGACTTAACCTGCCCAACGAAAAAAACAAAAATCAAAAAACCCACAAAACCTCTTTAGTTCCCAAAGGCCATTTTGCAAAGTAACACATGAAAGTGCAAAGAATTACATGGAGTAGGGAATATAAACATTTAAATTATAACTAAGGCAATGTTGTTTGGGCCAATGGCATGAGCATGGCCATCTATCTACAGACCAAGGAATGGAAAGCTGTTTTACAGGCTACCGGACAGGTAATTTCTGTTACACCAAGGCAATGATCAATCTATATCTTTCATATGGCATTCATTAGACTGTTCAGAGAGTCCAGAAAACAGCCCAAACAGAAGAAAACATTAGCTGTAAGAAAGCATTACTTAAGTGTTAACAAAATTAATCAAACTTCTTAATTTCAAACCCTGTATGTATTTATCTGAATCTAAATATATCCCTGAGACAAAGTAGCTCCAATGGTATGCAACAAAATGCTATGCTTCTATTAAAGCTGGGTGAAAACAGAGCAGAAATGAACTTAGTTTCCCTCATTATCAGTGTGTGCCTCAACTGTATCAGGTCTTAGCCTTCCCCACCTGTACCAACATTCCAGTAATTGAGTCCTACAAGTCCTCCTACGCTATGGCTTTCAGTTCCATTTAAATGCAGATGTGGACTAATGGAAGGGCTGTGCATTTCTGAACAGAAACTCAGAGAACATATTACTTGCCTATTCAGTCACCTGAATGCTTTTATTCTTTTCCTTAACAGCCTTTATTTTGTTGTGTGTGGGTTTTTTTAAATTTAAACAACATGGGTTTTTTTCCATGATCTGTTAAAAGAGGAAGAGGGAAGAAGAGCTAATTATATCTGAACTGAAGTGTAACCATGGCCCTATTAAATAGGTAGCAGTTATGGGCTATTGATCGCAGTTCACAGGAAAAGCTTGTCATGTAGTGTCAAGAGGTTAATGTAATTACAAGAGCGGGCAGCAGGATCAGCTGTGTCCTCGAACAGGCGAATAACTAAAAGCTGCTTTAGAGACACATAATGTTGTCAAAGCATAAATAATTCATCCCAGCATTCGAGAAGAAATTACTGCTCCGTTCCAGCGTATTATTCAGCCATTAAAATCCTGCCCTTGTAAAGTCTTTTGATGTAGTCATATTTTCAGTTCTAAGAGCAGTTTTGCAGCATTCAGCTTTTATTAAGCCTTATATTGTGCAGTTTTCGAAGTATTAAAAAGGATACGAAATAGACTTACAATTTGTTTAATAACAGCATTGCGATTCAGATAAGAGGGAGAGAGTCATGTGGATTTATGGAGTGTCTGTGCAGCGCAGAGATGAGGCCGTGGCATGATGTGATGGAATTTTTAACTCCCCTAAGCTGGGCAGAATTAAATGGGCTTCAGCTATATACTAGCATTGATAGCTGCAACAGTCTTCACAGCATTTGGTGACCCATTTCTTGAAAGCCAGCTAAGTAGGAGAGCCATGAGAAGTATCAATGTGCCCGGCTATTCTCCTGTTACAGCCTTTTGACTCCAGCTCTTTGCTTGTCCTTGCTAAAGTCTGTGGCAATTTGATGTTGAATGGCTTCCACTTTTTGCATTCGTAGCCTGAACTGTCTTGTTTGTTGCAATGTCTACAGTTGCCCACATTTACTATCATGGGCTGTGGCACTAATTTATGTCAAATTACAAGAAAAAGACCCTAAGTAATTGCTTCTCTACCAGACTGAGGCTAGCCCCATGCAGATGGGTAGTTTGGTGGAATGGCAGAAAAGAGAGTGGAAGGACAGAGTGTGACAAGGAGCTGCTCTCTCCTCAACCTTCCTGTCCCCATACCAAGTTAATCTGATGCTCAGACACTTGTGTGACACAACCAAACCCTGCAAACTGCCCATTGCTAATAACTCCTAAATGAAATTCCCAGTTAAAATTTGCAAATAAGAGAGAGGTTTGGGGTCTCAGCCCATCTGTTCACAAACTTATGGTTATTGTGACTTTGACCACACATGTGAAGGAGAAAAAAAAAGGTGGCATCTGAATATATAATTTTGATGTCTCTGATTATTCTTTATTTTAATATCCAAACAGAAAAACAATTGCTTGTTTGAGAACAGACTAAGCAGTTAAGAGCTTTAAGAAGAGATGTGGCTTGACAGAGAAAACGGGCTTTCATTTCAAGCTCACCAAAAGGAACGCCGCCCTCCATACAGACCCCCAACCAAGTTCTCCCCGCCATAATTATTTACCTTAATCTAGTGCTAGAGCCTAGTCCCAGTCCTTCCCTTGCCCACAAATGTAGCTAGAGCTGGAAAGCTACAGAGACATGAGCCTTACCCTCCCCTCTGCTAACAGCACTTCTGCAAGAGCATTGCCAGTATTATCAAGTCTATAGCAAGCTTTCAAATAATGATGGCTGTGGACCACAGTTCATTTCTCATCAAATAAAACAGCAGTCTGTATTTGAGATACGGTTACAGAAAACAATCATAGAATGAAATATTACAGTTGTCAGACACTACAGTGATTGTCAGCAATCTGATGAAGAAAGGAATAAAAAATTTAGTTATAAAATCAGTACAGGGAAAAAAGAGAAATAAAACAGAATCTAAGAGTGAAGCTGAGAAGACCACAATGGCATGAAGTAGAAGCAAAAATAAACAAAAAATAAAACACCAAACAGATTCTCCATTATCTTTTGCCTTATGAATGCCCTTAAAACACCACTATTCTGGCATAACAGTTACTCTTCTGGCTTATTTTGAAGACATCAAAACAAGTGAACTCCTGCCAAAAACTGCTATACTAATTTTAAACCAACTTTTGAAAAGTTAGAAATTTTTACACCACCACCTAAAGAGACCATATTTCTATGGAAAAAAAAAAAACAAAAATGCTAGAAAAAGTTAGTTTTCATCCTGTCATTTCTTTTCAAGAACAAAAAAAGAAAAATTTTCAGGAAAAAAAAAAGACTTGGAGCAAGCAAGCTGGTCCTCACCATGAATATCCTCACCATTGAGCTATGTATATACTGCTTTTCTGTGTCTACTTCCCATGCACTAGTGTACAGATGTTTGCTGTGTTGTGAGGGGAGTTTGTCTTGGCTTTGTGTATATGTGCATGGTATTGACAGTGGGATTTTGGTGTTACACTATTTCATTCAGAGCCTGAGGAACAGAGCCCAGTTTATTCTTAAAGGAAGTTGAATTCCGTATCTTAAATGCACCATACACAAGATAATTAGGAATGTGTCAATATTCTGTATACACAGGTTACAACTCCACATAGTTAAATAAAAGAGGAAGCAATGTTTGAAACTGCAAAAGCAAGCCTGAATAGCAACCTGAATACAGCTTATTGTTTAAGTGTTACACACTGTGGAAGAAAAAAACATAAAAGATGCAAAAATAGGAGCTTTCTGCTGTTTTCCTATTTCCTGGGGTTTGTATGGTCTGTGGTAGCTCTGAAATCACATCAGTGTGCATAGGGACAGCTAAAGGCCAATCCCACATCAACTCCATCAGGTGGAGTTTTAGTGCAGCTGAGGGCTGTATTTTTTGTCATTCCTGCCATTAAATATCATCACCCCCAATCAGTAGGCCGGGTTCATACATTACAGTAACATTTGGCTTCCTTGAACTTATCCTGTGATAAGCAAGAATCAACACTCTGTTTGGTTAACAGTAGCTCAGTTGTCTATCATGACTATGTGAAAACACATTATTCATTGCCGTAGGTTGGAAGTAAACCCAAGCTCTTCTCAGGAAACAAGCCAAAACCTGAAATTTTCACCTGGCTTGGAATTGAAAATTTGGCAATTCAGCAGTTTTGAATAATACTTGTGAAAAAACATAAACAACTGAAATTAGACACAGGCTTGTTCAGAAGGTTTTAGACAATTTTTCCAGAAAGCTAGTTCAACTTTTCTAGTTCATAAAGCAGTCTGAACCCCATCCCTCCTGCAGAGGAGTACTGGCTGAGCCAAGTTCTTTTACTGTTAAGAGAATCACTAGATGTCTGAATAAAATAACACAGAAGTTAAAATCTTTCTTCTTTTGAAGACAATGATAAAACTCCCAGTGGGGCCGGGATTTAACTGGAGGATTACATCTGCTGTGAATCAATCCTCTACCAACTTTAGAGGAGTTAGGCCAATTAACACCAGCCAAGGGCACAGCCCTTTCATTCTACCCAGAAAGCAATAATATCCATTATTGGTTTTCCTAGCCAGCACTCTGCCATTCTTCACCACAATTTCCCCTCCATCTCCCACTTTTTCTTATTTCCCAGTTCTGACACCTGGCTTGCAGAGCCCTCTGAACCCCTAAAAATATGTGCTTTCTAAAAAGGAGAAAGAAAGAAATAGAAAGAAAAAGGTTTGGATTTTTGCTTTGTCAGGACTTTTCTTTATTCATGTCCAATTAAAACAAAAATAAAAAGTAATCTCTTCATCTTCAGAGAGGAAGGAGCCGAGGCTTTTAAAGTATACAAAAGTGAAATAACAGCACAGACTGCCAGCCGCAAATCAGATGTGCTTGGAGGCATGTACGCAATGCATTACAAACATCCCCTCCATGTCTCAGGCCACATCCAGGGACATCTCAGGTCCACTGTCCACATTCTGAACTCTTTAACACACAACAGATTATGTTCTTAGATAACCTCTTGTTTCAATAATTAGTAAATATAGTTATGCATTTTTAATTCGTCAGAACAGAGTGAACATTGTTCCTTTATTACTTCAATTTTCATTACGACAACTCTAAAAATTCTCCCCTTTGAAAAACTTTGTAACATGCTCTCTTCAACCTTGTTGTGTTATAAGCTGTTCCTCATCTCCTTCTCCCCCATTCCTTCTTGACTTCCCTTTTGTTTGTTTCTCAGCCTGGCTGCACCTCTGCCCCAGCCGCCTCCTTCTACTTTCAG
Organism: Phalacrocorax aristotelis; assembly: GCF_949628215.1. Taxonomy (NCBI): domain Eukaryota; kingdom Metazoa; phylum Chordata; class Aves; order Suliformes; family Phalacrocoracidae; genus Phalacrocorax; species Phalacrocorax aristotelis. Next base: position 21,772,313 of record NC_134282.1, on the reverse strand, counting down.
ACAAACTTTTCACAGCCTGGAGCCCAGACTGAAGCAAAGACAAACTGCTCCTAACTCATCGGCGCTACGCAGATTTATACCTGCTTACAATGCTTCGTCTGAACTCAAGTGCTGTAAGACAAACTGCACTAGCTCTGTGCTATTTCATGCCAGGAAAGCCCCACTTGACTTGTTAAGCCATCTTTAAGGCCGCTTCACCCTTCTAGAAATCTGGGTCTTAGAATATGAAGAGGGTTTTCAGTTTTGTGTGGTTTTCTTTTAAATTATGTTTTCTCGCTGAGAAAGTTTGATTGATTCAGGGAAGATAAAAAAAATCCCATGCAACTCAGTTGCCCAGTCACACACTGAATTTCAAATAGCAATGAATCAAAGAGGACAGTTCATGAGCTGAATGCTTGGCTGTGCTGTTCAGCAAACCCATTAAAACAATCTGGTTTGGTTTACAAAATTATATATAAACAAAAAGAGCAACACCATATATATCAAATATCATCTACAAATGAGATATTATCTACAGCTGAAATGCAGCTGCTTTAAGTGGGTTTCACTTGAACCAAAGCCCCAGAACACAACAGTGAGGCCGAGAAGAAAAAGCTGCAAAATGAAACAAATGAATACTGCCCTAGGTAAATGCTCAACTGCAAGTCACCTCATCTACAGGGATAAGTGCTAGTTCATGCAGTTACATATGGAAGAGGCATGCTTTCTTTGCACAGACTCAGATTTCACAAATAAGACCTCCAGTTGATCAATTTAAGACTCCATATGCTGTTCCTGCTGATAATGAGATATTAAAGATTATGGGATAAACCAACATGTCATTCTGATTAAAAAAGTTAAGCTTATAAGTCCATAGAAATCCCTTTTTAATACAAGCAGAAAGGGCTTAGCATTAGCGTAAGTTTGTTCAACAGTCAATAAAAGTTAGAGCCAATAAGTAAAAGGATGGATGAACAGAAGATTTATATTCCAGCAAGAAAATAAGGTTTAGTGTTACAAAAATCATCTGGTGACTTGTCCTGTGCTGGGAAGCTGTTTGGTTACATGAACACCTGGAATTGCCTGGACGGTCCTGTGCCTGTTGCCAACACCACATACAGCTGCTCAGTCACACACGAGGAACAAATTCATCCTCAGAACATGAAGCACACATATAGGAATGTGTGCCATGTTTAACAACTGCTTTCTTTGTGAACAAAGAGAGGAAGCGTTCCAGTACCCAACAGCATATTGTCTTTATTTCCTCAATAATTTAAGTAGAGCAGCTTTTCATTTATTCCTGAAATATGTTTGTATCTGCATTAGATACTGTAGTGATGCTCTCTGGATGTCTGTCCTTATAACAAGCACAAGCCTCTCTAGTCCTGTAGCGAGAGCAGGGCTGCCAGGAAATCATGGTGCATTCAGGACTTGAGAAAACAGAAAATCCTCACCAGTGGCAATTTTAGACTGAGAAATGAGGGAGGTTTAATGATGGAAAAGGAAAAAACTGACATAAATGTGAGCTGGAGAATAGGAAAGAGGAATAATCTGGGATGAGCATAGGAAGAAAGCAATCAAAAAACCCCAATAAACCAGGGCTTTATCAGACAAACTTTGACTTGAGGTTGTCTGCTTCAAGAGTAAGTGCACTGAGGGACCAAAGACCCAAGCACAGGTGAAGATACCCAGTACTGGCACAGCTGGTAACAGTGTGTGGAATAATTACCAGTTAATGTAATTTTTCAAATTAAAACATGCAGGTTTCTTGAGAGAGAGGAGAATTTCAGGTGAAACCTGCTAAGTAGGCCGGCCTAGTGATTCTGCTAACAGTCCAGACAAGGCCCTTGCTTTTTTTATTGCTCTATCTGGTTTCTCTGATCAATGCAATACAAATCTGAGCTGAGGCCCAGAACTGGCCACATGTTCTCCTGCAACACAAACTGATTCTGTTCAGCTTTTCTTCCTCCGCTGTGAATAACAAAAGCTTATTTCAGTTGGCTCAATGTTTGACAACAAATAATGTAGGGGGGAGAGAATGGAGGCTGTAAAATTTTTCAACAAACTGCAAAACTATAGTCTAAAAAAACCCAATATGCCCCTAGTTTCAGTTAAAATGCACACACACACAAATTTAGCATGATTTTGCAGGTGCCTCTGATTTAAGCCATACTGGTTTGTTGTTTGCTGCCTTCCCCCACTCCTTTAGTAAACAAATGACAAGCTAAATGGTTGCCATGATACAAAACACCCACCACAAAAGCACCAGCCAAGGTGTCAGATCTGCTGCTCCCCAACTTCTGAGCCCAGAAATACCATCCCTTGGGATGCACCAAGACACACGGCGCTCAGGCACATCCCTGGTTAAGCCTGGAAGCACACTGAGGTCAGGAAGGGCTTGCACCACTTTAAAAATTAACTCACGTAAACACCATTTGCATCTCCTGATACCGTAACAACTCCTAGCCCTGCTAGCCAGCCCAAAAGGAAAAAAATGACCCTGTGTCCTCAGGGAACTGGCTCTTGTGAGTTCCTTCTCCCCCTCCAAGCATCCGCTGGGGAGCCAAGAGCATAGGAGCACTGTAATTATGGCTTGCAATTAAAGGAGATGGCCAGCAGCTGGGTTACACCGCAGATAATTCCCACAGCTGGCAAAGGCCAGATACACATTGACCACTGGTGGTTTTATACACCTTGCAAAGCTCATGCTGAAAACAACCAGTTGCATTCACCTCAGATGGAAGCAAAAATAATATAGCTGAAATCAGGGTTGCAAAAAGATGCAATGGCAACTGTGTATTTGCCTTTACTCCTTAACCAGACTACCCCTATACACAGGTAAAAAGCAGCCCCAGAGAAAGAATTTTACCAACCAAATCTCTATAATTTTAATGTCACCAGTCCCACCCAAATTCTTTAAGTCAGGCTCAGGGACAGAGTGGTGTGACTTAATTATCTTCTTTTATAAGAACAAAGAGTTTATTTTTTTTTATTACAATGTTCCCAAGGTATTTCTTATTGTTATTAGAGGAAAGAGGCGGAACCAGGAAGAAGTCTGCCCTTTACAGGGAAGGTGATTGTTCCCAGGGACCCTGATTGCTTGTGGCAAAAGTTCCACACGTTCAGAAGCATTGTTTAAAAATATTCTGCATCGATCCCATGAAAGCCCTAGTCTCAGCCCATCATGAGGCACGTCTGAAAGCTGAGAACAATGAGCGAGTTCTGCTGAATGAGGGCTTGTACCTTTGTTCGGATCTGAGTCACCTTCTGATGGGCTCCTCTGTATTGTACCAAAAGCACCACTGTGTATTTTGCACATTCACTGACAGCTGGAGTTGTCTTTTTGTGTTGAAAATAAACAATAATGACATTAAAGATTTGCCCTACAACACACACTGGCAGCAGCATTGCTGCGGAAATGGTACTTCAGCACATGACAGGTTCGAGTTGTGCAAATAAAAGTAATTGAACATATTTTAAAAACTGACACTGGTATTACAAAGCACATCTGGATTGTCTCCTAAGGGTGGTCCTGGGACAGGTAAGCCCATGCACACGGTGAGCTTACAGTCACATCTCCAGAGCAAGCTCTCGGACACCAGCTCACTTGGCGTGTCAGTGCGATGTCAAACATAACTTCAGCAGCTGTCTTCAGCAGGAATTCTGCCAGAGGGACGCGGCTGGATGGGGGTGAGAATAGAGGTGTGGTGCTCAGCACTGCACCACGACAGTCAGCCAGAACAAAGCTCTTTTCGTGCATGTGTGTATACAAGGCAATTTCATACCCACATAGATACAGATAGATTTTGTACTATACCTTGTTGGGATGAAAGGAGCCTCTTTTTGAAAACCCCATTGCTGGATGCTACCAGGCAATATTACAGCAACTTTTTACTAGGAGAAAACTCCTCGAACTCTTTTCAAAGGGTCCATAAACTTATTCCTCCCACCATTTAAGTTGTTACTAAGCAAGAGAAGAAAACCCACGCACTCTAATCCAGCACAGCTCTTACACACACATATGTATATTTTGCTCATAATACACTGTACTGTTGAATTCAAACACAGGTTTAATACGTAATTTACAAGTTATTCCCAGAATTGAAACAGTTGTGTGCACTTCCTTGGGTTTCAGAATAGCTCCTTCATAGAAATGCCACAGTCAATCAATTAAGAAAGCTAAAAGTAATCAGTCACGCACGGTTGATTGGATTTAGCAGTTGGTGAATGCTTTTTGTCCTTGGATCAACTACACCCACTTGCAAAGCTGATTAAAAATTTTTGATGATCTCTTCCACCTGTTCAGGATGATAACCTGGCTCCAAAACTAATCAGCTCCAAAACTGATCACCTCCAAAACTCTGGGTGAGTAAAAAGTAGCTCTTAGCAGGCTGCAGCCTGGTGTGAAGACAAAAGCAGGTGAAAAGTGAAGCAACACCTGTGTAAGAAGTTTCTAGACATCAGTTTTTGAAGACAGCAACACTTAAGGAAGCAGTATCCTTGGGCACAGGAAGAGGGGAGATGCTGCCTGCAAATATTCAGTAACTGCCACTGGCTTAGGCTCTCTTCCCTACCTCACCCAGCGCAGTGGGAAGCCACCACAGAGGTGCACATGGTGTGAAATGGCATCATTGTGGGTGAATCTTCAAAACTTGAAACAACAGAAACTGCATTGCTGGCACTTCTTGAAGAATAGCAGCCAGCTTATTAGGTTGCTTTCCCCTCTATGAGTGATCAGCAAAGTCAGCAAAAGACCCTGAAACCTGGCTCTGCCATTCCCATGGCTCCTCCAGGGAAAGCTGAGCCGTTGCTGCCTGCTTGGACTGGTGCATAGTTGGGAGCACGTCGTGTCCGTGTGAACCTGCCCAAGCCTGAAACGCTGCCTTAATGGCAGAGAGAGCTGTTTAGTTTTCCATTTCTTTCCTCCACCTGTGGACACCTGTGGACCACAAGTTGGTGAATGATACATAGATGTCCTGCCTCTTCAACAACCATAGTGAAACACTCAGAGAGAGTCTGCAAAGATGACAAAAAAGGTCTCCAAGGACACCAGGTTGCAATCCTAACTATTTTGCCAAACAAAATCCATCTGCCATCATAATATGAACCCAAAAACAAAGCTGGCAAAGACAGGAGTTGCAGGACTCCACAGAAACCTTCCTGCCTGTTGTTGGATACCATTATCTTACACTGTTAAATATGTACTTGAAATATTTACATGAGTAATAGCCACATAAAAAAATACAATAGACAAAAAGACCAACCTGAGTGTGCTATTGCACTTGAGTCATTGCCAAAATGCACTTTATATTTTCTGTTAAAAAAAATAAATAAAAATTACCTTAAAGTTTCATGTAGCTAAGGACTAGATCCTTGAGCTGATGCAAATGAAGGCAGTCCCCATGAAATCAGTTCATACCACCTACAGGACCAGATAACTCACTTATCCTTATTTTCTTATTACTGTCAGTGTCACCTTTCCTAGGCCTTTCACGTTACACTGCTTCAACCAACCCAGCAGTCCCTCTAAGTATGGAAGAATATCATGATTCAATTTTAACCTCACATTTTTTTCCAGAAGCATTTCTTTCCAAGGAGTTTTAACCAATTTTTCAAAAAGGTGAAAATAAATGCCTTTTAACACTTGCCATATTTGAGAATCTGCTGTCTGGAAAGTCCCAGGTAAGAAGGTGAGCCAGGTAATCCCCTGCTTCCCTGGCAATTCTTATGCTCAATTTTTAAGTGTTGAGTTTCCAGGTGATCCCATTGGCACATGGTGATGAGATGGCACCAAGCTCCAGAGCACTTCTGAAAATTTAAGGCCAGAATTTTTAAGGGACTTCGGATTTAAGCCTACTGAAAACTCTATCTCTGATGCCCACTCACCTCCCAGATGTTGGCATTTTCAAAGCATGTGTCACTTAGCCAGCTAATGACCTTCCCACAGCCTTCAAACGAGCAGAAGCTCAGGACAGGGGACACCCACCTGCCAGAAGACCCTTCTGTACCTTTGACCCTGCTCAAGCCAGGTGACAGGAGGCCCACTGGTCAGACCACCAGTTGTTGGTGAAGAAGCAGCAAGACAACACCTCGTGAAAGCCACCATCCCAGCAATATTATGAAAAGTGAAGCACTGATTGTGAAGGCCATGGGAGGCAGGAAGGAAGAAGGGCCTGCACGGGCAGGACCTTCCTTGGGCTCATCTCTCACGGAGACCAGCTCAGGGCAGGGTTTGCAGCAGGCTCCGCGGCGTGAGAGGCACCAGAGCAGCACAGCAGGTCCCTCCATAAGCTCAGAGAGGTTGGAAAGCTATGTGGCGTCTTGCTGCGATGGCTGGCTTCTGAAAAATGCCTCCCCCAGGTGATTATGATGGAGATGTTTTGGGAGCTTCGTCAGCAAGGCACTTACTGCAAGGCTGGAAATCCAACTGGGAAGTGGGAACTCTACGTGAGCTGCTGCACCCCTTGGCTAAGCAGCTCCAAAGCATCATTAAAAAAGTTGGCAGCAGGCACCTACCTGCACCTGTAATTGCCTAATAGCCCTAGACTGCCCAGCCCTGAGATTTTAGTTACTGACCCCAGGGGAGGCAAGTTACCTTGGCAGAAATGGGAGGAGAGCAGGGTTCCTGATGGTGGTTTTACTCTGCTGACCACCTTTTTTTTTCTTCTATTTTAAAAACAGTCTCCAAAAAATGAATACCAAAATGCCTCAGCCTATTTAATTCGTTACAAGATCTTATAGAACAGAATCACGAGTGACTTCAAGAACACTACAGAAACAAGGATTTCATTATCTTTTGTTGGTCGTTACAGGCTACAACCCACAACAGATTACTGGATATAACTGCCATATATATATATAAAAAAAAAAAAGTTAGTGTAGCATACTCCTGTGGCTACTCTCTCCATGCACCCACAGAGAATACATTTTACTAGGCTCATCGGAGCCATTTTATTTCTTATTTAAAAGAATAAAAAATCCTATTTTTTAAAGAAAACATCTACATATTCATGTAACTTTCTCAGAAGCTTCTGTAAACAAAGAATTAAGTTCAGGGCCACTATCAGAAGTAAGATATGTCAGAGGTCCGTAACCCATTCAATTGAGAATCAGTCAATGGCCCAAGGGTACTTCCTTGCAAGGGAAAGGGTAAAATAACGGAGGTCAAGGCCTCAAACGCAGCTCTAGTTTTAATCGTGTTGTTGATTTAGGGCATAACATGCTTTTTTTTTTTTTTTTTTCTTCTTTCCTTCCCAATTGCCAAAACCCATTTTGTTTTTCTTGACATGTCTACAATAGCCCCGGTGCCTCTAGATGGAAAACCATGCCTGTTCCTCACACTACTCCATGCTCAGCCCACGGGCAGCTATGTACATTATCGCTGAGATGCAAATATATAGGCTTTATATGTAACTGGGATCACCTGCCTCATGCTACTGTGCAAATATGTGGAAAGAGTGAGGGGCAGAGAGAGAACAAATGTCTTTTTGGTAAGTAAATACTTCAGTAAAATCCATGTACTTGGAAGAAAATTAAAGTTTTGATAGGATATTTCATTGATTTGTGAGCTAAAAGGGAAAAAAAAGCAGACAATCCGAAAAAGAAGGGAGAGTACCCAAGTGTTCAATCCTCACTGGACGTTCTGAAACAGTTTCTTAAAAAGATGTAAAGGTTTTGCTTTCATTTAACAATAAAACTCAAACACTCATAACAGTCTGTCTTTGTGAGTGTGAAATGGAATCTGTTTTTCCAGCCATGACACATTCTCTCTTAATACACTGACTGGCCAAATAAAGGCACCAGAGAAACACCCAGTTGGCTGGCTTGCTCTCTCGAGTACAAAAGGACACAGTGAGCTTGTGTTTGAAATGCCATAAACCCAGAGCCATTGTCGTGACTTTCTTGGGACCAATGCTGTTACGTTACGGTTCTGCTGGCTTCACTCTTTCCCAAGAAGAATTAGGTTAAAAATATTTTTCAGATAGGCAAGTCAAAAGATTAAGCAAATTTCTAGAAGAGCCACCATCCTTTCTGCAGTACCTCTCAACTGTGTATGTATATAATTCAGGTAGTTAAAGAGCCAGGAAGTCTGTATATCCTAAACTAAGCAGCAGCATTGTAAAGAAGCAACAGTTAAGGACATTACACCTTTGGCACTCAGACTACGCAGCACGCACCCACACGTGTATTACCGTTACACAGCAATATCCTTCACACAATATCCACTCTCTCTGTCTCTGGCTCGGAGCCCTGTCACAGAAACCATCCCTCTCCATTTACTGCTGCTCCCGACACTCCCACGCCTCTGGTTTGCATTTTCACCCCTCAGCTTCTCCCTCCCCTCCCTCCTGCTCCTTTCACCTTCTCCCTCTCTGGCCACGACTCTCCACCACGTGCCCGCAAGCAGTAACTCAGCAGCACGGTCACAGTTCCCGCATTAGAGGCGAAATCCCAGCCCGAAGGAATCTGTGAAAACTATAGGATTTCTGCCAAGGTGACGCCCGGCCCCCGGCAAGGTCCAGACAGTGGGAGACAGGGGAGGGAGACTATTCCCAGGCAATCCCAGGAGTGCAAATGAAACATCATGATCCTGCAGGTTTCTCTCAGGCATGGCGCCCATGGATACTACCTGGTCTCCAAGGAAAATTCACTGAGACTGTTAACAAGGTCAGCCTGACTGCAGCATCTTCCCACAATACAAATACTCAGCACACCACACAATCTGTGACAGCAACAAGAAAAAGTAACGTGCTTTAACATACGTGTGGGAGTCACACAGCTGAAACGAACTTCGGGAGTGCATTCCTGTGAAATCTACTGAAGAGAATTAGTCCCTTTGGGACAAATACCAGGATTATTACTCTGAGTTCTGGATTCATATCTGTTGTGATAAACACTAAATAATAAAACATTCAATGATTAGAAACAGTCTGTTTCAGGTTTGTACAGCAACTACTTTATTATTTTCAAATGCAAATGTTTGCATTGTTTGCTATTTTACAATTTTACAAACTAGGTATAAAAGACCATAAATAAATGACATAAGTTATGTGTACCTAAAATTCATGGAGGGGGAAAAAATTACAAATTAAAACAAAATAGAAAAATCTCTATATCTAACCCAGAGATCATTCAAATGCATAAACCAAGAAATGCTGTTAGATTTTCTTCAGTATGAACTAAATTACAATGAGCCTCATACATTCTAATTTTAACCACAGTCCTTGCATATTCCAACATACTTGCAGTGATACAAAAAAATAAATGCACTCTCTTTTTATTTGTCTGATTAGTATTTCAGATTTTTTTTTTCTGGTTATGAAAATGTCACATAAAAGAAAAATACTGCTTTTTACGTCCTGTTTACTGGTTACTTACCAGCCTTTTGTATTTTATACATATATATTTTTAATACATAAGATCCACCACAAAATTAGTACAGCAAGAAACCTGGACAAACATCAACCAGTGGTGTGTGCGCAGGACTATTTCTTAACAGAGGTTTATCATGCGAGACGGTCCGGGTGATGACCTCTTCCCTAACGGGAAGCAGCGCCACGGCACTCGCTTTCCTTTTGCCCCCAGCTCCATCCGGAGCAGCCGCCGCGGGTGGCCCACGTCAGGCGGCGCAGCTGGCACCTCCCGGCGCCCTGACCATGCCCCGCCTTTGCTGACAGCGCAGCTGCCCTGGCATCCCTTCCACGGACCTGCAGCTGATCCTCTGCCCAAGCAGGCAGAATTACGGTTAGAGAAGAACTGGGAGGGTCAGTGAGGAGGGAAAAGAGAAGGAAGCAGGGGCAACTTTGGGACACTTCACGGCTCTGGTCAAGGCTGCGCTCTTCTAACGCAGCGCATCCGGCTTCCCCCAAGTCTCCTGGAGCGACCCCCTGTCCCGTGGCAGTTTGCTGTGTGGCACAGGGCACTATGGCAGATGCCAGCCACCCGCGGCCAGGAAGCAAGTGGGGAGCATCACCTGCCCTACTCCGAATACCCAGCGGCCGTACGTTCCCTGGGCTCTAGCACCCAGCTGCACTCAGAAACTACCTTACACTACATTAACAGTGAGTTCTCCAAACACAGAAAGCTTTTCTAGGTAGTACCAGTAAGTCACAGCACTGTTCCTCGGGCCACGGAAGGGTGCCTTCTACTGCACTTCACCAGCTCTTCTTCACCCGCACGAGGAACAGGACACATTTCACAACTCTCTTGCTAACTACTGTAACCTTACAAGTCTTGTTGCATCTTTGTTCCTTAACTGTGCTGGGGGCAAATGAAGCCTTTTGATTATTACATTACAAGATTTCACAGCTTGCACACAGAGCGAGGTGCTTCTGTGAATAGATGAATTGCATATATTTGTTTGCGTTCAACAAGTCTCTAAAACCCTATTTTTGCAGATAAAAAAGGCTACTTACGAATTCAGTTCAGGGTTACCAGTGGATGGATACGCAGGTGTTGCCTCCATCACCTTGCCATTGAGAAACTGGCTGATCTTGATCATGAACAGGGTATTAGTACGAACACACACCACTTAGGAAAATCTTTAGCATCCTTATGGGTCCTGTAATCCACAACTCCAAAACTAACTTGAAATTTCCCTTGTTTCAGGCTGCAGAACTACTCATTAGGGTTAGGTGAGGCAGCTAAAAAGTACACTTATAGATACAGAAATTTAAACATTTTTTTAATGTGTGTGTTCTTGCTACCATTGCAGACACGAGCTATCGGCCTGCTCTCATGAGACAGGGGATTCCTGCGCTTCCAGAGGTGTTTTCGGCACATTCACAGGCAGCTCTACACACGAGGTGACTCGCACGCAAACACACGCACACAAGCACACATACGCACCTTTCAGAGGAGATAATAATCCATTATCCGTTCAAGGAAAAAAAATATATTTATACCACTGCAATGGCACGTTTTGTGTAAAATGTCACTTCAGCAACGTATATAGGCAGGTCACAGGAACTGGGTTTTTTGCTGCGGCACCTGGCCTGGCGTCCATGGTAAGATGGGTAGTGCTCCGTCACCTGCATTCATCCGAGATGCAGCAGTGACAGCCAGGGAGATGAGGAGAGAAAATAACAAAATATATAAATAAAACCAAAGGTAGGAAGAGAAAGCAGAAGGGGAGAGAAAAAAAAAATCCAGAAGTCTGCAGGGCTTTGACACAGTACATTCCTCAGGTGACAACTTGGTGCTGAGTCTTATGGAGTTAGTTATCTCTCAGTGAAGAAACAAAATGGGATGTGTGGTAAGGAAAAAAAAACATAGAAAGCCAAAGTCATGCTCTCTTCAGGGACTGATGACTGTTCAGCGGGCGTTTTCCAGAATCAGTGCTAGGGAAGACGCAACTGTGGATCCAGAAAGCTTCATGTCTAGTCTATGTTCCTTCATGGTCAATATGATCAATAGGATGGGCTACGAGGCCGTGAAAGCAAAATGTAATTCCCCTGCACAAAAACAAAACACAAATATATTAAAAAAAAATGCAACAAGACAGACAGGCACACCTGCCAAATGCCTCCTTAGATTTCCCAGCAGAAGTGCTGCTGTACGTAGCCAGCACCTCCTCGGCTGCTGCAATTGCTGATTCCCATCAAAGGACAAGACCTGAACTAATCTCTGTCCCGGTGAAGAGGTGATATGGCAGCAGGTTCATGGAATTAAACTTCTCCCCAGAGAGGGGAGAAGGATTTCCTAAAGGACAGAGGAGAAAGTAGGAAGAGATGCAATTTTTGCACAAACTGGTGGCTGAATGGCAAACGCAGGAGGTCGCAGCACGCTGCCACGCTCTCGCTGGCTGCTTCGGCCGTCTTGGGCCAGCGAGACAAATAGAACCAGCAGTTCCCAAACAGCAAGAACCCTTTGCCTTCCTTGTCCCATTTCCTTCCCTCATGCTATTTCAAAGTCTTGCTTCCATGACATACCTTAAAACAGATATGTCATCTCTCTGTATGTATATTTATATGTGCTATCTATTTCTTTTTAATCTACTCTCCTCCAGCTAAAATCACATTCAAGAGGATTCGCTCTCACTGGCCATATTTTATCACAGGGAACACAACCATCAATGGCAGTTCTGAAAACCTGGCACGTGAGATGCCTTCACAGTTTTCATTCTATAGGGACACAGTTTTTCATTTTGTGTGGAAAATACTGGAGTATTTTGAATTACTGTTACTAGACTCCAAGAAAGCAATTTTACAAACTGGCAGAAAATTGGGTGTATTTTGTTTTTACATTTTTACATTAAAGACAATCTCAACAGAATGCAACAGATTACAGCAAGAGAAAAGTATCTCTGCACTTAAGAAGCAAAACAATTTTTGCTGCTGAAAGTACAAGTGTCAGGTCTTTAAAATGAGTAACCACTTCTTATGTTGCCTGGCAAAATGACATCAAAACATGCTGGTTTAAGTAGTTTTTTAAAAGAAATCTTGAATTTCTTGAATTGAAAAGCTTTTATAAGTAATACTGCAGAAGAGTTTTTGCTAAGCTGTCATGACTTGACAGGATCAAAATTTAGCATCCCATACTCTGAACAACTTGTTTTCTGAGAAAGTTGGGGGTGAGGGAGAGTTAGTGGTTAAAATCAGCAAGTTATTGTTAAAAGTGACAAAAAGCGATGTGAGTGACAATACAGTAAGTGTGACTTGTCCAACTGAGTGAGCTGTTCTGGATTTAGAATAACTGCAATTATTAAAAACTCTGACATATAAAGCCACTAAATAATTTCTGAATTTGCTGTCAGGTGCAGAGTGGGATCAAAATATTATAGACTGAAGAACCAGTCTTAGCATCATCAAAATATCAATCTCACCTTTCTGACACTGTGCCTGGCACGGCTGAAACTCTATGTCTATTCTAGACGGTGTCATGAAAATCCTCCTCCTACCCAGCACAATATAAGCAGGCCTGATCCTGTATCTTTTCTAAGGTAATCTCATCACTTTTGTCCTTGGAAGGACTTTAAAAGGAATTCGATTTACACACTTTGTTAAAAAAAGAGTAATAAAAGCTTTAATGTAAGTAAAATGCAAGCCTAAATGTGTTCAGAGCCTTACCTGATAAAGCTTTATCCAATGTGACCTAATGAGTACAACCACATCCCTATAGCAGTCGCCTCCACCAAGTAACCCAGGGGATGCTTTCATTCACTCAACTCCCCTTCTGTTTCTTAAGAGGAGCTGGAGGGCAGCTTTTCAAGTAGGTCATGCTCCATCTTGTTTGCCATGCTTGCAGAGAGGCACTTAGACCTCAGCCACACATCCTACACCTGGCACTCACACCCACAGTTGCCTTGATAATCCAGCCTATGGGGCTGGTTTCAAAAGTGAATTTGGTTCCCACAGCTGATGAGACTGGATCACCGTGTCTAAAGTGTAACACTGCTGCATAGCGTACAGCTGTCACCATGCCTGACACCCAAGCTGTGCAAAACCAGGAAGGCTGTGTGCACAATCCCGTTTCCTTCTGCTCTCCATCCCTTAAAACCACTGACACAGCAACTGAGACTGATCTTCCTAAAACACAAATATTGGTTGTACTGGTTGTTCATGAGAGGGTGGGAAAAGGCCTTGATTCTTCTTGGTGTATTTATGAGTATCGGTACTTTACAAGGTTATTTTTTACTTTCTATGGAATCCATATGTGTGGCTTTTTCCACCCAAAAAATAACGGTATCCCTACTACTCTCAGTGCACATTGGGGTCAGGCTCTAGCACTGAATTGAGTGAGCCTCAAGATGCACTCCTACACCTTGTCTGCACATCCTAACACACAACAGCTTGAGAGCAAGACCAGGTTTTGAAACACAGCAATTTTCATTGTCATCAAACAGAGCAAAGAATGGGAAACAATAAGCAATTAGTCTGGGAAACCAGCACGGGTTCATACAAACCAGTTGGAAACCCTAAGTATTACATATTACAGTGCTCCCCCCCACCCCCCGCACAGTGATGAAATCCTAGCACAGTTTAAGAAATAAAGCACCATAAATATGTTGGACACTGTACTTCCACTGACCTTCTCCGTGTTGCAAAGGGAATCACTCCTTGAAAGATAAAAGAAGTCTGAAAGCTCCACAGCCACGATTGTCACAGCTGACTGCTGGCAAGATGTTCACAAAATGTCTTTAAGTGGTAGGATGCAGCATGGCACAACAACAGCCAGTAATCTCCCCAGAAGTCCAATTTTGCCCAGTAATCCACGAGGTGGGTCATTTCATGTCTCAAGCCCGTGAATGGGTAGAACACTAATTGACAGGCACTGATTGGCCAAATGATATTCTCACCGAGGTTTCTGCAAGGTATTAGTGATGCATCAAGTCTGCAAAAAATATCCTAGGGCAGATTCTTCATTCCAGTGAAAGATGCACAACGGCGGTTTCACCCACAAATAAAACACTATGGTTGTAATCCTACAGGTCACAGGGAGAAGGAAAGTAATTTTGTTTTTGTTTTTTTTTTTTTTAAGCACAGTATCTGGCAGCAAACATAGCATCAAAACTTGAATGTGACTTTATATTTATATAGATACATGTATTTTACATATCGTTGATCAACAGAGAAGTATGTTCCAAGAAACAATTTGTTCCAGGTCTGGTTTAAAATGACAGCTTGTCATTTCTGGAGGCCCCCCCTCCCAACACACACGCTCGGTTTCCACAATCTGTACATCAAGCAATGCTGTAGATCTTTATTTCGACGGGCGAGGAGACGAAGTAAAAAAAGTGCAGTTCTTCAATTAAAGTGCATGGATGAGGTAAACTAATTTCAAGAGTTTTGAGTTTATTCACTACTGGCTCAGACGGGAACCATCCTGCCGTGCATCTGTTGCATTTGGGTGCGCATTGCTTGAACACTGCTCAAGATCTTGTTCTGGTGCGTGATGGCAGTGATCCCGATCCTTGCCAGGTCACTGTGGAAAGCAAGAGAAGAAGTGGGGAGCTGAGAACCGTGGATCAGATGCTGGTGCAGAGAAAAGTATTACGAGTCAACCGCAAGCAACACAGCAAAAGCAAGGCAGATGTACAGAAATGTTTAATTAAATAAGTGAAGGCATTGTGGAGGCATTTTAAAGTTATCCTCCATCCAAATGAAAGGCATTCCATTCATTTAATGAGTGTAATGATATGCAGCACAAAGCAAAAGAGGCCGATTAAATCCAGATTTACCAGTTTTTTTGTTATATCGCTGAGTACTTACTCCTGGTTCATATGCACCACAGCCTCTAGGGTGGTATAGCCAGCAGCTGTGAAGTTATCCTTGTATCGCTCCATTTTAATGGCTTGGAGCCAGTCACCGACAGAAACCACCGCTGAGAACTCAGGGGAGCTGGGATCCAGCAGAGCTGTGCTAGGTCTGGATGCCAAACAGTGAAAGGACAGAGAAATGGTGTCAGCTGGATCGTGAATCACAGACCAAAGTTTGGTCTCTGCAACAATTATCCTCAATGATTAGGGAAAGTAAGGGCAAGACATTGCACCCAGCGAAACTGGTGGCTCTCTGCATGGCAACGCAGATCAATGCAAGAAACTTAACAAAATACGAAATAATAGGCCAATTTCTGCTAGGAATGAATTTGACCTTAGGTTTCTATTTTTGCTTGCAGATCTAATTTGAACCACTATGCTGCTTACAATTTCCACCTCAGATGCAACCAAGTTCATAGAAAATGCTTTCACTTCAAAAAACAAAGACGATGGCAGTGCTGGAAGGAGTTCAGCCTACTGGTCTGTATCTCTCACACAGCAACGCAAGACCTTGCCAATCCTGCATATGTCAGACCTCAGCTCAGCAACTATAGAAACACTACTGAAGTATGCACAAAGGAACTGGGAGCTCACAACCTGCCAGACTGGTTTGGAGGGCAAAATTCAGGGCGGGTTCAGATAAGTCCTGCTTCTAGCCAGGTTCGCAGGCAAGCTCAGTGCATTCAATCAAACTCAGGACAGCAGGGAGTTAATCCCCTCTTTAATCAGTCCATTCCTGACCAGTGCGTGTGCCAGGAGTGGCAGGAATCATGAGCGCTTTGATCTTTGTTTGCACTGTGGAATGTGCTTCTCATTTTCCCTTGCACCGATTTGCAAATAATTATTTTTACAAAATTTGCTTCTCTTATTAATATCTCATTTATTATTTCATGTATATCGTAAATCACAATTTCATTTAAACCATTATAAATTACTACTATCTATCTAACCAAAACAGTTATAGTTTAGCAATTTATTTGAAAATGCACATCATCAAAGATTAGGTATGCAATAGCATAGATATGTCTCGCCTAAGGCACCGAGCACATGCTGGTAATACCTGGTACAACTCTTTTACTGTACTATCTAACAGAAGACCAATGATGGCAACCTAATTATATATAATTATGCTTCACGTATAAAGTCATATAATATATTAATAATGTTATACGTGTATTTGAAATTCATATTCCAAAGGGAAGAAATATAAAGAGCTATAAATAGCCACGAATATGAAATGACTTTGAATAGGCTATTAACTTTTGGTTTTTATATATATACACACACATACATACACACACACACAAAATGACCTTGAACAGGCTATTAACTTTTGTAAAATCTATATATTTTCAAAGACCACATGTAAATTGGATGGAAAGCAAAATGGAGGGGTTGATACTGTGATTCTCAAATCAAATTATCACAGTAGATCATATTGTGATCCTCACCATGAAATTATTTAAGCCTCAAGGGTGGATACATTTTTGCCAGGCTACCAATGCAGTTAGGGCGATCTGGCAGATATGTGGTGATAGTGGCCTCACAGAGTTAATAATCCCTCTTCTGTAAGCAAGAGTCACAAAGGGACCTACAAGTTTAAAAATAAAAAAACCTTTTTCCAGGATGTTGTTCTGTTGGAGACTGAATCAGAACCTCTGTTACTCCTTCACTGATTCAAGAAACTTAATTTTGTATTGGCCCATGGATATTTTTGTACCTTCCCTTCTACTGGAAAATATTTTCCCTTATCTTCCTCCCGTTTCCTTTCTTTTAAGCTTTTTTCCAGCCTTTTGCTGTAAGCAAATTTACCTTACAAAGCAAAGACATTTGAAAAAGATAGAACAAACCTGGTGTAAATTAGTGAAGCTCCTATTACTTCAGCAGTGTTTCACCAGCTTAAACAAACTGCTGATCTGCCCCAACAAAGATATTTTTGGGTTTATCCTACAACTCTAGGAGTCTCCTTCCTACTGCACTTCTTTTGCACGTACCAGGTATACCATGCTTAGCAAACAAAACAAAACACAAATGTAATACGGGATCGGTGGAGACATGAAACTGGCTTTCCACAAAATTAAATTCAAATTCACATAAAAATTAATCCACACCTTCCCAATGCCTGCAAGGTGTTGGCTGTAATGCCATAACGCTCATTTGCAAATCCTACACAAATCTAGGGTTTATAAAACTTGATGATGTACTTTTCCTGCAGAAAACCACATCACTCCTGTTTGTTACACTGCATTAAGGCTATCCGTTCAAGCCCTTTCACTCGGGGGGGAGAGGGAAAAGATGGAGCAGACATCGTCTTCCAAGACCTTGCCTGCATCAGAAATTTTTCAGGACATGCTTAAGACTTCTATAAAACTGGTCAGCACTGGTGCGATACAGCGACAGCTCTGCTCATTCCATTTTCCTTCTCACAGAGCTAGTAGAGTCTGGGGTGCCCAGTGGGGTTCAGCAGTGTGCCAACACGACCCCTCTACTCTCTTGCACTGTGCAACGTCTGCTGTGCAGTCTGGCTCTGCAAAGCTACAGAGCATGCTTTAATCCAGGTGCAGAGGTTTAGGTGACTTGCAGCTTTGCCCGTCATCTCCACTGTGCTCCCTCGTACATCACCATTACAAAAGCACAGCTGACCTGGAGCTCTCGCTGCCTGTCCTCTTCAGGCTGTTGGGGTTGCGGATGAGTTTGTCCAGCATGTTGACGATCTGTCCAAATTTAGGCCTGTCACTGCGTTCCTTCTGCCAGCAGTCTAACATCAGCTGATGGAGAGCAATGGGGCAGTCCATCGGGGGTGGCAGCCGATACCCTTCTTCAATGGCTTTAATAACCTATAAATGGCACAATTAGGAAGACATTAGAGAACATCAGACACTACTTACATCTACCAGCTGAGTATCATTTATCCTAGGGCGATCCAAAGTATGGAAACAAATCCACAATTAAGTGAAACAACATGGAAAATTGCACTCAGACTTAGGCAGTTGGTGGTCTCAAAACTGTCATTTCTCCTCAGCAATTCAAAACTAAAAGGGTACGGCATCCAAAGCAGACATCAGATACAGCAGGGCAATGTATCACAAAAGAGTACATGGGATACAGGGATGACAAAATAGCCTAGGTTAGAATTAAACAACTATGCTTGTTGCACAGGGGGTTGGAGAAGCAACAGCTCTACAGCAGATCTTTAATATCTGTCAGTTTTGGGTGTGATATGTTGAAAATAAAATTTTCCCCATTATTTTCGGTACAGCAGATCATCCCCTCCTCTCTGTCGTCCTGGGCTCTCTCATCCCTATACAAGGCTGGTGTTACTGAGAGACCTTGTTCTCTCACCACTCTATGCTCTGAACCAAGAAATGCAGCAATGGAATCCTTCTGTGCAGCTTTATCAAGGAAGTAACAGAAGTCCAACACAGCAGCTTAAGTATACATTTCATGTTTAATAGAAACCAGAAAAACTCAGAAGCTGAAGTCCTTTCAAACCTCCAGAAAGGGCTCCAGAGCTTAGTACTCTGATGGCTTCTTAGCCCTCTCAGAACAGGATGTGACCAGGACTCAATTCTGATATGACAGGGACATGACCCAGAAGCCTTCAGATCTTAATTAATCAATATGACTCTCTGGCAGGATTTACCATAACACCAGGAGTGCACATGGACTGAATTTCACTAAATTCTCTCATTCTGGTCTTATCCAACTAGTGGCTAAAATCCACTGGGGGGACAGGGAGAGGGATATGCTTGCACACTTAGCAGCTATTCAGCGACCACAAACAGCGTGGCTCTCACTACTCCAGAAAGTATGAAGATCCTTTTGATTTCTCTTGATTTAACAGACACTGAGAATAATTTGAAAACCACTTCTGCTTTGTTGTGAAAAGCACTGCTCTCACCATCATTAAGGAGAAAAAAAAGGGTAAGTCTATGCCATGTACTAAGAAGAGGATGCAAAGACAGTAATATTGGCTTTCACTGTCCTGTTCAAGCCTTCTTTTTGACATGTTCTAGCATCGTGCATTAGCAGCGTATACCAGCCTAATATGCTAGCATGGCGTTTGTTGCATTGAGCTCCACCGTGCTGTGTAGACACGCCTGATATCACTGAGACACATCTGGCGTTTTATTTTCTTGCTAAGTCTTGATGACTTCCTGTTAGCAAAGGAAAGCAAGATTGGGTGCCAGAAGAGACATTTCACATCAGAAGGAAATTAAAATTATATCCCCTGTTTAGATTAAATGCCATCCGCATCTAGACACTCTTTGAAAATGTTCAGCTCTACATAAGAAAGCAGATGACTCGTAAAATGACTTAACCACTCCCATGACCATATATTCAGATTAACATTTTCTTCTTCCTCTATACGTTTGTAAATCCCCTGGGAAAAGAATTATGGATAATCTATGCCTCATTTTCACTGTGATTTTTTTTTTCCTTTAATAAAAATTCTATTAGCAAAAGTTCTTATTAGCATTATTATTAAATACTTTTCTGGAATAGCAGCCATTGTGCATGCTCTCTCTTGGAATATACTGAAGTAGTCCAGATGGTACAGTTAAACAGGACATGCATAATTTAAGAATGGTCATTTAGGAAAGCTGCTTTTTAATATCCTCAGGGGGCAGCTATGCAATTGTTGCAAGGATGCCCTGACTGATAATCAGAACCGGATTTCATATGTGTTGGTTTAGATATCCTACAAGAAATGCAATCATCTGGAAGAATTATAAGCATACTGGGGCTTGAAGAATTAACTACTAACAGGAAGCTCCATTAAATCCAAGTGTTTTTTCTTAAAGACCTTCAATAGAATTGAGAATATTAATGTTCAAAACTTCCCTCTCTTGACAATATTACAATCTGACAGTTTAAATATATTCATTTTCCTTTCCTCCATTCTTCCTTCTTACTGTAATTGCTTATAATATTTTTCCTAAAATTAAAAAAAAAAGAATAAGAGAAAAAAGATACCTGAACTAGTTACAGATGCCAATTTGAGAATCTCCTATTCCCTGACCATAGACCAGGCTTGAAGTATTCAAGGAAGTCTTAGCTGCAGAGAGGTTCCCTGAGACAACAGGTGTCTACCACCCATCATACCCTTTTAAAAATCTGGAGTAAATGTCTTATAATCATACAGCAATTGACACAGAAACACATCAGCAGACATACAGGGACAAAGATAAAAGTGCGAGCGGAAAGGGAGAAAGAAGGAAGAGGAAGCTCAGAAGGAGACTCACATCTTGATTGGACATATCCCAGTAAGGTCTTTCTCCGTAGGACATCACTTCCCACATGACGATGCCATAGCTCCACACATCACTAGCCGATGTAAATTTACGGTAGGCAATTGCCTCTGGTGCAGTCCACCTGATGGGGATCTTGCCACCCTGTCATAAATAAAAGAAGCCACATGCTAGCGAGTCACTAACCCAGTGATGTGCATGGCTGACACTGTTCTACGCTGCCATTAAAAAATACAAAATGGTTTTCTGTATGCAATTCCAGAACTCTTCATAAAAAGACATCCACTTTCTCTTTTTTTTCCATAAAACTGTCAGATCCAACCAGGAGGCAATGCTGCCCATCTGTTTGCTTGAGTCACACAGAGGCAAACCAGTAAATTGTTAAATGTATTTTTATTGGCCCTCTAAGAGGTCTCTGCTTAGGGCTATGCTGAAGCATGAGAACAAGCCAGGCGTTTTACAAAGTATGTATTAGAGATTTAGTTGACAAAACAAATAAGTACATGCTGTTAATTAGTATTTCCTTGCTTGCCTGCCTGACCTGTTTAGCCTGTTTCAGAAAAATGGGATTATAAACGTTTTGCTTTTCAAAAAGGTAAAATAATGAGAGGATAAACTGGGAAGATTTATGAATACTCTGGTGTTTCCCATGGGCAATATCCCAACTCCTACCAGAGACGTGAGATGGCAAGCAAGCCTCTGGGCTCTCCCAGTCCCTGTGGGAGGAGTTCAACACCAGACCACGGTACACGGGTGCTTTTGATACCTGTTGGGAGAGAGCTGCCTCTTGTTACAATACTTCTTTTTAAACAAACAAAAAAAACCACTTGGGCATCAGATTTGTGCCACTGAGGTCCTACACTGTTTTAAAAGGAACTCACTCCATCCTGCTTATCTGATTTTGCCTTAGCTGAGTGATCCCAGGCCAGAGATTTCTCCTTTTGTTTATGCTAATATGCAAGGTGTTTTTAATTGAGCTTTTGGTTTCCTGCAGTTCCATCTGGAGAATGACTTAAGCTGAACAAAGGTTTTAGGGTTTTTTCATTTGCTTTTATGCTTTTTTGATTAAGTTTATTTGGTAGTTTTTTTTCTCAGCTATCTTCTAGGTGGTTTTTATCCATAACAGAGTGCAGTGTGTGCATACTCAAGGGTTTATTGTTCTAATATCTCTCTCAAGTGTTTAATATGGACTTGTTCCAAAGCCAAGTGAAATCAAAAGGGGTCCTTCTCCTGGCTTCTTTGGCCTTTGCATCAGGCCCTGTGTGAATCAGACTGTAGCAGTATATGCCTTGTGTGGCTATAGGATGTTTTCACTTTAAGATGTTATACTACTAACAGGGACCAGAAGGCACCATTCTCTTAAACAAGGATGCTTTAAAAATTGTGTTCTGTTGCATCGTCTCTGGTTATGAAAAAGCTCGATTCCTCTTTTCAGACACAGATGCATGGACAGTGGTTTATACATGGTTGTCATTCTAAAAATTGTCAATAAGCTCTTTCTATTTAGCTGCTCAAGTACAGTGGAGTTCATCCAAATTTTCCTGATCCTTCATTACTGATACTAAATGAAGACAATGCACTGTAATGCAAATGTAGTTTACTCTTGAGAGCAAACATAATACCATATCTCCACTCACTAAATTCAAAGGGAGGATTTTCAATCATTTCTGTCTTGCCCTTGTGTGTTTGTCTGAACTTTGATTTGCCTGAACACAGCTTTTCAGACTTGTGCTTCTGTTACTTCCACTTGTCACCCGTACGAGTGAGAAATACCGAGGCTGGCCAGCATTTAATACTACATGAGTCTATCCTTCCCTGTAATGAACTGTGAATCCATTAAAGGATGAGCGTTGGGATTAAACTGCAAAATCTGAGTGCTGCAGACAAACTCTGCACTAGGGAGAACAGATGGAGAATGGCAGATATTTAAAAACGAAGAAAATAAGCAATTAAAAAAGGAGACTTTATAAACTCTGATTTTTTTTTTTTTTTTCATACATGTTAATTACAGAGGTATTGGTACAAAGGCTGGTAATGGTCAGAATATTGTTTTGTGGCCAGAAGTACTTGGCATTAGTACTATTCCACATGCAGCACATTAAAATGACTTTACCAAAATTAGTTAACAGTGGGATGCTGAAATATAGATAAAATAGGAAAGAAACAAAAAATGGGAATGCAGGCCTCACAGATTTCACAGTCCAAATTATTTAGGTCCCACTGATGACTACGACTGTGATGGGCAAAAGTGGATTTTCAAATTTTTTTTTGTGGCTTATCTACACTTGCTGAATCAAACCTCAGTGGGAGTAGCCACTTGCAAATAATTACGCATGTCTGTAGATAGAAGGAATAGAAGCCCAAGCTCCAATTTCTGGCATCAGATTCCTGTCATGCACTCCAGCACACTGAAGGAATCAGACGAATACATGGGTCACATCCTCAGAGAAGAAATACTGATGTAGGCACTGATGTAGCAATAACACTACATCAATTTTTACTAGCTATGGAGTCTGGGCCAATGTTTGTCTTTAGGTTGTGATATAGGTTTTCACTTATGACTGAGATTATTTTAAAACAAACCACTGTCACCTCCCACACAGTCAGACAAAACCAATAGGTAGGCAAGAAAACCCACTGGACATTTCCTTTCCCTCCTTACCCGTGTGGTATAAGCTGCTTCAGGGTCGTCTTCCAGGACACGGGACATGCCGAAGTCAGACACTTTGCAGACCAAGTTGCTGTTGACAAGTATGTTTCGAGCAGCTAAATCCCGATGCACATAGCTCATGTCAGACAGATACTTCATTCCTGAGCCAATGCCACGCAGCATCCCCACCAACTGAATGACGGTAAATCTGCCATCATTCTTCTGCATATGGGGAAAGGAAGAAAATCACAGAGCATTAAGCTAAAAGCACATTACTGCCATTGCTGAAATTGGCAAAGAGCATATCTCTGGATTCCCATCTTCTGTCAAATAAAATGCAATGGTATTTCCTCACTCTCCTGACTAGTGTCTATAACTCACCAGTAAAGTACAAACCCAGAGGTTCTGTCACAGCTTCCAGTGATGCAGTATCCAGTTTGCAATGAATCTGGTTTTAATGACTCTATAGTATTGAGATGCTTTCAAAAACGGAGGAAATCAGAACTGTTCCCATTAAACATGGGTTATTTAAGACCCTGCTACTTTAAACATTACATTTATTCTATATCCTTCCACTTTACATTTATTCTGGTTTTTGATAGGAGCAACACCAGAAAACACTATTTCCCATGTACAAACATAATTTCTTTAAAAGTGCTGAATTTTAAGTATCTTTCTGCAAAAAAGAACCAGAATGAAAACCAGAAAATGTTTCCCAGTATAAAATTTCCTTACTTTACTATGAAGAAATCACCTACCCTGAGGAAGGCATCCAAGGAGCCATTCTCCATGTACTCAGTTATGATCATTACTGGTTTACCTAGAGTTAGCAGAAAGAAAAACACAATTCCTTGATGAACACCAACGTTAATGGGATAAAAATGGGTTGCACATGATTTTACTGCCAAGACACCTGGCTTACACAATCTAATTTAATTTGAAAATCACCAAGCTTATGCCTCAGCTGTGGGGAGCAAGAGAAGAAATATTATAGGACAGAAACATTTAAAAGGCCACATCTGTTAGGTTAACCCTTTGGTTGACTCATTGACAAGGTCTTTAACTAAAGGGGCTCCCGTTCTCTAAGGAATATATGAATTGATAATTGAGAGCTAAGAAACAAAGGTCTGTTCAAACTTGACAAAAATCTTTAGTGTAATTAAACTGCTTGCAAACTAGAAAGTCTTCCTCTTTCAAAACAGAATTTGTGAATGTTTTTGTCTCTCTGCCTCTTTCAAAAGATCAATGCTTTAGGTGAGTTAGAAGCTGTCAGCAGCTACAAGGTATTCCAAGACAACTGGATTCAAGAGCGCAAAATACAAGCTGTTCCTCTCAACTTTCTCTGTCCCAAATTTGTATCCTGTGTCTCTCGTTATTTATAAATGAGGCAAAACCATTTGCCTCATGAAGTCAGCCACAGGATAAATGATTCAACGAATTGTGTCACGTGTGGGCATAGTGCTTCAGCAGCGCTCAGCTTTCCATGCTGTAATACAGACAGCCAAGCTGGGCAATCTGAATAGAAATGTAATGTTAGTGACGTGGGGATGCTTTCTAGGCACTATCCTGCCTAAAACAACAGCAAATACATAAACAATGCTTGATGTTGTCTTTAAGAGCTTTAAAAAAGTCATACAACACTGAAAATGAAAACATTTAGGTACATATACGTACAATAATTATTTTGCAGGGTTAAATCATGCTAGTTATTCAGCATCTAGACATTTGCAGAAATGGGTCCAATACCATCTCCATTCTAAAAGTGAGCAATGGGAGATGTAGAGAAGTGACTTATCAAAGGTCGAATGGCAAAAGCCCAGTTCCAAGATGAGCACTGTTAAGCCTACCTGAAGTCAAGGGAGCACCCAGGCTGGCATGGCAACCCTTCCTCCCAGTTTTGCTTTAGCTACAGCAACTACTGAGTGTCTCCCTAAATAAAAGATAGTGTTCCAGAGAAACTCTGCTTTTGTCCTTCCTGGAGTGGCTCTGAATAAGGGAACGCTATGGGGAAAGAAGGGTTCAATGGGCATGTCACCTGGACTGTAGATGGCTCAATTCTGTCTTGGCATCAGAGGTATCAGAACTACTCAACTTTTCCTTGCTGCCATTACCAGCAAGTATCTGCTCTAGAACAAGCAGCTATGAAAATTACCCTACCGCAAAATGTTGCAGCATTGAAAGTTCCCCATATCATTTCTACCTCAGTGTGGTTTTCACCAAGATGCTTTTCTCTTCATTTGTCAGGGATTTCTGTTTTTAAAGCAACCTTTCTTTTGATTAGAAAACAATATGCTATAAGGACTGACTGTACTGAAAATTTTACGTCATTTCTCTTAGGCCAACATATATGTGTGATACATCACTTATTTCACTCATCATTACTGATTTCACTTTTTCAGTCCCAACCTATCCTTTGCAGGCCTTTAACTCTTCCTGCTTCTCTTTCCCTTCCCAACTGATATCAAAACGCATACTATTTTGGTCCCATGTAAACAGGCATGCCTGTGAAATGCCAGTCTGGCAGCTGAACCCTTTCTGATTTGCATGAACACAGCAGAGAAGTGACATTACTGCATAAAGCAAACTGCTCTGGATGAAGGGCTTAGTGACCTTGGCTGAGTACTTGCACCCTTAAGGAAAGGGATGTGATAAAACATCATTCTCCCTCTAATTCACTTTTGCAAGCATTCTTCGGTAGAAAGAGAAAAAACTCCAACCAAATCTGCATATGTCACTGTTTCATTTATCCTTTGCAACTGTGACCGGAACCCTTCCACTGAACAAATACAGCTAAATGAGTTTTAATTAACCTTCCCCAATCAAAAGATACTATGTCAACGTTGAAAGGAAGAAAAGGAGACTCTTCCAGTGCATTAACATGTAATTTCATTACTCAGGCACTACTTTAACAGGGGAGGGGGATAGAGAGAGAAGTTACCATCAGTAAGTCAATTATTAAAGTACTTGACTAGCAGCCAATAATGTATTCATGGTTTTTTGCTGCCTTTCTCAACCCCCATCTACACCACTATTTATCTTACATTTTAATTTTCAGTTTATTAAATGCATTAATTTATCACACCATTCAGAAAACCTATGGAAAAATTGAGATAAATGTCTTCTTAAGTAGCCCTGTTTACCAAACACACCAGCTCTGAGGTAACCAAGCTGGCTTGATGTGGAAGCGTTGCTTACTGCAAGTCAGGCAATGAAATGTTCTCAGGTCAGGCTACCACCCCCTCAGTGAAAATTTCAAATAATTTTAATTCAGTGACAACTGCATTATGCAAATGCATACAGTCATTTGTAACTGCTAGAGCTGTAATAGCTCAGGGGTTTCCAAGCCTCAGTGGGATTTCAAGACAAAGATTCCCCTCTTGCCTTTCTTTTACAGAGGTGCTACAAAAATCACTGTCTGTAGCAAACACTGTGGCCTGACCAAAACTCCTCCCCCCCACCAGGATTTGTTACAAAAACAAAGAGAGAAAGAGAGAATCAGACCTGCAAAATTTAAACCCAGTATTAATTTTAATTTCTGTTTTGAGGGAGGCCCTCAGTAAACGATGGTCAAAATTAGTCCAAACCTCTATTTCTCCTAGATGAATTTGTCTTGAAAAGCAAACAGTGACACACTGTATGAGTCATTTTCAACAACTATGAGAAAAGATAGAGTAGGAGAGGGAAACACAAATGAGTACAGGTAAGTTTTCCAGAAACACAAATGGTAGAGTAAGTATCCAGCTCCCACTGACATTCAAGAGGGGCAGGGTCTTCCAGTGGTATTGATGGCTTTGGCAACCCTCTATGTGAGATACTGTGTTCTTCTAGTAATATTTTACTTTTTTTCATCCATATCTAATTTTAATTCCTTACACTATGAATACCCTGCATTCGTGTTCATGTACACCATCAGCAGTAGAAGGTAAGCTTCACAAATTCCACCCTTTAACAGCAGCTCACAAGATCACTGTCTGCTTTCTTTGCTACCCTGAGCAGGAGCCCCTACATCCAAAGGGTCTTTTAGGATTAGTGATCAGTGCCAGGCTTTGCCAACATGCTATCCAGGGCAGTTGGAGTAGGGACAATAACTACACCATCGCAGTGGCACCTTACCAAGTCAGACCCAAGCACGTCTGTCTCACGGTTGTATTTTCAGCTCTAGCCTACAAACAGCATGCAGCGAGCGCTGTCATTCTCCTTCTAAGGCAGGGTTCATGGCACAGTGAACGCTAACAGACTTTAAAAAAACCCAAGCCAAGCCAAACAAGCAAAAAGATAGGCCAGGTAAATTCTGCAGAGTTAAATTATCACACCTCTAAATCAGAGAAAACAAATAATCAAGTTTCACACTAAAATAGCCTACTTCATTTCAAGGGCTTGCTCCTTACATCTGTGCTTTGTACCTTAAACATATGAGAGACTGTTTTGTTTTGGTATTTTTCCCCCAACCATTTTAAATTCTTTGCTCACCATCTGCTTTTGCCTATCCTATAACAATCAGCTCAGTCTAGCAAAGATGTGAAAGATGCCTGCTTGGCATAGCAAGAAGGGAAAAAAAAAAAGCCAACCTCTGCAGTATTAATTCCCCCTACAAAATCTTGTACAAGCTGCCTACAGATAGAGTATCAGTTGAAACCATAAACCCATTTATAGCTGACAACAAGATTAATGACTTTTCCTGCACTGATTTCCTCCTATTAGCTATCAGTTGATCTGTTCCATCTGTCATTTCACAGGAAAGAAGGTAAAAAAAAAAAAACAGCACACACCACCACAGACTTAATTTCTCAGTGACTTCCAAATTGGCCTTGCCATGAAAATGACCTACTTACATTTAGTAACTACACCTTCCAAGTGGATGATATTGGGGTGGTCAAATTGTCCCATGATGCTGGCCTCACTCAGGAAGTCTCTCCTTTGTTTATCAGTGTAACCAGCTTTTAGAGTCTTGATAGCAACACAGATCTCTCTTTTTCCTGGCACTTTGAGACGTCCACTGCATACTTCACCAAATTCCCCTTAAGGAAAAAGGCACAGGATTCCATGGTCATGACATGAAGTACTCACTTGTGTTGTCAAACTGTTATGTCAGTTCATTTGGGGGAACTGTCATACAAAAATCATAGGATCCCAAGTTTCCAAAAAAATATATAAATTTAAAATTGTATTTACAGAAAGAAAATGCAAAAGTTCTGGCACTTACCCACACCAATAACTTTTTCAATCTTTATGCAGGAGGCATCAATTTCTTTGGCAAATTCCCTCACAGCTTGATTTGGATCCTCATATGTAAAAGGATCCACATATGTTCTAACACCTGCAAGGCAGAAATGTTTTATTTGAAGTCACTGATCTACATGCTGCTGAACACAGAACATATGAGACTGAAGCCTTAATGATATACAACAGCAAAGAGAGCGTACAATAAAAATGTACTGGAAGCCAGGAACAATGGACTTCATGTATTTTTCCCCAGTGTGATTTTTCTGTAATGTAAACATTCAGTATTTCCCAATACTGATGTAAGGAATCAAGCTTTTGCCAATAAATGAGCTTCACAAATCACTGCCATCCCTAACAGGTCAATAGGCCCTCTATGGACCCGTGAGACTAAAACACATCACATCTCCCTTTTGGGAGCCGAGAAATTCTGAGCTCAGGTGCTAGGTTTGGTACCTGGATGACTGAGACGGAAGTAACAGTAGGATTCGGTCCTGGAAAAAAAGCAGCAAAGTTCACGTTTTCTTTCCTGCAGGACTGCCTCCAGCCCATCCAGAAACTGCCTTAGCAGAGTCTTGTGGGAAAAAATCATGCTATTGCTAGCCAAGAATAGATGTCTTTCAGTGGAATGGAAAAATGTAAAAAATTGATGAACCTTTCTCCTGTCTGGCTGTCCAAAAATTTTTACCCAGATACTTCCATTCTTCCTGTTACTAAAGTGTATAATTTTGAAGGAGAGGAAACTTGCAAGAGAGGAAAACAGAAACATATTCATCTCAAGGGTAATCTCATCCCTTATTTCCCTGGCATCAAAACATGGGACATGTTTATGAACCGAATCAAAAAACTCAAGCACCACTGCCTTTTACCTTGGTTCAAATGTTTCTCCTCATCTGCCTCTTGCTTAGCCTTACTGTACTTACTGCGCCTGTCAGAACAAAAGAGAGCATTACAGTTCAAAATAAGTATCCAACTTTGAGACAAGCTCAGTCTTTGTGACCTGCTGAGACTTGAGGCGTTTGCACCTGCCATGACCTGTGCTTGGCAGCTCCCCTACAACAGCCCATGACACAACATACACTTACCAGAAGGTAAGAGAGGGTAAGAGGGTAAGAGAGAGACTCCTCTCCTCAAACCACTCTAAGTGTATTGGCATCAGCAAAGCATCAAGGGAAACACAAGTCTCCATGTTTGCATCTTGGCATTTAAAGAAAGAAAAGAAAGCCTGCGTTTCGGCTACTTTTTCTTCAAATGTATAATTGCAATTCTGTGCAAAAAAGGGCCAAATTGCTTTTTAGCCCTATCGCATATGGATTTAAATGCTACAGAGGTGTTTTAGTAGATTGATTTTCAAACATAATTAGGCAAATGCCAATACCAACACACTTATTTAACTGCAAATTTTAAACTGGAAACAGTCTATTAACACAGAAATCAGGATGGCAGCAAACAATAACCCCAGACCATCAAAAATGCGTATCCCCCAGGATTTTGTTTATTCTTTTAATCACTGTACAATTGAAGGGGTCAAAGAACTCCTGATGGCAGAGGTCCTCTACTAATCCTCTGAGCTGGAGACAATAATGTAGTATAGTTTTTTAATTCTATAGATTAGCATTTCTACACCTACACACAATACTGTATCCAGTTATGTATTTAATTAGTTCAGCTTTAAACATCAATGGGTAAGCAGCATTAAGAAAAATTAATACAAGAGTTTAGTCTATTAGGGAAGATACTGAGGAATCAGCTCAGCCAAATGTGTAGTGCAATTTAAGTTCCCCAGCATCTAATGGTATGTAGATAATAGAGATTTGATTTGGGCTTTTACCCATCATTCACTGAATGGTCGGAACCAGGTGTAAGAACAGACACTGCCAAAGAGAAGGGCTTATTGTTGCTTATTCCTCAGTTTGTCTGTTCCTATGGAATTCCAAGTCTCCCAGTGCACCAGACCCAGGTTAGCTAACTGGCAAGAGTTTGGGCTGGTGAGAAGAAGAGGGAAGACAGAAGGAGAAACCAAGCCTGGAAAACAGGAGGCAAGACCGGCACTGCCTGTGATGTTCAACCCGTCGCCTGGAATGGGGCAGGGGATGACCAGGCCTGCCAGGGACACTGGGGTGAGACTGGGTTAAAAGTCTGAAAATGGCAAATGGGTAGAGGAGGAAAATGGGAGCGGGTTAGAGAAAGACCTATCGGGAGATGCGAGTTAAAAGGGGTCAAAACCTCACGGATAACAGGAAGAAAACACGTGACCAAGTCTTGCTTGCAGCAAATCTTCCTGAGCCTTGCCATTCCCCTCCTGTCAGCAAAATCCTTCTGCCCATTAGCAAGAAGCATCACTTCCCACTCTGCGCCTGGCCTGTGGGCAATGGCAGCTTCCCACTGCTGTCAGCTGAAAGGCCACTTCCCAGCCTTTGTCGCTGCAGTCTTTTAGTGCTGGGTGTTAAACACACTATGCCAATAATAAAAACGATAAATTAACCATGAAACAGAAGGAAAAAAAAAATACTGTTTGACATGTGAAGACTACCTGATCTTTGAACTAAGCCTCACAGCTCCCAACAACATCAACAGGACTTGTGTGTTCAGACATAAAAAGCAGGTACACATCCAACCATAAACGGCTGGGAGCTTCTTTTCTTGATTAAAGTCAATTAAACACAAATGGCTCCAAATCACAAGAAGAGCATTATTAAAAACCACACTGGATCCAAACATCAATTTAAACCATTTATTTGCCTGAGGACTTACAGCACTGGTATAACACAGACAAGTTAAATAAAAGGACTCTGCTCTACTCCCAGTTACTGAACTGAGTGAGAAGGAAGTGGCCGCACAAATCTCACCACGCGGGACCAAGTCAGCTAAGGGGATTGCAGAGGTGGTTTCAGGTATTATACAACTTCCCTCAGAGGAAAGAAAAAAAGGAAAGAAAAAAAATTTTCTGCATTTTAAGCAGGACTCCATCAAATTCATTTTATTAATGTTCAGGCACAGATGGGAAATATGAAACAAAAACAGGCTTTGCATGAAATCATTTTAAGTATGAAAAAATGCTCTCTATCTTATTTTTAAAAAGTACTAGCACCCTAACAACAGATTAAAAAAATTATCTTCCCCCACTAAAACCCAAAGACATGCAAAAAGCAGAGGGAAACAAAGGGATTACTGTTCGAGCAATATAATTGTAACTTATTAACTTCAAATAATACCTTCCAAACTAAGTACCTACTTCCACTTCTCCCTGTGTCACCTGTTGACCTCTCCTGCCTGGCTCGGGGCAGGACACTACTGTCCACCACTGTCCCCGAGAGCAGCCCAGAAGCCCCGCGCCACGGGGCATGCGGGGCTGGAGCTGCCTCTCGGGGCTGCTCACCTGAGTGGCAGAAGGAAGCCTTTGTCGCAGATTTGAACCCTGTAATTACAGGGATTTTGCTGGTGGTGATTAAATAGCCAGCATTCAGGAAAAGAACACAGAAGCTTTCAGAAACTGCAGGGGTCAGAGACAAAGGCAGATCTACAGGTGGAGGCTGGCAATGAAGAAGGGGTAACAACAGAGGGTATTAGCATGCACTGAGGTGAAACAGCATGGACTCCGCGGCGCACTGCTGCTCCCACCTCCTCCTCCCGAAACAAAAGAGGGGTTTGGGGTGCTACATTGCTCAGGCAGGAGGCTGGCAGAGCATGCTGATCCAACACCATCAGTAAAAGGTGGGCAAACATGTTCAGCTGTTTATGGAGCAGAAGATAAATCAATCAATCAATCAGAAGAATTTCTGACAGAAACTTTTAGATGACCAGAGGATTCTGTAGGGCCATCTTACTCCACCCAAGCCCTTTTAGAAAGTGGCTCTTTCCCAAATCCTTTACAACTCTGTTTGAGATATTCTAATTTCATTCAGTGTTCCTGCAGGGCAGGGTTTAGGAACACGCACGCTCCCTCCTGCACTTTGCTCTATGGATATGCTCATCTTAACCTCAGTTAAGTTTAAACTAACATTTAGGCAGATTAGTTCTCATGTTAACACAAACACTATAGTCGCAGAACCAAACAGCTTGAGCTGCCTGAAGGCAAAGTCCTTTGACAAATTCTGTTGTAAAGATGAATTTTGGGATTTGAGCAATGACTTGAAAAAACATAATGTGACTAAATAATTAGTAGTAATAACCCAGGGTTCAAAAGTGGGTACCTACAGCATATGCCCAGTTCCCACATTTGGCTCACAGATGCAGAGAGGCCACGTCAGCAGGCCAAAACACAGTTTTGATTGTACAAATATGACTTTTAGGTCATGACTAGATTACCAAACCTCCTCATGGGGACTGCATGGACAGAAAAGCTTCTTCTCATCCGAAGTAATTTTGGAACAAAGTATAATTATTTTGCTATTAACTTCTGCTGGTATAGGAACATCATGAAACATCCCCAAAGCCCACACCTCTAAATGATATTGGTAAAGTGGTTAAAATGTTAGAGTAATAGTGAATATTAAAGTAGATTCTGTTTACTGAGAGCTACTTCCAGCTACTGAAGAGCTGTGTATTAAGGAAGGCTATTAATTAGCAAGGCACCACGCATTAGTATGCACAGAGCAGTTTCACTGTCCTAGTATTCCATTCATCTTGCTATGTCTTTCCCCTTCCACAGCCTCTCTGAGACCTACCAGTGCAGAGCTATGGGACATCTCTGAACCCATAGCCACCATGATACTTTCATCTCCATTCCCACTAGTGCCTGGTCCAGCCTTTTATCCCTACTGCTCACCTGCTCTTTGTCTTGTCTTTGTCCAAGTTGAACACTTGTGGGCAGAGATAACTGAACAGACAGCCTGAGTGTTGAGGAGACCTGCCTGAGTGCGCACCCACATCAGCAAGTCTGTCAGCTACCTGGCTCCAGACAGCCTTTCCTTTGACAGCTTTATGGCCGATACTAAAGAGAATCAATATGAGGGCAAGGGGTTGACATTTCATTTTCTAAAAAGTGATCCATTGAGGGCCAATCACCAAGCAGTGTTTATCAGCCTTCGGAAACCACATTTTTTTATAGGGGAGGAGGGGAAGGAATCATCTCAAAGCAGTTCGACAGGCTCAATTCTCCAAGGTGGCGACTCATAATTAGAAATCCAATGTATCCTGCTATCAATCCTGCCTTAAATAATAAAGTGATCAATAAAAGCAGAGAGGAGATTAAGCCATCAAGCTCAGTGATGCTATTTGCTGTTGCAATGGCTTTTAATAAACCTGTCTCTCTGCATTACATTTTCATATATTCTGCTCTTCTTTCTTTTTGCCAGCATGGAGGCTTTGAGTTGAACACCCACAGAAAGCTATAACAATACATGTCTACTTTCCAGATATTACAGTCATAGTGACTTAGCTGCTCTTTAAGACAATTTAATGGAAGAGAGCAAATCAAGAGGAATTTGTGCAGATTTATGGCTGATGCCGTTAAACTGATCAACAGAGAATGACAAAACGTGCCATCCCTCAGATCCCAGGCTTCAGATGCAGTAATGATACATCCAGTTTTATCTCACAATTACAGTGAAGCAAAACCATGCTGATGTTTTTAAATGAGACTGAACACAAAGATGAACACAGAAACACTTGCACTGTGTTTCTGCTATACTGTCCTCCCATTCGCAGGATTATTCCTGATGCCTGGGTTGAAACTGGGAGACTGAACAAGTACTTGGTAGAAGATTATGCTCCTGCTCTGATGAAATAACCATTGATCCAGCCTGCTGTGTTACTGCATATGATGCTGAATGACCGCAGCTTCTGTTTTACCGTCATATCCACTCACACTGGAAGGACTAACCCGAAAGTCTAATGCAGACTGATACAGACTAACACAAAAATCACAAGCATAGCAGTCTGATGGCTTAGTCCACAACAGCACAGTTGTTTATTCCCTCTCTATCAGGAGTCACTCCAAGAAAATCTACTGCACCCATACCCATTAAACTTAACTTCAAATTACACTAACCACAAATCTCTAGCTGGCTTGCTTCTCAATGCCAGTTATTGGAATCAGCTTTGCATTTGAAGGGCAAATAGAGCTGGAACTATTGCCATTACATCACATGCTGCTTGGTACTAATGTTGAGAAGATCAAAGCTACACGGGAGAAGGCTTGTAATGCAAATGCACTGTTTATGATGCTAATCAAAGAATTTAGCTTTGTTTGGAGGAGACAAAAAGCTCCCTCATGAAAGAGAGGGAGAGAGAAGCTTAAGCTCTTACCTCCTGCTGATGACAAAGGCTGCAATGAGAATGACCACAAGAACAACACTGCCAGCCACTGAAACAAGCAGCACTGTGGGATTGGTACCATCGCCAATGATGGGGGAAGGAACTGGAAACAGAAAAGGGAGCATTAGTGTCAGACACCCTCAAAAAAATCAACCTAGGTAGCACTCAATGAGGCTTTCTGGCTTGTGAAGGCAGTTTACAGTAGCACTCAAATCTACTTTCACGCCTTTATATACAGTCATTTGACACAATTCTCCAACAGGGTCCTAATTAGCTGAAGACACAGTGTTTGATAACGATTTGGGGAACTTCAGTTCACGGGGAATGACAACCCCCTCTCCTTCTCCCCTTCAGTGTTGCTCTGAGGGTATAAAACCTATTTTTTTTTTTTTTGCCTAATTGCTTTCCACTCTTCTTTCCTCCTCCTTTTTCTTTCAGTGGGGCCAGATGATCACTCCCCAGCTGACACAAACAGAATAAGTTATTTTAAAATGTCTTCCCTCTTCTTGCTGGATTGATTATTTTCAGCTGTTAACATCCTGAAGGATGTTGCCACTAACTGGCATGATCTTGAATTGATTTAAACAGACCAGTATGTCCAAAATAAAACAGGCTTGGTCACATTGCCTTCCTGCCACTGAAAAGCAAAGATTTTGGGGGCTGAATTTGCATGTTTCCTTGAGCGAAGTGAAAAGCTCTACTGACGACATTAATTCCAACATTCTGTCTTTATATGCTGTCTAAGGAAAAGTGCAAATATGTAAGCTGATGTAGGACACCTAACTGATCTATGTCAATAGCTTGCCAAGGGGAGTAACCAGGTTCTATTCTCCTACAAATGAGATATTCCAAAAATATGTGCAACCATCTACATTTACAGTAAACAAAAAAGGTACATAAATCTGTCAAGCATCAAGAGCTTCCAAGTGTTTTTAGGCTGGATGTCTCCTTACACCACACGGAAGTGTTTTCATTGCTAGAATCTAGAATATAGCACACAGACATCCAAATAGATGTCACACGTCAGATTCACGGCATCACCAAGAGTCATGCATCCATGGAAGAACATCTTCCCAGAACAGACACACCACAGTCCAAGCAACCAATGGAAAAGTCCCAACACATAGGTCAGGTACGTTTGCACTCTGCTCAAGGGAAAGAAGTCAGTGGGCATGTCATTACCTGTGTTAGTTGTGAACTCAAATGGTCCACTGAAGTCTCCATATCCTGCTGCTGTCCTGGCCCGCACGTGAAATACATATGAAGTCAGGGGGTTCAAGCCTTTGATGTCAGTATTCCTGGAGGCTGTCTTCACAATGCGGTAGCTGCGTTCATTTTGGTCCTAACAACAAAAGAACACAGTAGTGATCAAGTAAAAATGTCTTGGTGCACCATGAACCGTGGAACCCCACTTCCTTGCCAAAATTGACATGATGAAAGAAGATGAGTAACAGTGATGGAATTCTCAAAATATGTCCTGAGGGCTCTTGTTGTCAGCCTTGCTCAATACCCCTAGCACTGCCTGCTGCATGGAGCTCTGAACAAGCCAAAAAAGGATGATGAGGCGGTACGTATGATGCTCATATATCACTGATATTTAAGAAATCACACAAAGAAATCCTTTGGAAAATAGCCAGAACTTCAAATAGGATCCTCTTGATGAAGAAGCAACATTTTACTCACGTATTCTCACACATACTCACACATTACTCGCACTTTCTTTTTCTTCCTACCAGCCAGGAGTCATATTAACAAAAAAAGATAAAAATATTTTAAGAAAGAAAAGACTTAGCAAATGTCTTCCAGAAAGTCCAATCTTAAAAACTGTTCTATTTTTGGCCGGAAAATCCATCAGAAAATGTAACAATCTAGCTTCCCTGCAAAACAGATGCCTTTTTCTGTATGTTTTTAGGGAAGCAAATAAGTGATTATCTTTACAAAAACAACTTGGAAGTATGCAAGTGTGTGTGAGAGAGAGTGCACACAAGCAAGAGCAGGTAATTGTTCATTTTTGCAGAGAAACTTCAAAGAAAATAGCTCTTTTCAGAGTTCCATACTTGAAAAGTTATTTGTAGGAATAACATCTCCCTCTAACTTGGAAAGTATGAAGAATGTAATTTTCTTTCCTTATTCTGTATTAAAAGCCATCCAGCCCACACTATCACTCTAAGCAGAAGCTATCGGCAAACAGATCTTATTATTATTGCTGTGTTATATACTTCATTATTATACTTCTGTCTATGAAGTAAATCTAATGTCTCACTTCTGCCCAGCATTATTGATTCTCATTATAAATGTGCTTGCTACAAAAGCTCAGTTCCTAGGTAGGAAAAAAATAACGAAATAAACTTGTACCATACAGCTGGAACAGCCTATAAGTCTTATTTTTTTCAAGCAACCATTCAAGTGTATTAAATCATTAATTGGATTTTATTAAACTGAAACTATTTGGTTTCAAATGATGGAACCCTATCTGGAAATAAATCATAATGGAATGAGGTAAAAAGAAAAAGCTCTCCCCAAACCCAAACAAAACTCCTTGCTTGTCCATTTTTGAATAGTACCTTTTCATAGTATTTGACTTCATACTCCAGAATGACTCCATTTGGCCTGTCAGGTTCCAGCCAAGCCAAGGCAACGCTGTGCCTTGTTATCTCTTTGGCCTGGATCAAAGCAATTGGAGACGGAGCTGCCAGAACAAAAGAAAATTTATAAGCAATAATTTCATTTTAATGAGGAACATATCTTTTTAATCATAGCTTTCACAACATGCATACTTTCAGAAATTGTGTTTTTCTTTTGGGGGGGGGGGAAGGCTAGAAGCCTTAAGTACTTTACTACTTTTCCTGTTTCTTCCAACAAAACTGCATTTAATCCTCTCCAGTAAAGTTTGTTCTTGGGTGCTAGGCAATACTACATAGGTGGGTTTTGAAGTAACAATACAGTTGTCTAAACATAGCGATGTTCATGACGCCTCCATAAGAGGCTAAGGTACTAAAGGATTCTGCCTTATTTTTGTCCTTTGCTAGGCACAGTGTACAGATTTGTACTTTTCTTTGGACCACAGTGATTCTCTTCTTCCACCTCCTAAAATTAACTGATGTTACTTCATTAGCTATTTGCTTTACAGGAACTACGAAATTCCTGAGGGACCAATCTGATCTTCTCTAAAACTGAGAAAATATTGCCACTGAATTAAGTAAGAACAGAATAAAGCTGAATACATACAAATTTGGACCCTCCCATGAAAACCAGGAAACTGGTATTTCAAGAGTCTGAGCCAATTTGTACTTCCTAACTTACCCTGCTTATGCCCAAGTCTATGAGCAGTCCCTGGAGAATGGGGAAGCTCAGCACCCAAGGGCCAGATTCTGGCTTTGACAGCTCCTTCCCAGCCAGAATATATCAGAGATTGGTCCATTGTGTATCAAACTGGCATCATCTGACCCTGTCCCATGTGGCGCTATATAGATGCAATGAATAGAAAAAGCAGGATTACATTGCCAAAGGTAAGGGCTGTGTGATTTCTGGAAAAACTCTACCTAGCAACAAGCTAAACTCAAAGATCTTTTAAACTGTATCTGTGTGCAGTAATAAGGGCTGCAACGAAGAAGATAATGAAAAACATCTCATTGCGCACCCTACCCTTTCAATAGAGCCTCTGCTAATGCTGAAGTTCAGGTTTTTGACTGGCTAGAGGACAATGCATTCTCCCTTTGACTGCGATAGCAGCAGATTCACGGCTGCACTGGGGGAACGGGTTTTCTGAAGATTTATGAACCCGGCTGCCCCTTTCTTGCTGTTGTGTTGCTGTGTGGTCACGTCTCTAGCCAGCTGTTATCAAGCTCTTTTGATGCCGACAATAGCTGGTATAAATGGCGGAGTCTCCAGGGATAAAAAGGGACATTCATGAAATTTTTAATCTTATCTTACAAAGCTGTCCTGTATAACTAGAGATTAGAGGTCTTCCTAAATTGAATATATTTCTTCTTTTGTCCCCTGAAGCTGTAGCCACGTTGCTCTTTTTTTCCCCCTTTCCCCTCATTTTTTGTTTCTTTTTCTACCCTTAACTTTGGAATGACGATCATGAAAATGTTAGAGTAAAAAGTATCCATGAAACATGTATCCTTGAAAACTACCAAGAAAAACAAATAAACAAAACAGTCACAATAAATGAAAGGAAAATTGAATGTTGAAACCCTCAAACCTACTTGACCATATCAGACAGTTCTGATGGAAGTGAAAATAACCAGTAGACGCCGCACAGTCACAAAAGGGTGTCTCCTCTTGATATGAAACCATCAGGGAGCTGCTTCTTGATTTACTATTTGACAGTTTGGCATCTCTGTTAGAAATGCCTCCAGAACCTTTCTTTTTCCTTGTCCGTCTCTCACATGCAAAGGCAAATACTGGATGACAGAGGAGACTATAAACACAGCCAACAGGGAGGATCCAGGTGTCCTCCATCAAGTTATATCTGTGGCATGACTGAGAACCTGCTTAATAGCCTCACAGTTCCTCAAGAGAGAATCAGGCTTTTTTTCCTCCCCTTTTCAGAAAGAATACTGCTCAGCTAATAAATTAGAAATCAGATTTCTTACCCTAAAATACACACATACACGACATTACTGATAAACCAGAGAGAAATCTGCTTAGTTAATCGGTGCCTCATGCACGGCAGACAGGCAATTCTTTTTACTGAGAATCTGTCACTTATGCTGGTCTGACCTCAGGAATTGTAGAGAACAAGTTCACCTTCTTCACTTTGTCCTCTTTTTAACCTTCTTGGTTTCCCATTTCATTTCTGCAGGCTTTTATATTGGAATTTAGTGAGTCCTTCAATATTGGGCTGGTAAGTGCTGTATGAAAACTCATTTCTTCTCTGTTGTAAAATGGCTATTTGCAGCAGAAGAATATATATTAATTACCCCTTTCTTGTGAAAGATGCTTAGCTTTATATAGTTTAACAAATGCGTTCTCATGCCTCTCAAAAATGGACAGCTGATCTTAGGCATTACTCCATACTTGAATAAGCAACCTGCCCCTGACCTCCAGGACACAAAGAGGACATCAGTTCCTTTGTTACTCCTTATGATTAAAACTGTAAGAATGGCCCTATTTTTTCCTTCCTGTCCTTTATATGCAAATTTATCCTGCTTAACTTTTAATCTCTTCTTTTGTCCTGTAGCCTGCAGATGAGCAATCTGTTACTGAGGTTTTTTTTGTTTTGACTGTACATCCTGCCTCTCCATATGCTGTACAGAAATCCTAAGAGTGCTGAAGTCTAACTACAGGATGAAGTACCAGAACTGCAAGAGGCTGTCCAGCAGCTCTTTGACATCTCTGCAGCACAGACCTGTAAGGGTCTATGCAATAGGACGGTGATCTGCAGCCCTGTGGACCTTGAAGAACCAGGCTTAGTAACCGCAGGCAGTACTGGAGTTATCCCACTGCATGGATAAAACTCTCCAATACCAATTCTCTCTTATTTCTGCAAATGGCCCTACAAATCAGGTTTATATGTTCCCTTGTTTTCTAAGATCTACCAGATGACCTGGTAGTTGAAAGACTGGGCTTCCGGAAGAACAACAGGTCTCCTTGGACATGTATTGCCAAAGGGGTGTAAGAGTCCAGTCAGTAGAGTCCGGGACAAAGAGGACATCACCACTGCCAGCTCATCATGGCAATCCAGGCAGCAGTCACAGCCTTCTAGGTGAGCTTCTGCAAAATACTTACATTCTTTGTTCTTCTCCCTTTTGCCTTTAAATTGCCTCTTAGGGATGATGTGAAGATAAACATGTAACAGGTTGTAAAACGATGCTTTGATATGAGCAGAATAAAAGACAGAATTTTCTCTTATATGTGCGTGGGCTAACCGTTCATTATACACACATTCCTACACAAAACATACTGAGGACAGCTTGACCAAAAAGAATAAATACACAATTAAGATGTTCACAATAAGATCACATAATACTTTTGGAAGAAAGTGGGAGATCACTTTTTGCACTTTCCTCCTCCCTACTCCCAGATATTTGGAGTGGAACACTAAGCAAAAACTTGTTTCTCAAACAGCATTGCTTACAACAGCAGGTTTTTCTGCCACACATCCACTGACTGTACACACAAGCACCAATTCTACCAGAACAGCCCATTCCACAGAGAAGAATGACAACGTACTTTGGTGTCTAAAAAGGGGTCCCCTTGAACAAAAGCACCAAGTGTAACTTTCCCTAGTTCAAAGCTCAGCAGTTCCTCTCCCTTAAAAACCCTACTCCCTACTGATGTGAATGCTGCAATTTTCTTTTATCTACTTCCTCAATAACCTGCCATTAAACACCTACTAGCAGTTTTATTACTGTGGTTCTGAGCTTGCGGCCTACAGAGAGAGCGAGCACAGATGTACTACAAAAACTTCACCCAAATACCATAAAGCCATATCCCAAGGCTAATAAGTGCTGAATTGTAACAGTTTTGAGGCACTTTAAAGGATAGCAGAAGCAGAGTGTCAGTTTTTCATTACTGCTTCAAATTGGGGGGGGCAGGGCAGGGGAAAGAGGAAAAAACCAGGAAATAAATAGATGCAATAAAGTCTCTGGCATGTAGGCATCCATGAGTGAAAACAGCCCTTTATAAAACTACAACACATGAGTACTCAGATATCAAAGATACACAATGCCCAGTGTTTTAGTGAAGATGCCTTCTTAACCACAGCAGGGTTTACTTTCCAGTCCCCATGATTTGAATTTAAATGGATCATGTTTACTCAAGGGGTCTTTCACTGATTGAAAAATATACCCACAGTTTGTACATTATCTCAGCTAAATTCAAATAACATATTTAAATTTAATTACTTGAAGCTTAGGGGTTTTCATGCTTTTCTTTTTTCCCCTCAATTGCACACAACAACACTTATTTGTTCTTATCAATGGCTATGCACTTTGTCAAGCATCAAAATTAAATGCTTGAAAGCACTAATGATGTTACTGTGATTAAGGGTTTTTACCTTCCAGGGTAGATACTAAAAGCCTGCTCCACTATTAATTACTTAATTTTTTTTTTCTGAGAATCTAACACTGAAGAAAAGTCCTCTTAGAAATCAAAACTAGACAATAAAAGATCTTCTCTTAATTGGGACAAAACACATTTAACGGAACCTGGGGCACCTTTCAGGTTTTCTCTTTGAATATTTACCTTGTAATATTGTGGGATTTTACATGGGATTTTGTCAATAATATTATCAAATAATCTCACAGCAGGAAAAGGAAAAGAAAAGGAAAAGGAAAAGCAGAGAATGAAATATGATTTTAATACTTTCTAAAGGCAACATTCTTCGGACCAGATTCTGGTAATTTTATTTATGTAAGAGAGCAACTCACTCTACTAGCTGTCGCACTGACTTCAAATCAAGAGAAGGGAAAAGTATACAGCCCTGTTTAGTTATATGTACCAGAATAAATTAAAAACAAAGCAGTTCTGCTCTCTCCTAAAATGTGGGTGTCCAGTTCTGCTTGCCATTGGTCCCTTGGGCCTTCTACCCGCTCCTCTCTCTTGCGCAGGCAGAAGTGCTCCTGTTTCTGAGTACCACTACCCCATGCTCCGAGTAGTACTGGCAAACAGCTTTGCAAACAAAGGAGAATGCATTTGAGCATTTCCAAACATATGCACAGCATATGTATAAGCCATGTATGTATATAAGGATAAGCACATGAAAGGCTTTTGCCCATGTGAACCTACGTGCACACACAGATTAGATGTCTGTGCATGTCTGAAGAACTGAGCTAGAGTTTGGCATTCCCATTCTTCACTGCCAGTATGACAGCTACGCCTCTCTCCTAGGGACCAGCAAGAGTCTGAGGGCTGGATGTGCACTTTAAAAACTAACCACATGTGGGTTTTTATTTTTTAATTATTCCCTCTGTATAAGTGAAGCAAACATTTGTACTAGTGGTGATTGGGCCAGGTTAGGACTTGGACAAGGATCTAGAGGCTTGATTGCCCAACTGAGACACTGGAAGCCTCCCAAGGCATTCCTGACTCCTCTGTCTTCCCACCGTCTGCCTCTCCCTCCCCCAGGAATGACGACTGGTGAGGAACACCTCCCAGCTTGGAAATTGAGACATGCCAAGATTCAGGCCAGCATTTTCAAGCTTTAGCATTTAAAGCAAAGACTTACGATCTACGCCACTAGAGTAAAGCGCCCAAGGTTATCCACCCACGCTTGAAAATCCTGGCCGACGTAATGTGAAGCAGTATAAGAGCTGAGCTTGGCCTCTTTCTCTCCATCCCTTCAATCAGCCATAATACTTCTGAACTAAACTTTCCCTCCTTGTTACTAGAAGTTACGCTGCTCAGGAAAAAGCACCAGCTCAGCCACAGGATACTTTCGTAGGACACCTTCATCCCAAAATGACAGGCGCAAGTGATCTTCCTTTTCTTTCCAGGCTCCGCAGCACAGTCGCTGCCAAAGAGCTCTGAGTAAAACAAGTGACAAGCTCTCACACCTAGGGACCAGCTCACATCAGTTATGTTCATAATTATGTGTTCCTAAAGAAAGGGGCTAGAAAATGAGATTTTAAA
This sequence comes from Phalacrocorax aristotelis, assembly GCF_949628215.1. Taxonomy (NCBI): domain Eukaryota; kingdom Metazoa; phylum Chordata; class Aves; order Suliformes; family Phalacrocoracidae; genus Phalacrocorax; species Phalacrocorax aristotelis. The sequence goes on along the minus strand of NC_134282.1, from coordinate 21,729,118 downwards.
GACTGTTAACACAGCATTATTATGTTTTAAACATTTCCTCTGTTTTAAAGTTTTCATTTCTTGCCTCTCCCAAAAGAACCTGTGCTGCAAATCTTGCCAAACCACAAAAGCTGGCTCTGACTTGCATCAAATCAAAAGCTTGAAGGAAACCCCAGGCTGTTAGCAGCAACAAATAGTAGTAGTTGAGGATTATTAGTGTGCTGTATTTTTACCACCCTACGCCAGCTTCAGTTCTTGGAGACATGCAGTAGCTGCTGAGGATCCGCAAAGAGCCTGTGTATTTTCTTGGTTGCACGTCCAGTGCTCTGTCAGTTTTAGCACAGACTGCTTCAGCATACCAGAACTGCTCTAGTTTACATCAAACCAATTACAGGAGCTGAGGTCTGACCTCAGTTCCCTGTGGTTTACATCAGGAACTGCAGTGAGATAGGGGTGATGAAGAAGATTTTGCACACCCAAGAGATGGCTTGTTCTGGCTATTAATTTCTAAGGACCAGCTCTTGACAGCAACACATTATTTTCAGGTACTGGCCCTCCAATTCTGAAAGCCAAATAATGATGTCAGCTAATGCAATGCAGGTCTGGAGTAACTCCAAAGATTTGAATCTGCAACCTGCAATCCCAAAGATTGCCTTAAACCAGAAGACTATAGAATCTACATAGCATTTAGCAAGAGATCTGTATTACAACTCAAGCATGGGGTCTGTTTAGTCTGAGAACTGCTTGTTTTCTTTCTGCTAGCTTGCTAAGAAATCCTGTTGGCATGTTCTGACAAGGATAACTTAATAGTTGCCAACAGAAACATGGCAGAATACTGTATATTTCCTGTATGTATGAATGCCAGTTTAAAACAAACAGGAAAACAAGTCTTTTAGTTGGAAGGCAATTTATAAGAATCTGTCTGAACACTACAGCCACTTAAAAAAATCCAGCACTGAAACATTTCTAAATGTTTAAACTAGAATGATTAACGCAAGAAGGGCAAATGCACTTAGTGTTGTGAACTGCTCTAAGAAACTCTAGAGCTATAAGCAGTTTGTTAAGATGGGGAATTAGCAGCTGTCTGACCTGAGCAGGTTTGGAGCCGCTGGTCACAAAGCAGGTCACGTTGCAGTTACTCTTCCCTCTGGTTGAAGTTAGAATCTGACCCAATATAAACAACAATAAATTTTGTAGCCTGAAGAAGCCAACGCTGATGCTCCACTGCATTATATTGGATTGAGAGAAGCCGAGAAAATGGGCCTTGCAGTCTGGACAAAGATAGACTGCCGTAACTCTGAAAGTCCTCCTTTAGGCTCCAGACCGGTCACGCTTAGAGGCAGGATCCCACGACCCGCATTTGGGTTGAACGCTTCTGGGAAGCATGTGCTATAATCATCCTCTTGCTTCCCAGATGCTGGTCCAGCAAGCACAGACTGCCAGAAACCACTGATGCTGGGACACAATGTATAGCACCCCAGGGTACAGTGGCTCTGGGAGAGCCAGAATGAGAAATTAGAGACCATAACCTCTAGTTATTAAAACAGATAATAATGTTGGAAACAGGGCATTCCCCAACCGCTCAAAATAAGTAGTCTGGAGCAATCTGACCCACTTACCACCAGGCCCCTCAGGGCAACTCTACCTCACCCACACACCCTGCTGTTCTTCCCGGGAAGCCCAAGGTAGCCACTGGAGCTAATTCCTCCCCAGAAAGAGCCTGTCCTTCACCTTTGTATTGCTGCACAGGAGATGGATCTGTTGAGCTGCCTTTTCAAAACAAATTCCTCTGCTCCCCCTCAGCCCCTTCCACAAGGAAATCAAAGTTACCCTCAAAGACGCATCAGATGTCCTCAAATGAGACCCCTGTCCCATTCTCTAAGCTTCCTCAAGTCAAGCAACATTCCAGCTACTCTTCCTCCCTTTTTCCCATCATCCTGCCCACGGTCAGAGAAGTTAAGACATGTCTGCATACACTTCATGAGTCAACAGACAAGGGGAGTAGAGCTGTTCTTAAACTGTACAGGACCAATGAAATAACATACTGTATCTGTGCCCTGCAGACCACGTCTTGTGTGCAGCTTTCAAACCACTTACAATAGCGTTACCAACAATCCATAAAACAATACCAAAAATACTGACCCTGCTCTATTAAAATCCCAGTGGGGTAACCCTTTGTCTCACATTGCAAAGGACAGCTCTCACCTGATGCCTCGTGTCTGTACCTATGAACAGACTCATTTCTGCTCCTTGGTCCTTTCTTATACTTACCACCAAGCCACCTGAGCATGGGGTTTCCCCAACAGTTACGGTGTAAAGCTTAACCCACTATGCGGCTAATGTGTGATTTGGTACCCAAGGCATATGTCTCCTAATGCTGTTCTTGGTACTTGCACAGTTACTTTTTATTTACTTGAATCATGGATGTCTAGATGATGTATATATGTGCTAAATAACTTCCTTTGTCACTTACTTTCAGCATTAAGAATATTAGATTTTGTGAAGAGAGCTGCTTAAAAGCCTTTTTGAAATCCAGACAAATAAATGCCTCTGCCCTATATGTAACTTAGATGCTTTGGAAATACTGAAGTATCTTCTGAACAAAATAAATAAATAAATGTTATGACTCATTTTGCTAAAGCAGCATTCACTGTTTTAATAAATAGATTTGGCCACATTGCCTCATCCTGGCTTCTGAAGTGCTACCGTAATAGCAGAGTTAGATTTTGCCATTTGGGTTTCTCAGATCAATCACCCAAAGTCAGAAATGGCAAGACTATCAGAAGAAAAGATAATTAAATTATAAACATTTTACTTCAACTGTGATACACAGCTCCAACAGCAACTGCAGGCTGGGTCTCAAATGTGCTCTCCTGAGCCTGCGGCACCCAAAAGAATCAAAACCTAGGACTCACCTGACCACAAAAATCATACTGCCTGTCTTAACACTTCAAGAGTAATAAATTGTTTGAAAGTCACCAAAGTTAAGGAACTTCATCTTTATTTACTTTAAGCTCCATCACGTAGAAGAGGCTGGTACAGAAAGCTTGCATTTACGTATTTACATTTCAGCTGAACCACCTATAAATTTTAATTATAGTTGACATTCAGAGCATTCAGCTGGAACTCTGGTAAAGTACCTTCTGTACAAAGGTTAGATGAATTTGACATGATATGATCTCTGCCTCTGGGCTGTTGAGAAACTCTTGAGATTGAATCAAGGTTTAAGTTAGTAGCACTTCACGAAGGACACTGATCTGACAGCACTTGGAGATCCTCAGTTCTTCCAGGATGCTGCAAGCCACCATGCCATACTCCCCATCAACTTTCCTCTTCCTTCAAGGGAAAAAGCTGCTCTGTGCTTTTGGAAAAGTACCACAGAGACTCAGACTGCAGCACACCTAACTCACACTCAGAGCTCTTCTACCAGGTCCTCTCACTGGAACTGAATTAAGCCCCCTTTCCTTCATTAGCAACGGGCAGATTTCTTCACAAAATGAAAAACCATTAACAGACCCAATGCGAGAGAGAAGTATATTCTGCACACAGTGTTGTTGCAAAAAGCAAAGCTACCTGAAGGTTGTTATGCAGTTAAAAAAAAAATTTTTTAAAAAGCAATGGGGAACAAACTGGCGAAGAGTCTTAAGCTTCCTGAAACACATAAAACTTAGAATTAAAACCTTAGTTCATTATGTCAGTAACCAATTACATCATAGGTGGCACATAATTAAACTTATAAAGGGGTTTCATTATTTTGGTTTTATGCCGGATATGGAAAACTAGTGCATTATTCATTTAAAAATTGTGTCATTTAGAAAAGCCCCAAATGGAATAAGCAATTAAATATTAAAGGTGGCTGCCTCAGTGGAAACCAGTCAGAAAGATAATTGGTAAAGTTTCCTGTGCAATGCAAGTGCCATTACAAAGGCTGAACAATTTCAATCCTAAATAAATAAATAAATTGATAGACCTCATGAGGTTATGAAGATTTGGAGTTGTACAAAGAAATCAGCCATGTTTTATTTCTTGGAGGAGTACTGAGCTACAATCCGGGCAAATAAAAGCCTATGAGAACAATAATTCCAAATGAGCTGACTTGCATAGACAGGTCTGTGTTCTGAGTCTGAACCTTCATTTTCAGTCCCAGATTCGCGGCAGATAGGACCACACAGAGAGCCCACCGCGACTCCTGACAGCAAGATCTCTGTGGCAGGTCTCTCCTGCCCTCCAAGGCCAGGGCCTCAAAGGGTACTTACAGGGTGGAACTGAGAAGTGCGCAGGATGGGGACTGCAAGGAAAAAGATAAACTTCATTCAAAACCTGCAATTCAAAAAATCATTTCTTCTTCCAACAGCATGCAAAGCACTTTTCAGTGTTATGTCTCTCCTCCCTATTAAGGTTCATGGTTTTGTTTTCAGTTCAGTTTTGTCGTCAACAGGTCTATATATTTGACTATCTTCTCATTTGATCCAGAGGAAGCTGGTAACTTCCATTTAAGGATCAGACTGAAAATAAACTAGGAAACTCCTGTGCTACCGAGCCCATTTAACCTGTGATGTTTACAGCTTGTTGGTGTAACAAATATGGATATTTTCTGATTAAAGAAACATGCCACATCTGCAAGCAGTCCTAAATAAGTCTCTCTCTGAGCCCAGTCCACTCTTTTCATATCAGTACTTCCCAGTACTTGCATAATTGCAGTTTTAACCTTCAGCGCAGGCGGCAGTGAAAGTAAATGGCTGAAACACTTCTGGGAAGGCACTGCTGGGTCTGCACATCATGTCTGAAGTACAATGGAGAGCCCACCAATCTCTGCAGTTCCTACAGGACTCCCCTTGGCCACCCTGTCCCAGAGTGCCTGGGGAGCTTGAAAAACACGGGATTTAACAGTGAGACATTTACATATTCCAGTCACTTTCTGTCTTATTTATGTGTGTACACAATATCCTGATAAACTAGAAGGGAGGCTGCAGCCATTCCATCTGCATTCCCTTTTGTGCTAAGAAAGATAAATTGAGGCTGATTCAGAGGACGGATTTAAAGAACGCAGTATGTTATCAAGACAAGTGCAATCTTCCCAGGGAGCCATTGTAGTAAGTTGTCTTGAGATCATGGCTTTATTTCATTGCCAAAATAAATGGACAGCACACAAAACTCAACTCATATATGAGACACCTCTTCCAGCCCACTCTACCTTCCTATTTTCCTTAGCCAAAACTGACTTGTTCTATTATTTACTGATAGGATCATTTAATGGCACATAGAAAATTAAAAATAATAAAAAGCTAATTAAAAACTTCCCTGCTTTCCTTTTAGTCTTCAGTAATCTATGGAAATGCAAGACATTTATATCCAAAGCACACTACAGGTTAAGGGTTTTTCTGTCTGTAAGAATCCATGGATAATTTCAATGGATTTTTAATACAGACAAAACCAAAGGGATATTATGGAATAGTAGAAGTATTTAATAAAAAAAAATCAGAATCAGCCAATCATCTTTTTAAGACTGGGTGACATAATTCAATAGCAGCGATAAAAATCCTAATAAATTCTGCAGGAAGAGTTCAGAAGACTAAGACAAAAGTTATCATTTCCCTTTAAATTAACAGTAGGACTTCTCCATAAGAGAGGTTTTGAAATACAAATGACCAGAGGAATAAAATACAAATGCTTGAGCTTCCTACACGTCTCTAGACTATTTTAAAAGATAAATTCAAAGCCACGATCAACTTTTGCTATTATCCATTTACAAATCACAACTTTCATAGATCCTGAACGCATTCTTGGAGTGCACTACTAAGAATTCTGGGACTCTGGTTCCTGAATTTAGTAATGAAGGCAGATTACCTTAATCTAAGGAGATGCCGTGAAATCCTTCAAGTAGATGCAGATAGAGGCTACACATTTGCCTGCTTTGTTTGGGAGGGGAAGCCCACTGGAGGCCTGCCATGATAATAAAACGCTCCCTGCACACCAGTTCACACGTGGGGCTAAATCTAAAGTGACATTTCCCAATGAAAGGAGCAGTATTCACTCGTGTGCTCAGCATTTTGATGTCCGCCAAAATCTGGCAAACATGATTATAGAGAACCAGCAGGCATGCCACAGCTCTATTTAGTCCTCATGGTTCAACGCAATGCCCTGAAAAAAGAGGAAAAAACAAAAACAAACAAACAAAAAAAAAAACCCAAAAACCAAAACCAGGCAGCCTTGGGATGGCATCCTGGGAGTATGATTTCATGCATATGGATGGACTCGACACACGTTTTGCAATTCCTCATATAAGGACAGAATATCCGAACCAAAGGGAGCTTTATGGACCCTTGTGGGGTCAGTTCAGCATCCTGCCCTCCAAACTATGAGACAGTGCAGAAACTCTGGGCTTCGGGAGGTAGCGATGTTTATTTGTGCTACTCTGCATGGCATTTTAATTAGTAACTGTGTGGATTTAAAACCTTTGAATGGACACACAGGGGCAGTTGTGCAGCCCAGCTTTTGTGTTTCCTCTCTCTCAAAAAAATCCTGTTTGAGGACACCAGCAGGGGGTTAATGGAAGCTTTGATAAAGTTCTGCGAAGCCTTTTATTGTTGCTCAACTACAGACTGGACTCTGCTGTCTCTCTGGCTGCTTTCCAATTAATTTAGTCAGCTGCAAAAACAACTAGAAAATTTAGAAGCCCGTCTAAACATTCAGTAGCCACAAACATTCCTGGAGAAAATCTCCTTTCACATGAGAATATTTCCTTGCCAACTGTTTAGGAAGCACTCAGACTGCACTGCAAGCTTCACGAATGTAAAATGTCAGTGCCCTGCCAGCAAAAGGAAATACGCAGTTAAATAGTCCAGAGCAAATAAAAGCTGCAGGACTATCTTCATCTCTGTCAGTTTGGTAACTATTCATCTGTACCAACATCTCTGAGACCAGAATTTGATCTGATTTGATGCCTCCTAAAAGTAAATTTATATAATTTAAATATGGTCAATAATACCCAGTCCTGAAATTAAATGCCTTTTTCCCCAGGAGGATATGTAACTAACCTCCATTTTCCATAGCAAACCATGAGATCTTTTTTAAAAATGTGAGCAAACTTTCATTTAAATGCTGCAATTACTTCTTGGCTCTATCTGATATGCAACTTGTCTAAGCTGTTCACTGAACCCTGAAGCTGGTTATTTACTAAGGATCTTTAGAAAGCGCTCTTTTTTTTCTCCTTCCGACCAAGACTTGTATCCCCCACCTTGAATACAAATTCATGGAAATGGGTGGTGCAGGCAGCTTTGCCAACAAGCAGGCAGTTGTTATTTTAATTATTATGCCTTTGTGGAAAGCTGTAGCTACCTTAAAATAATAATTTAATCCCTCCCAACAATAGTTTTCCCAGTTTTGTTTTTAAGACGGGAGCACGTATGCTTATAACTACGCATTTATTACAGACCATCAGTTAAAGCCTATGCAGCAACACAGAATTGTTAATAAGAAACTCCCACTTGCATCTGCCAGCTTGGAGAAGCTCCTTACTCAGACACATTATCTTACACACGTAATTAAATGAGCAGAAGAAACCTGAAGCAGTCAATGTACGCCATCTCTGAGGCTGTGAGAAATCTCATGATCAACACTGAAATTTGCCCATTCGAAAGTATTCCTAACTCTTCGCTTCCACGTAATTCCCAAATTTCTTGTTTAGCTTCTTTCTGGATCTCCCACTGCATTTATATTTGAAAGCTCTGTGGTTTCTCAAAATACATTATTTGGTTTGCTTCAAAAGTCCTCGTGGTAACTCCCTTTGATGTAAATCCTCAGACAGCAAAAAGTCAAAGCACAACTCCCTTAGAGAAACAAAGCAAGGGAAGAATGAGGCAGGTTGTTGTCCTGCACAACCTGGCACGTCACCTCACCGATTACAGCAGGTGAAACCCTACAGCAGCTGACAACTTGTCCCAACCCTTCTGCTTGAAAATGTGTGTATGGGGGGGGGGGATTGCTGCTGATGTCTAGCAGATAAATGCAAAGCCTTAGAAACCACACTGGTTTAGATTCAAAATGAGAAAGTTGCATAAAATTAGCCTGGAATTCTGCAAGATGCCGCATCAAATCAGAGTGTCACGCTCACGGATCACCCCTTTTTCAAGTCCCTGCCTACTAGTTTGGAATCTTTTTCCCTACTGAATTCATGCTTGACACAGCTCCATTTGAGGAACAAGGAGACTGCTGATCCATCATCCTTAGTACAAACACCTTTAAAGCAAATTAAAAACACCCCTTTTCAACTCCCCTTTTCCATTACCCTGACATTTTGCAGAAAGAAGAATGCTGCAGCTAGAAATATCACAGGCACATCCCATGCTCTGGACATCTGGCATGTATCCAGATGTTTGCCAAGAGATTATTTTAAATCAGGCTTGTGGGGAACTGGGTGGCCAGGGTGCTGTGACTGTTTATACACACCCAGCTACGTGCACAAGTTTTCCTCCTGGGTTTCTGTGCCTGTAAAAGGACTCCTGGAACAAGGCTATTTGTATCCTTTGGCTGCAGGGAACAAGTAACTGGAAAGGGTGGGACCATGCTGGTAGCAAGTACTTTGTATTGGGGTGGGGACAGGACTGAATTGACTCCTGGATGTCTGGGAAGTCTCCAGCCAGTACAGCCAGGTACTGCTATGCCCAGCATCTGGAGTACCACACGCACCTCTGGCCAAAAACGCAAACTCACCCACATTCACAGCTTCCAGGTTAGGCCATTCAAAACCTTCCAACTGGTCCAAAACGCTCGCCTAGTAACAGCCTGTCCCAGTACCTTAATCCTGCCCTCTACAACGCCCTAAACCTCACCAGCACTACCCTGTCCTCACACCACCCAAGGGAGCCAGGCAGGGAACAGGACTGGAAGAGCCACCAGCCATGCAAGGGCAGCCGACCTCCACGAGCCTCCCGATACCCTCAGCAGTCACTAGGGAATGGTGATATCTGAACAGAAAACAACTTATTTTGCCAACTTCCACTATTTTAGAGGGTCTGCAAAACTCTGACACAACTGTATGATGAATCCTGGCTTCAAGTTCACAGAGCTCCTTCCCCAGCTATTTGGAGATGACATCTTCCTTGGGGTTATACAGCCCTTCAAAATTATGTTTCAACACAACAATGAAACAGCTCATCACCAGGATTACATTAAAAAAAAAAAAGAAATTTTTTGCAAGAGCTAAGCATGAAACTATAGCACTCTGAACAACTACAGACCATGCTATTTTTTTAAAGCAAAATTAACATCTTTTACCACCTCCCTATTGATAAGGTTCTCAATATGCACATAAATATCACCACATACAAAAACAAAAAAAATGTTATGTTCCCTCTCAGGGAACAGCAATGATTTACTGTTATTTATACTGAAACCAGGACTAGACTCAAAAACATGATGGAGTTTAGAGAATCAGATAGATCGATCAATCTTCAGAGTATCTGTTGATTTTATTTTCCAGTAGTATTTATGGGTATTCATGCAGTCACCTAAAGAAAGCTCTGCGACTGAAATCTACTTAACAATGTCCTTTGATGTTTCACTACGGAGCAATTCTTTACAGATAAGTTATAAATATCCAGGAAAGTAGCACGTTAAAAAGAATACGCTGAAAACCTTAGGTTTCCTGGCCTTTGCATGTTTTCCTTTTGATCTGCCTGAGCACCTATTACTTTGTCGATATGAGGAGTGCACACTGACCAAGGGCAATGTACGTCCATGAATTTTTACTGACTGCAAATTTAGCTCTGCATAGGCTAAATCGCACTCGCAGAATGTAAGACGTTACACGCATTTTCTGTGCTGTTCTGTACAACATGTGAGGAATGCTGATCAGCATTTGAAAGGAAACATGGGCTTTCAAAGACGACCCACCGAAATGCAAAATGTGAATATATATTACCCTAACAAGAAGTCCAGTAGAACTGGTGACTCATCTGGAAGCAAATAACTCCTCCTCCCCCCCCATCTCTAACTGAAGACACAACCATCCTCAAAGGATCAGGATCTTTCAGATTTTTTTCTCCCTTTAGAAATGGAATTAAGAGCATAAACAACAAACAAACCTGAAGGCTAAATAAACTTGAGTAACAGCTGACATTTTCCTTCCCTGCACTGAATGTCAATATTTTGGGTTCATCAGTGTGGTCACCACAACTTCAACCTGTCCCAGAAGAATACTCGATTCACACAGGTCTTCCCAGCGGTGCTCAAGTCCTGGTGGCACCATGACCCATTTTAGTTCCTGCCTCGAAATGGATACTGAACAACCGCAGAGCTCTGAGTGACGGTGAGGGACCGGGGGAGAATACAGAAGCAGGGGGGGAAGGACAGCAGCACAGCCAGACACACTGCTCTGCCTCTGAGATGAAGCAGCTTTGAGACAGGCTAACAGACAGCCGGACAGGCAAGGTGTGGGGCATCACAGAGACAAAGGAGTCAGAGAGAGGAGTGAGAACAGAAAGAGGGGAAAAATGGGGCAGAGAGCCTGAGAGATTCATACAAAAGACCAGTTCTTGATCCTGAGCACAGGCAGCTTGACAACATCCAGTCTGATGCGGGAGAAAGAGTAAGTTTGTTTATTTATACTGTATTTTAATCCTAATTGGCATATCCTGCCTCCATGTAGCTGTGCTGGTCCGCTTAAGGAAGCACTGAGCCCAAGGTAACCTAACACAGTAACAAATCACCAGGTAGTCTATTTATTCAGAAAATACCAACCGTTTTAACTCCAACAAGCAAAGAAGCAAGAAAGACACCCATCCCTCATAAAATGCAAACAAAAAGAAAGGAGGAAAGCGAGCAGCATAAAGAGGTTGCATTTTAAATCTCATTTAGAGCTTGTGTAGGCTTCCCCCCAACCACTGCTCCCCTGCCTTATCCATGCAAAACCTTGTGCTTGCAGTGCTGCCCCTCGGACATGCACACAGATGAACTTAGCAGTGAACCTGGCTGTCAGGTTGGAGACCTAAACAGCTCGGCTGTAATCTTTACTAAAAATATAAACTGTTTAGCATCTCTTCAAAAAAACAAAAGCTTCCTGCTCGCTGTGAACAAGGTCTCTTTATTGAGAGATTTACTTTTAATTTTGAACAGCTTCGCAGCATTATCCTTAGCAGAAAAAAAAAGAGCCTGGGGATTTTTGAGCTATTCAGTCAACCGCTTGGTAGGGTTTCTCATCAAAATTAGCCTCTCCTAGCAGCATCGCATGAGAATTGCTGGTTTGCATCTCTTCCACAAGTCATTTCACATTTTTAAAAGATGAACGAAGTGCTGATTTCATTTGATCAAAAACAGAAAGCCAGAAAAATCATCACTGCTCGTGGAGACCCTTAATATCAGCATTTCCAGGTACTCATTGTGCTAAGGGCACTGGCTCCAAATTTCAACAGCTCAGTGTTCCATCCTTTTTTAATTTCTTTTTAATCTTATATGGAAAAAGAGTGGTGGTTCCCATCTCAAAAAATCCCCCAAAAATACTACACCAAACATGTAGAATAGCGAGATGAATTCACCATTCGAAATTCTTAAAATGTCACAACATCGAAGTATTTCACTCAGAGATTCAAAGCCTGAAATTTAGCTTCTCTCTCTAAGAAAAAAAAAAAAAAGGCGCTATGAAGCCCAGGACCTTTTCAAAGGATACAGGAAAATACTTTCAGATGCTTTTTGATCCTACTTTGAATGGCAAAAGCTTATTTTCATTTAAACATTTTTCTACAGTATTGGAAACTGGAGAGTTTCTAAACAAAAAGGGAAAATAAACGGCCTAACTTCATTATCTCCAGGGGTAAAATGGCAAAAGCAAACAAAAAACCACCTGTGCCTTTCACTGCATTTTTGTCATTGCAACACGTTTCTTCAATTTTGTACTGAATATACCAGTAACTGATTTCTCATTGCTTTCTGTCCATCTCCAAATACATACATACTGCAGGACCTGGTACCAATGCACGCAAACATACAAATATTCAGATTTCTGATTCTGACATCAAAAACTGCATTCTAGAATTTCTGGTTTTTTTTTTTTCAGATTATACGGTTGCATATTTGGGATGTCATTTTGAGACTGCTGTTAAGAGGAAGGATTTCCTGGTCCCTTTCATACTTATCTTCCCTACTGAATTTAACTCAAAGATGCACCCTTTGCAAACAGTTCCAGCAAATTCCTAGAATACAACCCAAAAGCACTGTTCATGTCTATAGACATCTTTAATTCTATCAAAGCCACATTAACAACTTTTTTTTTTCCTATCAAATGTTGGAAAGCACAAGCATAAACAGCAAAAACAATGAAGGCGTTTACAGATTTTCAGTGTTGGTAGTTTCATTTTTATTAGCAAAACAAGGAAAGAGTGTTACTAAAGGAGGAGCTTGGCTCTAATCTGAATTTAGAAATTGCTGCAAAGAAACCAAGGTAGCTTCACGTTAGTGCAAGATCAAAACCAAGCCTGTGGCAGTCCTCTATCATGAGATTATTTCTTTATAATGAAATACAGTGAAAGAAAATGAATGGCTCAAGAATTTTAATGTACCCCAGACACACCTTTACAATGATTAAACAGATCAGTACTTGTAAAACCCAAGGGTCCAACTTTACAAACCTTTACTCAAGCTAGCAGTTTCACTGAAATCAATGGATTATTTGCATATGTAAGGACTATTTATCTCAGGTAAGATCTGTAGGTTCAGGCCACCCATTTCTATTTAGATCTTCTATGCAGCAGAATACACAAAGCTGTACGAAGAAGGGGAGAATGCCAACACTGGCACCTTGGAATTAATTTTCATTTGTACCAGCAGTACAGTACCAGTTTATTTGTACCAATTATCTCCGGCCCTCTGAAGCATTTGATAGACTGGGCATGTTTCATAATTGGAAATGTTGGCAAAAATACAAATTTCCTGATGTGAAAGAACTGCTACTCATGGATAATAAACAAAATCAATTCTTATTTGCATATTCAATCAGATTTCAGTTTGCATATTAAAGCATAAGATGGTAGAATTTTCACACGGTAGATGGATCCCACTCACTTATTCATGCATATATGCATCCACTAATCCTTACACATGCCAAAATCAGTCAGAAATACTCTCTTTGCTAAGCACTCATAGCACAAAACCACTGTCCCTGCTGCTGTTCTCAACCTTCTCTTTTCGTATAGCGTATGACAGCATTCTCCTGCAGCTTTCTCTAAAGACTCTGTAATAGCCTGTTCTCTATTAGTCTTCTTTCACTAGGCAAAGTGATAGTTTGAATTTTTGACTCATAATTTAAAAGAGGTGCTGTCAACTTTATGTGTGAAGAACAAAAAACACCGGACCAGATTTTCAAAGGAGCTTCAGTGTGAACTTGACAATTTTGCTTGTGACTGCCACTGCAGAACTGAATGTATCTCTCACTGTCAATATTGAAGCGTTCTGGACTACAGCTGAAATTTGTAGTTTTAGACTCTGCATACCTCTTTTTCACATGCATCTACTAGGAAACAGAATTCAAAATATTTATATAGTCCAGTACTATCAAAATATAAAATATTAATATTGTCCCATACATCGTAAGTCTAACAATAAATGATAACCCTGTAAGCTACGCTCTAAGGTGCTGAATACCTGCAACATCTGTGGGACTTGAAGGCAATCAGCCCTGTAAGTGATTAGGTAACAGGTTTGACGGTCTTGTAGCCAGTCTGACAGTCTGGGTATCTAATTTGCAGACAGCAGCGTCCTATTCAAATGTATAGAATTTTGTGCATTAAATTAAAAATTCAGCTGGGACCCTATGCTTGAAACACTAGCTAGCTGCAAACAAGAAATGTTTGTATGTAATTAAAAAATCATACGAATGATCATCAAAACTAAACGGCAGCCTGCTGCAGCAGACTTTACTAGGTCAAGCACAGGGATTGAAAAAAGTAAAACTGCCTAGGGTATCTGAAATAACCAGGTACAAACAGAAATGGTATTTCACTCTCCCAGATGAGTGAAACGCAAAACTCAGCCAGCATGAAGATGAAAGCTCATATAGGATTTCTAAAGTAATGCCAGCTCTGATCGATTGAAACATTGTTAGCAGCAGGTTAAGGAGGTATTTATTTAACAATGGGACAGAATCTAATTGACTTTGCAGGGAGAGGAGAGAGAGCAGGCAGGCAAGGGAGCACTACCTCATTCTTCTTTCTGAATCTTATATAGCCCTTTTTGGAAGGAGGCAGAAGCACAATGCTGTGCTCCCCGAGTGCGTATTTTGCCCTCTGCAAACACCAAGGCCGTATTCGTATCCATGTGCAGGGTCTCCCCTACAAAGGGTCGAGCTGCTGGCGGCCCTGGCTCTGTCCCCTCGCATCACCCAGGGCAGCTGTGCTGTTCTGCTTCTGCAGAATGCCTCCCAGCGTCCTCACAGCATGCTGCAACAGAGCTCTGCTCCCAGCTACAGGAGTCAAACCTTCCTCTGTTTTTCTGGCTCTAAAGAATTTAAACTATTCATATAAATAACCAGAAAATAAGTGTTTGACCCAGTTATGCATCTTAGGGCTTCCTGCATTCATTTGCTAATGCTAAACATAACGGAAATCACAGCTTTCCTAAAAAACAGGTAGAAGAGAAAGAAAATTTTTGTTTAGGTTCCTACCCGCTTGGTTAGTTGTCACAGTGACTGACACAGCTTGGTCCTGGCTGGGATTTTGCTTGGACACTCCATTCACCGCCCAGACTTCAAAGGTGTAGTTAGTGTGCGCCAGAAGGTCAGTAATGGAGACTTTGGTGGTTTTCAAGCCGTTCTGCTGGGGGCTGAAGTGTACACCACTGCCACAGGACCGGCAGCGGCTGAGGTCGCCGGCACCGCACCTCTTGCATACCACGTTGTAGGAGATGTCTTCCCGACCACCTTTGTTCTGGGGGGGGCTCCACTCCAAGTTCACCGATGTCTCATTGACATTGGAAATCAGGTTCAGGGGAGCAGACGGAGGGCCTAGAAAAAACAAAGTCCACATGTTTTTAGTAACTGGAAAAACCTTACACAGTATCTTCAGGCTTAGGGTCCTGGGTGATACTGAGAGCATGCAGCTCCCAGTTAAGTCAAGGACAGCAGAGATCACACAGGATTTTACTTTTGCATGTTCTTAATGAAGGTGAAAAATTAAGTGGTAAGTCAAACTCTGATCTCTTCATCTTATGAATTAACAGTATTTTCCAGCTCTAAATGAGCCTGAAAGCCCAGTACTGCAATTAAACAAGAATGGTTTTTTTTCCACTTTCACTTGTTTATACTTGTTATGAAAAACTTCAAATTTACATATTTTACATTAATTTTTCCATGATCTCCCGAGCAGAGCATCAAATGCACTAACTCACGCTTCACTTGAGATTTTCAAGGTCCCCCATTACCTACAGGCAGACTCTCATTGAAATTGTTGATCTCCCGATATTTTCTTCTTAAGAATAGACGTGCAATATTTTCCAGACAAGTTGATGTCAGACTGCATTCAGTGAGCGTTGAAGCCCATCAAGCAGGGAGCTGGACATGACACTTTGGGATGCAGAAAGGAGATTTGAGCAGAAAGCCGGACACAGAACTAAGGCTTTGAAGGACAGAGAATAACGGTTACAGTAGGGGAGTGCTGGAGAATGTGAAAGAATTGGGGAGGAAAATACAGTGAGCAGCTGAAAGAAGAGCTGATACAAGAAAACTGGTCAGGAACAAGAGACCCTACAGAAAGCTTGGAAATAAGGCTGCATCAGAGACACAAGGTCAGCTCTTGCACCCCAGGCACAGGAGACCTTAAGACTCATAAACAGGCTGCCAAACAGTTCCCAGCTGGTTCCAGCATGGGGACTACAGAATTTGGGGACGGAGCCAAAGGCAGGCTGGGGAGGACTTCCCTGGGCAGGAGGGGCAGAGCTGGGCGCAGAGAAGGGGTGGCAGGAGCAGAGCAGAGCCCGCAGGAGGCAGCTCCTCCTGGCATCTTCAGCAACCCGCCGGGACTGTAATGGTCGGTTCTGCCCGACTGGGCAAAACTGCCTCCAGCAGTGCCCTGCCTCACTCTGTAACCAACGCACAGGCAGAAGTCTTCTTTATATGCCTAAATCCCCACAGGCCCAAAACCAATAAGCACACTGAAAATGCAGAAGAACCAATCCTGTGACTCTCAATCTAATTTCAATGTAGTTGAGGTGAGACATACTTTCTGTACCCTTAAATTTAACAAGGATGATTCAGAGCACCTCCATGAAACAGACGGGTATTTTATACATCACAAAAAGCTTTGCTGATCATCAAAAGGCAGCCTATTCTGGGGCAGAGCATGAGGGTGCTCTGACCATGCACGCACGCACACAATACTTTGGGACAGGATATAAGGTAAATACTATATTGAACAGAAACGAAACAGAGTGGGAAGGAAGCTTGCAAAATGTAATGATCCATACTCGAACACAGTAAGAATAGCAGTCCTTAGCAATTACTCAGAGTTAGAGCTTTAGATGCAAGTATTATTATTTAAAAAATACTGGAAAAAACATTTATAGAAAGTCAAATTCAATTTTTATTCAAGATAGTTTTGTAGAAAGTCACAAATTCAATTTTTATTCAAGATAGAAGAGCTTGTGAAAGCTTCTTAAATTTTATCAAAATACATTTGATGGTTGGAATTAAAAAAAAAGCTCAACCGGATCTCCTGGCAGAAAAAGAAGGGGAAGTTCTGGCAAGTTTCATTCCAGGTTTTCCATTCACGTTATTTGTCAAATGTTATGAAACTGGAAAAAAAAGCAAGCACCAATAGTTTCATTAAGTGTATAAATAAATCAATCATAGTCTCTCACACGCCAAAGGTACAAAACCAGCCATCACGGTAAGATGGGAACCGAATACGTTAGTGTGAAATTCTGCTGAAATTACAACGTGACTCAAGCGTAGCAGTGAAGAGGTTAAGCCGTTAAGAGGAGAGTATGGTGAAGATTAATTCTGGCTGCCTTGACTCATCAGGTGCATCTAAAAGCCTGAGACCTGAGCACACTGTGGAGGACAAGGTTTTGCAGGCTGCATCACATCCTTGGGTATGTGCTGAAAGCTGCCAGGGTGTAACACATGTTCAACAGGAGACAGGACCTTTTATTTTAGGAGAGGCAGGTAGGTTAAGAAGAGAGTCCTAAATTACATAGAGGTCCAATGTATCTACTTAACTTCAGTACCTAAAATGAAAGGCCTCTGCTACAAGAGTAGCTGAGCAAGGATTGTTTCTCTGTGCTCACTTCAGAAATACAAAATTAATATATTCATTTTGAAAAGAGGGAAATCCTCCCTTCCTGCCAAACCTTTGAAACAGTCTCCGAGTTAATCGGGGCTGACAGGCAGAATTACTGCAAGGAGAAGCGAGAGCCCAGACCAGCCCCTGCGATGGGGAACCCTCCTGCCTGCTGCACCACTGGGCTGACATTCACTACTTTTATTTATACAGTGGCAGCATTTAGGACTCCTAAGGACAAAGCCCTTTTACTCAAAGATCAGTTACCGAACACAGTAAGAGACATTTCCTACTCCAAAAATGCTTAGAAACTAGCAGAGAAAGAAAAGGGAACTGCTTTAAATCTCCATTAATCACATGGAAACTGAGGTAGAGAGTGATGTGGTGAGATGACAAATGCACACAAGCTGTGCCTTGCACATCTGGACATCGGTCCCAAGTCTCAGCCCAGCGCCTCTGGGCCACAACCAGCTCTCTTTCCCCAAAAAACTGGGTTTGCCAGCTCCTCTCGCCAGGAGAAAGCAGTCTCTGCTTAGCATGCAAATACAGAGCCTCCTTTTTCAAAAATACACTCTGAGTGCAGTGAGGTGGAAGACACTCCTGAAATCATGAACCTGAGTGGCAGCACAGGAACTGCCAAGCAGGAACTGGTCTAAAACCCATCTACCCCAAAACTCCCCACACTGCCTCATGTCAGAGCTCTCTCTTCAGGGCGGGCAGGTGCACAAAGTGACAACATTTATCCCTCTGTACTGTCAAGGAGGGAAGAGGACAAACAAAAGGAGGAAACCAGCAGCCTCAGTAGACTGCTAGCCTAAGTCCACGCTGTGCAGCAAAGGTCTGACCTTACCAGAGTGGGAGCTGTCGACATCTGTCCTCCCAGAGGCCATTCAGTACCTGGCAGCAGCAAGCCCTGAACAGAAACTACTTCTGTGGGAAACAGCAAGAGCTTTACCGCAAGAAAAAGCAAAAGGCATTTTCTTACAGAGCATTCACGTGCTGCAATCACAGAAGCAAGAGCAGCGGCTTGGAACATAGCCAAGAGAACTGAGATAAGGTGATGCCAGTGCTAACACCTCCCTGCCTTGAGCAACACATGGCTCTGCCAAGGCTGCCCTCATTTCGGGGGCATATTTATGAAGCAAAGTACTCCACATGAGGAAGGTACTGCCACAGTTATGATCTGAAAGAGGCGGCTTTTAGCTCAGATACAGCAGCCAGTTTGGGGTTAAACTCAGACTTGCTCTGATGTCTATTAAGATATTTTCCAAGGCTCTAGGTCCAGTTTCACGTGGGAAAATGTGCCAGAATGAATCAAGCTCCTCAGAAGCAAAAAGTCAGTAATTAGTATGTGGGACAGGGCATTGCAGTGTCTAAACAGAGACGCAATGAAGCGGAAAACCAGGGAAGCAGATGCTTGCAGGTCACAGAGACGAGTGCACCATCTCCAGCATGAAAAGGAAGATGCGGGGGAGTCTCCAAATGGTGGGCTGACATTACAGTGAGGGGAAATGCAAAAATGCAATTTCTTTTCTTTCTGGAGCATAGTCATCAATGGAGCTGTTGGTGCTGGGAGTTGGGGGGAGTTTCAGACTGATGGGCCTGGTTTCAGATGTTGCAACACAGGGCGTATCTGCTCCTTCAATGGTGATCAGGATTTGCTTTGTTTCTGACAACAGAGCTGCTGCCGACAGATGAGATGAAAACTCTTTCAGGGCCGTGGCTAGCTAGAAATACCAGTGCTGTTTCCGGATGAACCCAGCCAGCAGGATTCTGCAGGAACGGCATCTTGCTGGCCAGACCACTGCCCTCACACAAACCCTCTGTCCTCCTGCAGAAGAATCTAGCTACAGGGCAGATGAGAGGGGACACAAGGAGCTGTACCACTGAAACTGGTGCCAACATCTGTGATTTTGTCCCAAACCCCTCGATTTACAGTGTTTTTCTTAATACTCCTGCTGATGAAAGCATGCTGTTGCATGATCCATTCGGCACTCTGGAAGCACGGAGCTAATACTGCCACATAGCCCAGAAGAGCTTAAAAATATGACAGTCCCTACAGAAGAAAAAAAAATCTAGATGTTTTTATACTGTAAAACAACTAATTTTGAAGTTAATTTTGTGATTTTAGGAAGCCAAGCGCTCTCACTTTCCTTGCCCAAGACAACAGAACCTTAGAGATGGATACAGAGCTGCTCACACATCTCTAAGGTTGGGAGATGCAAAGAGGACACAGTTTGATCATGGGGCCTGAAAGCCAGATCACTCACCCAGGCCATTTACCAGCACCATGAGCGAACATGAGGGACTCCTCTGTGGGAACACAGGGAACGGAAGTTTTTAATTTTATTCCTTCCTTGGGCTCCATAAATCTTGCTTCACAATAAACCCATCAAAATCAACTGAGCCATGAAGCAAATGGAAAGGCCCTGGGTGGAGCAGTTCATTGTGTGTGTCAGGGCTGAGGGAAACACTGAAGAGTCTGTTTAGCAACAAATAATCTTTGTCAAGCTAATCTTGCTATCTTCCTCAACCCTCCTATTAGATTTACTGAAACGTATTGGGCAATGCAGATTTTTTGGCTTTCTCTTGCTGCAATAAGCTATAGCCATTTTATCTGTCTCTTTCACCCACAGATAGACAGATCTGTCTTAAGGACAAGGTTGTATCCTATGTCAAATGAAAATTCAGGGAAACTAGAGCTTTTAAGGGATTAATAGCATGAGCATTACTTGTATAAAAGTAATGATGTATTTTAGCACAATCTTAGGCTGCATTTTAACTTTTCATCCATCATTATACCTCTCCCTCCCTTCTTACAAAATACCCAAGCCCATCTCCAGTCAGAAGCCACCCGTATGCCACTGCGATTCTGATAAGAGGCATGATGGAAACCGTGACAAGGGCACATATTAACACCTGACGGGCTCCCTCCTACTTTCCAGACCACAGGACATCTCCACCTGCTACATCACCTGTGTGCCAGCTCTCTGTGGATTATAGGTCTCTGTGGGCATAGTTAAGGAGCCTCTGTGATTCATACCTGGCATCAAGTCCGGTCTGAGCATCCGAGTGACTCACATACAGCTTCCGCAGTGAAGACCCTGTATCTGGGGCTGAACTAGCACCTGTGGGGTGCAGATAGCAAGGGGCCACAGCTGTGAAGCGAAGCAGACTGCAGACTAATACTGGCATAACAACATTTCATCAGTAAACTGTTTATTTTCAAGGAAAATAGTATTTTGCATTTAAATCAGCTGTCCCACACACTGAGGGACTATCAGAGATTGTCAGCTCAAAGTTTGCCTGTTGTTTGGATACCATCCTGTAGAGGACGTTATCCCAAAGCCCCTTTCTATCTGCCACCAAAAGATAACAGTACAACTGTAGGAGACTCAGCCTAGGGGAACTGGCAAAATCATTCCACCAAGGAAAAAGAAAGTCTATCCTGAACGCAATGAACAATTTCAAAGGCAAATAGCACAAAGACGATTAGCTGCCACTGAGTAAATTCCTGCTGCCCTCAGGGATCGGTCACACCCAGCCTTTTATGCATGCCAAAGGGAAAGTACAGACCCCAGGACCCTCGGTATGCCCGAGGACAGGGTCTAACCAGGCTGCACCAGGACTGCAAGTTCAGCACCGCCGCCAAGTGATGAGTCCAAAGGAGAGCACCTCTCCCTTGACAGACTCCATACACCTCAAACCCATGTCAAAGGGCGTGCTGGAGCTGGGCTCCAGGAGCTGGAGGGACTCCAGCAAGACAGGCAGACAGGCATGATTTGTCAGGTGTGTAGACAGACTCCAACCTAGTCAGCCCACCTTTTCTCCCTACAGCTGTAAACCCAACTTAATCTGCGCAACTGAAAAATACCTCTGGAAACTAACCTTGGGATCTGAGGGTAGACCTGTAAGTGCACTGCACTGGGGAACTGTATTTAAATGGTTATGACAAAGGTTTTAATATCCCTGATTTTACACCTTCCTTTTTTATTACTGATCTGCCCAGCAAGGTGCTTCTCTAAAAGTCTCTGTGGGTGTATGCAGTAAATTCAATTACAGTTTTCTACAACTGGACCAGACAGACTTGTTTGACATAAAGAATACCGTCTTCACTAAACCAGTTAATTTAGTTCAGCAACAGTGTATGGTTAGGAGGCATGGATTAAAGGACAGCAGAAGGAGAAGAGAAAGAAATGATTCTCAGCAAAAGAGCTCCTAAGTGACTTTGTTGTCCCACAAAATGACAAGAAATATGGAAGACCTTGCAGCTTGGTTCTCTGCTGCTCCAGGTTAATAGGATGCCAGAATCCCACTTTTAGACAAGTAGCATCTCCAAATTTGGGGCAAACAGGTCTTGTTCACCAAAGCTATAAGCAAGTAAGAAAATTTTTTTTCCTTTTCTCAGCATCCCCGTGGATAAAGCACTGAAGATGAATTTCTGGGCTTTGGTCTGGCCAATTTTATCAGAGCCAAGTAGCCATTATATACTATTTTCATAGGTTGAAAAACAAAAATGTCACAAAGCAAACGAAAAAGCACCTCAGCATAGGGTTCTGACACTTAATGCCTTTGAAGTGAATTTAGCACTTATGAGAAACCCACTCTGATTGCGCCCAAAATAAAGCTCTCTAGCCACAAACAGCCGCCTGCCCGCAGTCCTCTGTCTTAGCATGTCCCCTGGCACATGTCTCATTACCAGGAGCTCCTTTTTCTGTGCCAGCTTAGTCCTCAGCCATTACCAGTGCTAGTGGAATATTTTGGCAGTAACATTACCCATTAAGGACTGAACTGATATTATCAGTATTTGGACTGTAACCACATCTGTTTACTACTAACCTCTGCTATAGTTAATATTTATTACCTTGAAAGATCTGTCTGTGGGAGGAGATCTATTAAAAACACAAGCTGAAACCCACACTCTCCGTGGAAGTGCTAATGGAGATATTTCAAATCCAAACCCTCAAGAAGGCAAGCCTTCATTATGAGCATCCTGTCAGTCACCAGATCAGTGCATTTAAAATGTACCCTCCTTTAAAAGAAAGATGCTTTCAGAAGACATGTATGTGGCTAAGTAACAAGCAGGGTGAGGCTTTTGAGCCCTGGAAGGAGAAAAATTATTTTTAAAATAATTTACTCAGTCATTTCTCTATCAGGTAACGGATGTCTCTGCAGCCAGGGCAATGGATAATTATTTTCAAGTGGGTTGTCACCCTGCATTCAGTCAGCATTCACCTGACAGTGTGAAATCGGAAGGAAGCTTCATTGACAATTCTCACCAGACATCAGAAAACCTCAAGCATGTAGAAAAGACTTTAATCTCCTTTAACCATTCCCACACTCTTCTTGAGGAAAATATCACCTCTCTTTTTTGATGCAGAAAAAGTAGACCTTCACTTGATAAAAATTAAAAATTATTCTAGCAAACAGTAAAAATAACACGATAACCTGCTGCAGTTTCAAGATTTCTAACTTCACCCTCAAACTAAGCAAACATGATGAACATATTGTTAAATGCAGCAGAGTGCCAACTACGGGTGTTTGTTAATCAAAGTCAATCAGGCAGACCAGCAGGCTTCAATGGGCTTTGGCCCGGGACTGACAAAAGCTGCCTCTTCGTAAGCCTGCTCCAGAGACACTGCCCCTCTTCACCTCCGGTGATTTCAAAGGGAACGCAGGGTATTCAGAATGCTGAGCTAATTTGCTCTATAATAAACAAGATTCATACAACAGGGAAGGTTACTACGACTCACCATCATTTAAAAGGAGCCTAGTATGATCTGGCCTGTTTTGAATCGGCAACTTGGCCTTGGCTATACTACAGAGGAGCAGTTAAGTCTTTGATAAGTTACAGGAGCAGCAGGCACCTGGGAGTAAGCATCCAACTGCCTAATAACAAGAAAACCTAACTAGAAATTCACTATCAGAAGCAGTGAAAAGTTTAGCACATCTTCTGCTATATAAGACCTGAAAGCAAGCTTTTGTGTACAACACAGCAAGAATAAAGAGAACAAATGAAGAGGTGTAAAAAAGAAAAGATCCATACAATGAACAACTCCAAAGATCTCTGGAGCATATCTACAGAGAGCAATGAAATGTCACTGGAAGTACATCAGGTGCCTTTGAAGGGACTAGCTCAAGCACTAAGAGACAGTACCACACTAAGGCTTTTAGTCATGTTGCCAGCCTCACCAATGTGACCATACTGCTACTCTCTCAACAAGGCCTCACGATGCCGTTATTGTATAGAGAGCCTTTAACAATTCTAATCAATACTCTTTAACTTGATCATGATCCTAAAATTCATCTCCCTGGAGGCAGGGCTGAGTGTGAAATACAGAGTTTACCATTTTCACAGCGGATGCAAAGAAAGTAATTATTAAATAATCAATGTCTTCAAACTCTTTAAGTTCCCTCTCTAAAATGACTGGCAAAGCGGTGCCAAGCACAGCCATCAAGCAAAAGCACCTTGGCCTCCTCTTTCTGTCTCATAAAGCTTCATTAAACATGTACAACTGCAGAGCTGTCAATAATGTTTTAGCATGTGAGCTGTGAAGCCCCCAGATAAGCCTTTGTTGTTGATCTTTAAACATCTGAAAGACAAGTTATAAGGCAGAGTAAACACCTGGGCTGTGTAAGTTTAGGCTCAGAAATAAAGCCCACGCTTTCCTGTGACAGTTGTATATGTTGCTGCCACTAATTGCTTCTTTCAGCAGTCATGGACAGGTCTCCTGTTGCTGTGGGCTCATTTACACAAGCACTGACAGTCCAGACAACCCTCACTTCTTGTCTGCCTAGCTATTCCTGACCATTTATCATTATAGATTATGTGTTTTTACAACTGGTGAGACCAAAGTCAACAGTCGGCAAGATGCAGCAGCAGCCACTTGAAATATCAGTCATTTGCTCTATTTCCATCTCTCTTCTACCTTCTGTGCATGGTTAGCATTGCAACTGGATTTTAATAAGGCAACTCATTTGGTAAACAATTCTTAATTTATTTACTCGGGCATGACTCTCTTGACTTCAGTGGGAGTTCTGCCAAGCTAGGGATCTTGGACCAGCGCCAGTGATAAAATACCCATTTTACTGGCATATACGATTTTCTATTCACTTGCCAAAAGAACCCTAGTTACCATCTTCACAATAGGCTTTGCTCCTTTCACCTGGAGAACAATCCAACCAATGTTTCCTCTTCTCTCCACGCAACGGGAGTTAAGCAAAGAGGTCCAGTTACCACTGACAGAGGTGTGGGAACCTGATGCTTGCAGGTGCCGCCCCTGTGGGTACTGGATTTCTCTTCCAAAAACCGCCATATAAGAACACTTTGCATTGCCACATACGCTGAGACACTTTATCATATCTACTCCAATACAGTGTGCTGCAGACAATACCACCTGTGTACACTAAATCTTTCAAGATAAAAAGAATTCCACTGCAGGTATCAGAAAGTTATCTGACAGTCTGACAGGAAAGAAATCCAACCAGAAAAATAAGTTGTTCTGCATTGGCCCAACTGCTGAATTTCTTACTCTGTTAGCCCTCTAATTTACTTTAACGACTCTACAGAACTTGGTCCTGACTAACCAAATCAAAGCCCCCACTTAATTGAGTAAATGTCTCTGTTAATTTAAGACTCTGGCCAGAAAATCAGAAGACAGCTAATAAAGACTTGCTGTATTTAAGGGAGTGATGATTTTAAGTCTACTGATTATAAACACATATTGTCAAATTACTCCCGTCTCTTCTCTTCGAGCCATAACCACTCCCCTTCTTATTCAATGTCTTCTTAATTCCTTCAGCCCGTCACCACAGATGAGGGGAGACAGCGTCCTCCTTTAAGATTCCCATCACTCACAAACCCTTTCTGTCAGTCTGGCAGCAACTGATGGTCTATTTTCCCAGCCTATGTGGAGAAGAAAAATCATTCTCTCCTTACTGCCTACCCACTGTTCCCTCTGCTCTTGCAGCTGCCATACTGCACCTTAAAAGGCATTTTGACGTACTGTTTACATAATGAACAACCTTATGTGATGCTTTAAGAACAAAATAATTTACTTAAGGTACAGACATATATAAAGATGTGGAAGAATTATTATGTCATAAATTTAACTTCTGAAGATCAGAGGCTGTATTGGCATATCCTTCATTTTACACAGAACAGGCTCCAACAGCAGAGGTGAGACTGAAGTAGTGCCAGAACAAGTATGCAAACCCTGGGAAAGAAGCATGGCAAAGCCAGTGCAAAGCATACTAGCCATCATGACCGCACATTGTACCCTACTTTCTTATTCTTCTAAAAGCTAGAACAGTGATAATCGGCGTCTGTCTGGAAATTTAGAAGAGGCACAAGTGAAGCTGAAGGAAAAAGAGCACATTTGTTTATTTAGAAGTCTAAGCAATCATAGTAAACATATCCTCAAATAATCAGCTCCTGTGTAATTATCTTACTCATTTGCAAGCACAGTTATTAGGTAGGTAAATTCACTCTTTTTTGAAAATGTGGGTCAAATATTTATCTCAGATATATTAAATGCAAAGATTGTGCTAAGGGCATATGTTAGACTGTAATATTTACAAAACTGAAGTGTTTAGACCTTTCAGACCTTTTTTGAAGCCTTGACCTTGGAAACAAATAAGGACAGTGTTATTTTAACATGCATTCAGATTTTAACAACACAGTCACACAGCTCTAGTGGAATCCACATAGAGTTTCCACTGTAGATTGCTCATCATTTCATTATGGTTCATTATGCTGATAACTGTCAGAAAGCATTAGAAGCAGAAGCCTTGAGTAATAGCACTGAAATGGTAATTTAAAAACAATATACTTTCTGGAGGAAATACAGCAGTGCACTAAATTCAATTAGAAGAGGCGAATGTAAAGACAAGTAAGTGACGTTTGCTGTTTGAAGTCAGGCTCTTCGATTTCTTGATAACCTAAACTGGAGAAAGCCCTTTTAAAGCAAGCACTTTTCTCTTGCATCTCACTAAATTTGCTCTCATTATCTCTAAGCTATCCGGTATAAACTGTCTTAAATGCAACCGTTTTAGAAATATTTCAGGCCACGTCAAGATACCATTCAATCAGTCACTGTTTGGGTGGCACAACGGACTAAATTATTCAGGGTCATTTACTGAGACAGATTGCAAGCTGGACAGTCTATGTTGGTAATCTCTCTTTTGTAAAGGGCTCCCAATTAAAAATCATTAATAATCTGAATCGAACAGACAATATAAACAATACAAAACCTTTCCAAACTCACTCATAATGTGAGCATTGTTTGTTAAGAAACAGTTAGAGAACCCGACTCATTAACGGTGGGGATGCGGGACCAATGTCCATTAACTTGGGTGGGAACTGCACCTGCCTGCACCAGTCTGCAATTCACAGAGTATCTCCTTACGGAGAAGGAAATTCAGGGATGAGGACCATGATTGAGACTGACTGTTTTCCAGCCTCATGGATTGGTGTGTTGGTGAGCCAATTTATTCTCCATTAGATCGCTAACCTTATGAAAGACTCATCATCTCAGCAAGTACTGAAATCTAATGAAGGTCTGAACAGTTGCCTTAACGTTATTTTCATGATGGTTCCAAAAGGGAAAGATGTCCATGTTTTCCACAGTTTGTGCTCAAGTGTACTACAGGTCAATCATACCATCTCCATGCCCAAGCACACAGCTGATAAGCCCACTGTGCTTCAGAGTTGTAAGTTTAAATTCCTGATCTAGGTCCAAGCAGCAGACCCAGGACGGCTCTGATCCTCAGTGGTAACAGACATGTTGATGATTAGCCCCATGAGGCAAGCTTGAGGGAAACAATGCATCAGTAAACACATGTACGTCAGGGTGTCTACGCCTGGCCTTCCAACACAGCCCACTCCACCATCTCCTATGTTCACGTCCCTCCACATTCTGCTCTTACTTGTACAAGATTTGAGCCAGATGTAACTACTCACTCTAGCAGAGCTAAAATAGAGCAGAACACTAAAACTAGAGTTTGATAGATTGGATGCCTGGCTCACCTGAAGATTAGGTACAGTTTTTACAACTCAACAATAGATGGAGACGTCAGAAAGTGGTGTTAAGGAATGAGAATACTCTGAAGCACCTCTGCTGACCAGCGCATCAGGAAGGAGGTGTTGTTTTTATTACTTACCATGGGATTTGCAAGACAGGAAAAAGGAAGGGGAATTCTCCAATTCCCTCTCATCCACTAGCACAATCAGGCTAATGGAAAGTCATAACGGTCGTCCTCCCACAACCTAGAAGGCGAGATAAGTGACGAGGCCAGCCAGTTTATTACTAAAGGAAATCAATAGCCAAGGGTCAAAGCTTTACGAAAACACATCCTAAGAAGGCTGAAGTTCTTCATCTTAAAAAGTGTTTAGAAATAATAAAGAAAGGATCAATCCACAGTCCATTCCAGGTGTTCTCTCCAAATTACCTAATGTTACTTTCATTCACCTGGTCTAATAGTTCTCCAAGTGAACAGAAACCTGATTTTACAAGCCAGTGGAGCAGAGTCTATCTTTTTGCTAGAAGAATGGATCTCAGATACTGTGTTTTATTTCTTCATTAGTGCGCCGTCACACTGAGCGATTACTAAATGCAGGGCTGAATGAGAATACCAGGGTTAAAGAGAGCATAATGAACAAAGAAGGTGCCTGATTATTATGGCTGTCAGCACAAGGGAAT
Organism: Phalacrocorax aristotelis; assembly: GCF_949628215.1. Taxonomy (NCBI): domain Eukaryota; kingdom Metazoa; phylum Chordata; class Aves; order Suliformes; family Phalacrocoracidae; genus Phalacrocorax; species Phalacrocorax aristotelis. Next base: position 21,701,175 of record NC_134282.1, on the reverse strand, counting down.
TGGGTTTGTCACCTGGTTTAACCAACTGGTAAGAACTGATTAGAGTCTGAATCCATCTGAAAGAACCTTTGATGTTTACGCTCCCTTCTGTCTCCACATCTTGTCAGGAAACGCAGACAAATGGGGAGCTTCTTCTGGAGGGGCTACCTTCTTCAGCAGAGGCCTTTCAAATGCTTTCTGTCACCTGCCTCAAGCACGTGGGCAGAAGGCTACTTGGTGTGGGGAGCACAGCAAAAAGCTCCCCCCCACCCCCACAGGAGCCCCTTGCACCCCACTCCTTGCACAATGCAGAGGTGCACCACGCATACAGGGCTGCGTTTTGTGCCTCTGCAGGTACCACCATTGTAGCAATGTTCCATCACTGCTAAGGCAGACCTCAGAGAGTAGATACTAGTGAGCACAGCGGTGGGGGAGCAAAGCTGCCCCACAAGCCAGCTCAGAAATAACCTCTGTGTCTTCCTTCACCTTGGATCACAGAAAAATAAGCCCTTAAGCTACAGGAAAATTAAAAGCTATGAAATGGGGCCTCCAGAGATAGGCCTGTTTTCCAAGACCAGGTGTCCACGGGATTGTGGTGTTGGCTTGCCTCTGCATGCCGACCTCTCCTAGACTGCTGCAGAGATGAAGACTGAGGCCAGCACCATGGCCCTTGCCTTCTCTTCTTCCTATTTTCAGGGTAAAAGGCCAAGATCAGGGACTTCAACTTTGACTGACCTCCAAAGACAGGGATGGGGAAGGGTGCCAGAAGTAGGCCCAAGACTTGACAAAAAAGGGCTAAGCTTGCAGGGGTACATTTTGCAATACAAGCAAACATATATATCATTTGCTCACAATTCCCACATCTGGAAGTGTTTTGCTCTCTCCTCATACTTCACTCACTGCACATGCCTATTTAAATTCAACCAGCTGATTACTAATTTGATTTCAATTTGGTCAGGATATCACTCACAGGGACCAGAGCCTTATGAGAAACTTTTGCTGGTATAATGTCATTTAGGGTGTACCTTCCTAACACTAGTTTTATTGTTGCAAAAATACATTTTTCCTATCAAAATGGTCAAGCTTTTATAATATAATTTATACTAGAAGATATAAAAGCATGTTCCTACCCACTTCAGCAAGGTTTCACAATACAGTTAGACCTCCATCCCCAGTCAACATTTGGCAAGGGATATACAGACCTCTCTGCTTTCCTACTAAGCAAAAGCAGCTGCTCCTGGCTATGCCCAGACCTGCTTAACCACCACCCAGCAAAACTCACAGCTGAAAAGGAGATCACCGTAGAAGAGCTGGAATCAAGGGGGTGTGGGGAAGGGATGACTGCTGGCTTAGTTATGGACATGCTTTGCTTCTGCCTTGTAAGGGAGAAATTAAGATTTAAATAAATGTGAGTCATCTCTTCAGAATGAATTTGGAATATATTAAAATGTTACAAAAGAAATATCTCAGCCTTCCCTCACTCACAGACACACACACACTCTCTACATAAACATACAGCTCCACTCCTAAAATCTGGAAGCATTTCCAATAGCTTACAGGGAAAGCCACACACAGATATCCCCTGGTAAAATACAGCTCTTTCACTTATTGTTTCAAACTGCTCTGCTCCTATAGAAGTGAAAACCGAAGAACTAGATGATTACAATTTAACACCAGGGCATGCCAGGAATCCCAGGTCTTTGGCTGTGTGAGCCGTTAATCAACACACAGGACAAGGAGTTGTTCCAGCAACACCATGGGTGTGCTCAGGGAACTACGCCTCCTGTTCTCCCCGCTGAAGGCATTTTGGTGGAACTAAAGCCAATTCCGTTTGCTGTACATGATGTATTTACCTACAAAGGATAAAATAAAGCATACTGTGGGTGTTTGTTTCATTAAGGTTTAAGATTTATTATTACCACCCGTTTCAGAGGAACACTTTTATGTTCCTTATGGTCACAAAGTATATTTTGAGCAAATTAGATATATAATAAGATTATAAATATTACCTATTTACCATAGCTCATACAATTATGAGAAAAAGCTTTCACAATTTCTATAAATATCAATACTTAAAGAGATGAAAGGTGATGTGAACTACTGGAGCAGTTCTTCAGACTGGAACTCAGACCTGTATTTTATTTCCTACTCTGTTACTGAGGTGTGCAAGTCACTCCTCTTTTGCAGCTTTGTCTTCTCCCAGTCTCCTGACTTATTTAGACTATAAGCTCTCAAGGGTCAGTGCAACCATGTCATTGTGAAGAATTCAGGGCTGAGAACTAACGCTTTCTCTCCCAGAAGTGTGATCCAAAATACAAACTGCATCTGCAAAGGGCTCTAAGAGCTATTGAATGCTGCTATCAGGAGCAGGACATTTCTTAGAGACAGATCTACAGGTGATATTTTCTACATAGAGTGAAAGAAAGACAGGAGAAGAAATGGATGATAAAAGGGGAAGAGACTGTTTGAAGACCAACTTACGAGTGCAGGGCATGGAGGCAGCATCATTTTCAGCTCGGAAAAAGCCTCGATCACAGGTGCAGGAGGTAGAGCCTTCCCAGATGGAGTAGCTGTGAGGCGGGCATTTGGCACAAGCAACATCTGTTGAGAGCGCCTTGTAGTATCCGATTTTGCAAGCTAGATGGAGGAACAGGAAGGGAGAGTGTTACTTGCCCAGGCTGTGATCATAAATTGCTGTCTTACTATTCAAAATCAAGGCAGGAGACATTTCAAAGAGGTCTAATGATGTCCTCTTAGCCCCAGGTGAAGAATTAACAATCATCACACACTCTTAATGAGGAATCCTATGTCGGGGATACTGATTTCTAATTCCAACAAGAGCCATTTTAAAAGCTGGCTTGGAGATGGTAATAAAAAATAAAAAATTATACTCTTCTATTGACACTGCCAGAAAATCAGCTGCCTCTTTGTGCTTACTGTGGAGTTGCATGTTGCTTAACCCATGTCCACCTGCATTCACACACACAGAGCACAACAAAAGGGATGCAATTGGTTTATTCTATGACCACTTAAGGAATGGCAGCTGACAGTCAGACACTGCCAATTCTTAAGAGGGAGTGGGACAGGAACCCACTGGGATTGGCAGCGAGACCCTCAGCCTAACATGCCCGGAAATGGCACGTCTCCCTCCTGGCAAGGCAGAACTCATTTGGCTCTTTCTCCCCAAGGGAGGAAATCAGCAATGCTCTCCCCTCCACAAAGCCAGAGCACAGCAGTAACTGCACCGCTGCCACCAGGTCCCACGAGCAGTTGGCAAGCTTTCAGTGACATCATCTTCATAAATGTAATGCTTACACGGATGGCTACTTTTACATCACTTGGAAAAAACTCAGTAGCATCATTAATAACATATTTTAATAGTAGCTAACAAGTATGTCATCCTAGAAATCTCTCCCCTGGTTAGACATAAAAGCCCACCATCACCCCTGCCTTTCAGTGCTAGGAGAAGAGAGAAAATACCCAGGCACATAACTGTGTAAAAAGGAAAGGTTGTTCCCAGTGTCTACCGCGTGACTCACTCCCACATCTCATCATTTATCACCTACGCTACCTTTAGGCTTCCCGTGCTATGCACAGGCTCCAGAACATGGGGTGCAGCTCCCTGCACAGCCAGGGCTCACCTTCTATTTTACCCTTCTTTTAGTCCTCCTTGTTCTTTCCCCTCTTTCTCTTATGAACCCCTCCAGTGGGAAATGGAGACGAATTTTAGTACACATTTATAAAACAGCAAGTTACTTCATTCTTATTAACCAAAGCCATTTATGGAATTTCCTTAACAAGTCCTAACTTTACGACGTGCCGTGCACCATCTATAAGAGCACTGGGAGATCAGTCCGCTTTCACTTGCTGTGGCTGTCACTGGACCACAGGATCTTATAAAAACACATTGCTCAAGTGACTAAGATTTACGCTTCCAGAGTTTACATGCATCATGTTATTAGATAAGGTTCAACTTGCAAGGTGCTTTTTGGCCATGCTTCAAATGGCCTTGGGGTTTCGATTAAAAACAGAAACCACAGCTTTGGCAGGAAGAAACATGGGGGTCAAACCCAGCCTCCCCACATCAGAGACAATTAGTCCCTGAGTACAGATACAAAATAGGGTATGGCCTATCAGCCAGGCAGTCGCAGTACACGAAGGCAACTCGGGTAAAATGGCTTATTCTGCTTGTGATGTCAATTGCCCAGGAGGGGGGGAAAAAAAAGGGGGGGGGGGGAACCCACCCAAACCATGGAAAATTACCTTGCTTTTTTTGATGCGATTTGCAATATCTGGTGAGTTGTACTATCACTACATGTCCTCTTGTGCCTGGTTTAACAACAGCAGCAGCCAAGTGGCAGATTCTGATCTGCGATATCATTCCTAGTTTTCACTGTCACAGCTCAGATCAGAAATGCACCGAAGCCTGTATATAACCAGGACAGACACTGACAGCAGGAATCTTGCTGCCATATATAAAGATAAGGCATGGAAAAACAGAATACAAGAGGAGACCAGGCTGACTGCTCCTATCCACAAAATTCTATCTATTATTCAAGGTTGTTAAAATAAAACATGTAAACTCTAACATTACTGTTAGTATGAACATCATAGTTCACAGAAAGTATTAAATGAAGGGCTGACTGTTGCGTCTTCCTAGTATTAAAATACTTAGAAGATAAACAATCCAGTACAAGGCTGAAGATCCTGCTCAGGCTATTGAAAAGATAGGAAAATGTCACAGGTAAAGATTTTTTCAGCCATTCCTCCTCCTCGCTGTCTTTGCAGACTCAGTGGTTTAAAATGGAATAGATGGGACACAGTGGGTACTGCAAGGTCAACAGTCTGTAATTCAAGGATTTTTCCCCCCCCTCGCGTTTCATGCACTGTATTTTGTTTTCTACTATATTAAGCCATGATCATTAATATTTCAAGACCTGAAGAAAGCTCTCCAAACGCAGTGGCAGCTCCTAAAGCACACACAGCCATTTTCCTTCAAAAAATCACTTACTCCTGAACAGTTTAAGTTTTCTTCATTTTAGCATGCTCAGAGATTCATCATGTTTCAGCATGTGGCATAGAAGGACATTAGGAAATGTGTTGCATTAAACCAGTAGTTCTTTGCCCCTACCATCTTCATGATACTGTCACTTAAAATCTTGAATCTAATCCTATAAAAGCTGTTCTTAGCATTAAGTACTGCTGACACGCCTATTACAACCAGAGCCTGTTAAGGCTACGGATGGGCTTTTTTTGAAGGTTAATGATTTAGTAGGCAAACACGAAGCCTGTACAGAACCTGCTCCCTGAAAGTCTTTATTGCTTGCTCATGACAAATCTTCATGCAGCTGCTTTTCTTGGAAGGATTTGCTGGGTGAGACCTGGCATGAATGGCGTTCTTACACAGCTTTCGAAAGATACCATTGTAAAAAGATTAGTTCACATGTGCAATGTAAACTTTGAATTCAATTCCTCAGCTTTAACTTAATTAGTTTTGTTAGTTGTTTTGTTCGGTTTTGCTTTTTTTAAAAAAGAAAAATCTTTTCTTGCATTCAGATCACCCACAAACATAACGAGGTTAGAATCATCTGCACTAGATCCAAGGAAAGTTCTCAAGCAAAAATATTTTCAGTATGAATAAGCTCACAGTTTTTTCTGAGAGCAAATCACATCAATTTTAAATGGACATCAGCTTGAAATAATTGTCAGTATCTTTGAGTTTCAGTGTCAAAATCTTTTAAATTTGTATTTGTCTTGAAGTGAGACAGGATTTGTCAAACATTACTGGTCATCACTATATGCTTTTTTTTTTTTTTTTTTATTTACCAGAGTGATACATGTTAAAACTGCAAAAACCGCTCTGAAGAATTGTGGCACTTCAGCGAAGTCTGGATGTAAGTTTTCTTAAGCTGTTTTTCAAACTCCATTTCTCATTAAACCTGATTTTCAGACTCTTATGGCTTTCTCAAAAAAACAACCCCACAAAACCAACCCACAAACCAACAAAACCCCACACCAAAAAATGCATGTGTGAGCTGGAAAGTCTCCTTGTTAGGTGTCTCCAAATGCTGAATCTTGTATCAGAAAATTTCAGCCAGCAATTTCAGAATTTAAAAACTGAACTTATAGTGGATGGGGTTCTAGTCACATTCTTTTTAGTCACAGCTACAACAAAATACATGTATTAAATAATTTTAAACTATTTTTAAATAAGCTACTTTTTTCTGATATGGAGGGAAAAATCTTTTTAAAAAATACTTTTGCACATTTAAAATTGTTTAAAAAAATCCTCCAGTGATTGCTTTTAAATTGTTTCTTTGTCCTCATTGATAAAGCAATGAATCTTTCCATCATGGTTTGGAAAAGGCTTGACTTGCTAAAATGTTCTTTTTACAAAAAAAAAAAAAGCGTAATGTCTTGCAAAGGTTTGGATAAAGAACCAATCTCTTTGTTGACAAGTTCCTATATCATTACAAATGCAGTGCATATCTTAAACTCTCAGCGAGCTCCAGTTCGAGGTTTTGGTAGTGCCATGGGGGCAGCACTCTGCTCTTTTCTCACAAGAAGGCTAAGTTGGACTCTGAACCGAGCAGGGAAGAGGCCCCAGAGCCAGGTGGCTGAGCTCTGAGCAGAAGACAGGATGGGGAAGGTCCAAGAGAGCCAGCCCTGAGCTGACAGCTGCTGGGCAGGAGCTCCTGCAGCAACTATGGACCAACACCAGAAGAAACAGTTCCTACCTGCTGCCTCAGCCTCTGCTGAAGAGGCACAGGAATTCTAGACTGCAGAGCCATCACCCTACAAATACTGTGCTAAGGGCTGCAATCTCCAACCAAGTTCTGCAAGGAAAGGGCCCTCAGCCAGGACAGGCTCAGCAACCAAACACAAACCACACTCCCACTGGACCCCTCCTTCCTGAAAGGGACCGTCGCACCACTAAGAACATTTCTTATCACAGTCAAGTGAATAATACAGCTAAAATCCTGTGGGTTAGCTGAAATTTCAGAAACAATTATTTTAATACTTTCCATTTCTTGATGCAGAAAAATGTATCAGCTACATAGTAACGAAAATTTCAAAATTCCTTGAGATGCAGTTTTGAATCAAACCTCCCTCCACACACAACAAAAGAGGGTTAACTTTTTTTAAGTCAATGATTGTAACCAACTTTAACAAAAAAACCCTAATATAAAATTATTGGTGAAATGAAGGACGAAGCAAATAATTTAAGAAAAAATATTTCAGTGTCAGGCTTATAAATTTCCATGAGAAAAGAAATTTGTTTGAAGACTTAAAAAAATACATATTTCATGTCTTTCATCACTGGTTAATTTTTCTACAGCTCTTCCCTGTATGGAAATATTTTAAGCTCATGTTTTAACTGCACCCTTAGGAACAAAAAAGTTACTTTTATTTTTCCCCCCTAATGTTGTTCTTATTCTTTAAGAGGATGGATTTCCTCTCTTGGATTGTAACAAAACCACATCTGCCACGTAAGTAGGCAGCATCTTCTCAGCTCCCTTTTACTGTTATTACCATTTCTGAACAGATTTTTGTGTGTTAATTATAGAACTCAATTCTTTGGATAGACACTTTTGATGAGCTTTCTGCCCCGCACCATGAACCCCTCTGTTATTGTACAGCTGTTTTCCTTCCAAATGCTCATCAGGGTTTTCTAATTGTCAAGCTGTCCCAGCAACTAGTTCTTTTGACCTAAAAGTCAAAGAAAGGGAGTCACCCTTGTCTCCCCGACATGAATACCACAGGAGTCCCAGTGGCCCCTCTAATACCTACGAGACAATGCCTTTCCAGATCATTGCCACTACAAGCATAATTGGGTTTTGGGTGAAATGAGAAGATTTTAAATAGGATGAATTAATGAGTTTCTTGTAAAATTAAGTCGTTCTCCTGGTCCAATCTAATTACTCACTGTAATGCCCCTGAGGGTGATAAAGATCCTTAGAAGCTGGGGGGGTGAGGGGGGGAGGGGGAGCTTTCTCTTGAGCCTTTCTTAAAAGTCAAGTTGTAGAATTTGATGCGATGGACCAAATGTTGTTTCCAAATAACATCAGATTCCTTTGATGTTCACATTTTAAGGTCTTTGCCTCCTGTTAATAATGACTGTACGGTTGCTATAAATTATAACAAGTTCTCTATCTTTAACTTGTATCTCTGATGAGAAAACCACTATTTCTACACACTAAGCATGTATTTCTGCTGTTTCATGAATGACACAAGGAAACGCAAACACAGTCCCACTAGGGAAAGAGCCTAGACTGTCTGACTTCAGAGCACTTTTACTCCATGATTGCATACAAACCTGGGAAGTTCAAAACAGAAATAAAGGGACCTTGGAGCACATATGTACTATGATGCAAAATCCAAACTGTGTTTAAGCTACTGAAACTGTGCACACAGGTACACCCACAGGCGCATGCACAGACCTCCTGCACAAAGCCACAGCATACACTGGGTGGAAGAGCTTTCTACACAGCCAGTCTGAACAACCTTAAAAAAACACCCACATCTTTGGTTATTTTTTCCCAGTGTAGCAACCTTGGCTACAAGTTTGCAGCTTGCGCTGTGGTTTGTTTCTTTTTTTTTAAGCACTAGCGACTGACCCGGCGATGACAGGAGAGCCGCAGCCCTGGCAGGACCAGAGGAAAACACAGCCGCCCCGGACAGCCCACAAGCACGCTCCTCTGCTGGGCTGCACCGGGCTTCCTCCAGCGGTTCCTACAGCAGGGACCGGAGGCCTGGCAGTCAGTCGCTGTGGGTGATGTGACCCTGCTGATGCTGCTCACCTCGCACCCACGTCCCTCCCAGAGCCAGCTGCCAGCAGAGTGGGCCCCTCTTCCCCACTGCTCTGGACAAGCCCAGCCTGTGCATCAGGTGGCTTCCACTCAGCTGCCAAGACACTCACCACCCTCTGTCCCCCAGACACCCAACATAATGAGAGGAGAGGAGTGCCATGCACCCAGCCCCAGGAGAGCACAGGATCTCCTGGGGCTGCCCAGAAACAAGGCCACCCCAGGCTGGGCTACAACTGCCAGAGGTGGCAACCACGCAGGCACACACGGGGCTGCTCCCTTCCATCCCACACTGAGCATGACCCTTGCAAGACCAAAGTCCACATCCTCCAAGGGAGACCTTATCTGGCTGGATTTTTCCCAATGCGATAACTCTAAATGTTAGAAGACAGACACCAGGCATGTGCTCTCCAGCTACACAGCACCGCAGAGGCGACTCTCGATCAGCCACCTGCACCTGCCCAAGCACCTACAGCAGCCACTGCGGTAGGACTCAGCCATGCCACACCAAACGACGGTGGCTCTTCTGAGGATCATTGTTGCAGGCCTTTTGGCTATCAGGAAAGGCTCAGCTGCAGACAGTAGGACAAGGAAGAGGAGGGCAGCATCCCAAGGCAGTGGCTGTACGTGGTCACAGCCGTACTCAGAAATCTTTGGCAATCCAACAGTGCACTGCCTGATGTACATCCATGGTGAGATGATGATCACCTCATTGATAGGTGGCTGGAGTTTTTTTGTTTGTTTTTTTTTTTGTTTGTGTTTTTTTTTTGTTTTTTTTTGTTTTTTTTTGTTTTTTTTTTGTTCCTAGGAAACAAGAATTAACTGCCTACTTCAGTTTCAGAAGATAAAAGAAGTGAGAAGCAAGGAGCTAGAGAGATCTTTGATGTGGAAACGAATGATGATCACCACTGTCCAAGGTCTCTCCTTGAATCATCAGGAGGGAGAAGGATGAGGTGCTCGCTGCTAACTGCAAGGCACCGATTGCCAGGGCCTGTCAAAGACAGCAGGGCGTAGCCGTACACTGACATCAGCCAAATCCCTCTCTGCACCCTCGGACACATCCCGTCAGGTCCCAGGGACTCGTATATGTCCACTTCACTGTGGCCCCTTACCTCAGCCCTCTCTTGTAACACTTCCACAGAGTCTGCTGGACCCAGGCAGCCAGGTGACCAACCTTAAGAGTGAAAATCCCAGGCTAAAAAGCATTCAGCACCTCAGCCATTTCCATATCATTGGTCACTAGGTCTCCTGCCCCACTGAGCAGTGGGACCATATTTTCCTCAGTCTTCCTTTTGGTGCCTGCAGAAGCAGATGTCCTTGGTGTCCTTCATATCCCTCACTAGGTCCAACTCCAGCCAGGCTTTGGCTTTCCTAACTCTACCACTGCATCCTCAGGCAATGGCTAGATCATACAGTCCTCCCAGGCACTTACTTCCCTTGTGTGTCTGAACTGTGCCAGGGGCTCCCTGCCCATCCACCCTGGCCTTCTGCTACACCTGCTTTGCCTTCTGCAGCTGCAACAGGCTGTTTCCGTGGTTTCAGCAGCTTGTCCTTTACAACCCACAAGGTCATGTGGGCTTCCTCACTGCCTCCCTGACATGCCAAAATCTGCTCTCCTGAAGTCCAGGGCTTTAATTTTTTTTCTTAATATACATGAAGTCCAGTGAAATAAAACAGGAGAAGTGAAGAAGTCACTAGCTCTGCGAAGGGAACAAGCACAACAGGGCAGGATTTCTGATACAGCAGTCTGTTGAGGAGAGCTACAGGCGCAAACAAAACCACCAGGTGTATGATACAAGAACCAGAATGGCCTATTAATCTCAGCCAGGAGTTCTTGGTCACCCGGGTATCATTTTCTTGATACAGCCTTCAGAGTCAACTGCCACACATTTCTACTGTGCAGCCCTGCCCTTTGAGAGCCCATACTGTGGGCACAGACCCACAGCACTGCTGGCATCGTTTACTTCCAAATCCTCTCTGCAGGGACAGAGTTTGTATTTTTGGAGTGCCGCTCCTAAGCGGTATCAGTTCTCTTGGATTTTACACAGAGAAATGCTATGCTTCTCTTCTACAGAAACTTTTCAAACTAACTTTTCTCTCATACAAAAGAAATATAATTATGCTGATAACCCAATCATTTTAAAAGCTGAAACCTACTTTTTCAGACACCCTTTTCTAAGGAAACTAGATAGTAAAAACATGAAAGAAAAAATTAAATACATATACAATTCATACGTTAAATAAGTTCAATAGGTGCATACATGGAAAAGCCCCAAAATTGAAAGCTTAGTTTTTATTCTTGAAAACGTAGCTTTTATTCTTGAAAACTATTAAGAATTATCCTGAACTTTGCTCTACTGCTGACAGATCACAACTGCTAAAAAAAAAACCTCTCTAAAAATATTCAAACTTGAAAATTTTATATTTCTATGAATTACTAATAATAGCTTACATATGCAACACCCATCTTGGCTATAGCTGTGGTATTGGGGCAGAAATAGGGGTAAGTTTGACATTTTTCTACATCATGATTGCTACTGATCTTTAGTAGTGCCCTGATCATGCGTTAGCCCTGTCAACGCTGCCTGCACAAACTGCTTCCAGCCCTATGCTAGGAGAGTCAGCTGAAAAGTCTCAACAAGACATCATAAAAGGAAAAACAGGCCCCAGACAGAATATTTGCTGCATTGGGTTTCTGGCTGGAATTAAAACAAAAATTAGAAGGCTAAAAATTCCAGGTCTGGGCAAAAAAATTCCTGACCGGGAAAAAAAAAACCCGCACCAAAAACCCTTTCTCAGTGAGAAGTCGGCACTTTCCACAAGGAATGAAAATCCCAACCTGCTCTGCTCTCTACAGGAAGATATTTGCTAGGACCGGCGATCACAAGTGAAGCAGCCAGCACTCCACCAGCGGGAAACGGAAAGGACTGTTTGTCCTTGCAATGTGTCCAGGAGGTGTCCCTTCCTTTCCAGACAGTTGTAGGGCCCAATTCAGCAGAGTATTAAAAGCACACATAACTTCACATTTAAGTACTAAAGCACTTCATTAAAGTGAAGTGAGATGTACTGCTGAACTGGGGACTTTTTTTTTTTAATATTTAAATGATAAACAGATGCCCTGGTATGATAAAGACCCCTCTTCTCAGAAATGGCAATTGAGTGGCCATGTCTTTTTCTGGGGCAGAGAGTACTAACATTGCTAGCATGCTCGTGCAAGTGCTAAGAGGATCTTTAAAATACTACTGAGTCAAGTGTTCGGATGTTCTCCATTTCAGAGTGCTCAAGCTGTCACTGTGCTCTGTCACAGACTTCATCTAACTTTGAAAGTTTAATCACCTTTATACAAGCTGTGAGATTTAAGAGATGAGTCAAATAATCAGTTTCAAATAATTACTCAATTAGAAAAACCAGTTGACGGTTTCCCTTGAACAGATGAGGAGAATCACAAAACTAACAGATTCTTAAGGAAACCTAAGAAGTTTGTTTTTAAAAATAAAATACAATAAAAAAATATAAACATAACTTTTGTTCTTTAAGCAACTAAATTTTACAGAAAAAATCACTACTAAAGTTGTACAAAATACTCCAGTGAAAGCTGATTAATTGGCCTGAATCTCCACATTAACAAGCCCTAATCCTCTTGTCAGGAGACCTGCTTACAAGCTTCTCTCCCCAGTCCTGTAAAAGCACTGATGGGAACAGAGATCTGTATCTCAAAGCACTGTCCAGCCAGCCTGGGATTATCTCTCATCTCCTAAATCTTAACAGCTCTATAGAAAGGCAATTAAACTTCCAAAGTTAGATAAAGTCTGTGATAGAGCACAGTAGCAGCTTGAGCAGTTTGACAAGGAAAGGCCTAACATGTAGCTCTGACATTATTGTTTGAAATGTCTATTTGCTCCTAACACAAGCGTCAGCTGGCATCAGCAGAGGGTCCTGGACTTTAAAAAGAGTGTACTCATAAGGTAAGAGCGTCTAACATATTATTTTCAGTTATGTTAAGTGCTTGTATTTGGGTGAAATAATTGGGTGAAATAATTCTTACATTAATACCCTTTAACGAATTGTCTATTGTCAAGAATTTGCGGATTGATCCTGCACATAAATCCTTTAATGCTGTCTCCTTTGTGCAAGTGGAATTTCACTCCGCAGCAGAACTCAGCATAGCTGTAATGTTTTCTGCTACTGTTTGAACTTGTATCGTGACTGCAATGGAGCCATGTCATGCCAGCAAACTAAGAATGACAGTGTTTTCTGGGCTTTTTTATTCTTGGGTTAACCGTGAACAGCCTGGAACAGAGTTCAAGCTCATATCTCCAGAGCTATAGCAAGATGCCTTAATATGGTTTAATGATCACATCCTCTCTTAATGTCTGTATGGTTAATAAAAAAAAAAAGCTATTTTGGTCTCCCCAGAGACTTGCTTGACACAAAGGTTTTGAAAGATGCCTAAATATAGACAGTTCTGGTGAGATCCGGGTATATGCAAGATAACAACTCTGCACTATTTTTGACCGTTTAACAAAGATGCTGGGAACACAATGGCTTCAAAGAAGCACTGCTTTGGCTCTCCCCAGCACTACAGAAAATAGATGGAGGTGCTTCTGAGCGACTCCCATCAACATCACTGTAAAAAACTATCAATCTTCTACTAAGTAGTACATCAATCAAAATAGTGGCGTGCAAATCATGATCCATTAAGTACTTCACACTTGATTACCCATGACATTTTAGAGAGGGTCATACATTGATGAGTTGCTTCTCTCAGCCATTTGCTATTTGGAGTGCATGACCACTTTTAGTTCATTACCAATGCAAAGTTTAGCACAAAGCTTAATTTCAACAAGAAGAAAACGGCAGCTCAATTGTTTGTCCTGTTCTCCTTAAATTTGCTCAAACTGTATGTCTCTTTATTCTACATGTATCACACCTTTTCAGAAGTGTCAGACATGGGGCATGTGCAGGTGCACCCTTGTTTAAACATGGCATTTGCTACCAAAGACATTCTGAAAGTGGTAGAAGATGACTCAAACCACCCAGGATTTCTTTAGATACCTTTTTTCATGATTCTATCCTAGATGTGAAAATCAGGCTGAACATTTGTTCCTCACTGGGGTAACTTACAAAACCCCAAACATGCAGGGAGGCATCTGGAAGCCATCCTTCTACATTTGTTCTCACAGCCTGATACCTTACAACAAGGTGCGATCTCATGGCTACAGGAAAGACCCAGACAGTCACCCAGGTCTAATTCCTGGCTCTGTCACAGAGGCTGAGGACAGCTTGCCTGACCTTCCTCTGGCATTCACGGGCACGGTGTGTACCACAGTATTAAGAGGAAAATCATTCATTTCCTTCCCAGCTAGTCTGGCCTCACCTTCTGCTCGGCAACTTCCAGGTCATTTCCCTGCAGATCATGGGAAGTTCCTGGGCATGGATAACCCTTTCTCACAGGAGTTAAGGGCAAGAAAGAAGCAGGGAGCCATGGAAGAGAAAGCAAGGCTGCTTCTTTGCCCCCCCTGATTTGAAGGGTGTAACTATACGGACACACAGAGCTAAACTTCTGTATCCCTGCCTCACTTTGTCCACTTACAAAGTCACTAAAATTCACAATAGATACACCTAAAGGCTGTTGTGAGGTTTAATTAAGCAATAAGTGAGGATAGAGCACTTGGAGATCTCCAGATAACAAGGGGCTCATATAAGAGAGGAGGTGATTACTTCTGAAAAAAAACCAAAATCTCATGGCAACAACCTGGCATACTCAGCAGGGAATATCCAGGGCTGTCTCAACTCTCCTTTTACAGCCTCAATAGAGGAAACCTGGGGAGACTGTTTACCTACTCTTTTGCATCACAGCTTTGGCAGGACGTTTGAGAGGGTGCAGAGAAATGCCTGCATGGGCTGAGCACTCAGAGCTGTGAAATACAGTCCCTATTTAAAAATCAAAGAGCTGGGAATCTGCTCCTGTCAAGAAGCCTTTCAACAGAGAAGAATAATTTAGGAAGAATAGATGAAATCTCCCACCTAAGGGTGATCTGGGTGGCTGTGAGGAGAAACGCGTTTTGGCAGTTCCCACATTCTTTTGTCAAACTTCTGTTGTCTGGGAAAGAGTGGAGTGCCAGAAGCCCTTGCAGGTGAATACCTTGGCTGCTACAAGCTCACTTGATTCAGAGCGATAGCATGTTTATCTAGATGTTTGGAAAGTTATTAATGAGATCAGCAAATCCTTTCCATGTATAAATTATAAATCACCTTCAGCAATGCCATGTAAATTATCAAGTCAAGTGAGAACATGCTTATTTATCTGTGACAGCCTTTTATCACCAATAAATGAAAGCAAAAGAGGGAATATCTGGGGAGAAGTGTATGGCTCATAGCATCGAACCACAATGTGTTATACCATGAATGGAAACACTGGTGCAACAGAACCCCTGTTAAATTGCATATCACAACATCCTGAAGGAGATGCCAGCAGTGGCACTACACCAATCTAGAAGGAGTAGGAAAGCAGCACACTTTGCTGTCCAGGCTGCACTGCTGACCCTGTTCAGGTGCACTCAGAATAGTTTCCACCACACTGGTGCATCAGCACTTGCTCTGCAGAGAGCAGATGTCCCACCCAAGCCTGCACTCAGTGCCTCTTCTCATCATCACACCTCCCTGCAGAGTGAAGGCAAGGCACTGGATATTCAGAGGCTGGTTTGGGGGACCTGTTTTCGCAGTCCCAGCAAACAAGAGGTTCAGAAAAAGAACAGCCAGAGACATACCAGTTTTATGAGTGTCTGCTGTGAGTTCTGGGTAAGAAGAACTACAATTTGAGCCAGAATTAGCTTTTAAATCCTCTCCTATCCTGAATTCACAAGATACATCATGCGCTATTTCCTTTTAGCTGATGTATGGTATCTTTATATCACAGCTCTGCCCATCCATCTTCAAGGTCCAGATAACCCACAGATTTACAACACAGCTGTTGCTCTAAGACTACAGGATTTGGCCCAGTTGTGCAATGGGCACGTCACCTGGTAAAATTTGAAAGTAGGTTTGTTTACACAGGCTGCCATTTGATGAATGCTTTAAGCCAAGATTTTCTTCAAGAGTTCTGCAGAAAGTCTCCCTTTGTATAAGAAGGTATATAAATAGATGAAATGAAACAAAATCCTGGAGAAAAGAATTGCAGAAACTGATGTTAGGCATGAACAAAAATAGTTTTGATAGGTTTCTTCTCCCTCAGCTTAGCCTTTGCCAGGCAAGTCCAGCAAGACTCTCAGTGGACACACCAGTGAGCTGATGGAAATGATGAATTAGAGAGGGGTAGCAGGGGTCCTCTGGCTCACTGCAGATGAAGCATCCAGAGTATGTGTCCAACCATACTGGAAGAAAACCGCACTGGCTGAGAGCTCACACTCTGGACACTGCAGGAAGCACACAAACCAAGACATGATAACACAGTTTCAAGACAAGACTAGCTGCAGCATAGGGAACAAGCCCACCACTGACCCAACTGCTAAAGCAAATTAAGGCTTCTCAGGTGGGTGAGTTAGTGATGAACAAAAGTGGTGGGTTTCTTCCCCCTCTCCATGCAGATCACTAGAGGACAGTCCCATCACTGGCAGGGGCAGCTGATGAGCCATCCCCAGCAGGGCTTTGCCACATCACCCTAAGCCCCCTGTGCCCCTGGCTGACAGAGCAGGTACCCAGAGGGCACAGCCTGTGGGCTGGGATACAGGTCAGGACACAGCCCAGCCTGCAGGGCCTTTACCCTGGCAATAGTGACACACGTGAAGAAAAGCTTCCTTTCCAATTCCTGATGCTAATTAGAAGAAAGTGACAAAACAAATACAATTTTGCTTCCAATCTAGAAAAGCATCCTTCTCCAACAAAACTATTGGCAAATAAACCTAACAATAATACCCCATTTTGGCTCAGGGGCCCTCATTTAGTTAAAAAATCTATGATACGTAAATTAGTGCAAGATAATAAACAAATAAATTAATTGTGGTAAGTCTGGAGCTCTTCAGAAATGGCCAAAAGCACCACTGACTTCAGTCCAGGCCACAAAAATTTATTCTAGCAAATAAATCTGGCAGTAAGTCTCACTGATGCTTCACACACCCTGAAGCTGCCGTGTGACTCACATCCGCCCCAATTGCCCCACTCTCTTTCTGATATGATAAGTTATCAGTTCTTATAAGTGCTGCTTTTATCTACTCTCACTAAACCATATCAAGACTTAATTTTGCCTCAACAATTAACAGAATGCTATCAGCAGCATCCAAACTGCATCTAAGATAGCTTAGGAGAGTGAGGTTTTAAAATATCGTGGACAAGGTGATCTTACAACAGTTAAACAAATATCCTTGGGTATGCGAGACCATCTATTTTCAGCACATATCTTACACTTTTCAAGAGATCCCAAATTCACACAGGGTAACCTCTACTTCCAAACTTCAGCCAGAGACTTGAGGCAGAAATGTTCCCCTTTTCCCTCTGCCTTTGTCAACTATCAGTGGGTTCATCCCAAATTAGAGAAAAATCACCCTGCAAAACTTCACTGCCTTCCTCGTGTTCCCTTGGCTGTCAAGTCCCATTACAGTAAGGCACCATACAACTACAGATGGATGATCCCCAAGAGTAGCCCCAGCAGCCATCTACAGCCACCACAGACTTCTCCCCTGTGCCCGCCCCACAGAAGGGTTACTTGCACTCTGCCTTTGACCACCTAAACAGAGTTCACTGTGAATTTGTTAGGTTGCCCCAGACAGAAGTCCTTTGAGGGCTATCTTTTGCTTGAATTTTCATGTGCTTAATCTCTTGATGACCAAAATCTTCATTAGCCTACCAAAAAAATCACAGGAGAACCTGTTCTTTTGAAAACTAATGCTCAGATCAGCATATTAGTTTTCCATATTCCTTACTTGCAATTACTTAACACTTTTTCTTGCCTGCATTCATTAAGAAATATACACTCAAATAAACAAACCCAGGATTTTCTAACAGAATCAAAACATGAAATTTGTACCTATTCAAAACTTGAGGCAGTTAAGCAGAGGAGGAGGAAAAGTACTGGCTGTAATGAATTAGTTATGGTGCGTCTGATATGTCAAGTTTATTTTCTAGATGTATTTTTCCTTTGTGAAGGTGCAGCCGAACAGCAGCCACTAATGGGTCAGTAAATTTGCACTGTGCCAGACAGATTCCCAAATACATGAGATCAGCAACCAACTAGGGGAAGAGGGGAGATGGTTATTTTGCTATATTTTATTCTTATGCATTTGCTTACATTTTGTGAATGTGCCACTTAGAGCTATTTTTTAAAGTTGTGCCCAACTCATCATGGGAGATAACTAATCTTCTGAAAGACCTGTATGAATCACCTTTGTCACCATTAAGTGGGTTTTGACATTGCAAATGCTTAGTGACTTTATTCTGAAATACACAAACAGAACCATTCATCTGCACAGTAATTTTAGGGCTTCAGAGGAATACAGGGTTTGAATATTTAACTAAAGAACAGCAAGTTCTAGATATAGATTAAGTGTCCCCTACCCAGATTGCCTTAAAGCAATGTGGAAAGATGGAAAGTTGCTCCCACATGGGAACAGTTACACTGGATTAATCCATGGCCTTAAAAACTAGCTGACCAAGACCCCTAGCTGAGGGCCTCTTGGGCCTGTGGCAGTGAAACAGGAGCCTCCCTGCCTAGGCTGTGTCCTACACCAGGCTGCCACTGCAGCATGCCCCAGCAAGAGGCCACGGGCAAGGGGCACCCAGCAGAGCTCCTCCCCATTGCACATGGGACCCTCAAACAGCGATTGAAGAAGTCAAGTCCAGAAGGGAGACCAACTGCCCTGATATATTAAAAAGTTTCCCAGAACTGCTGTTAAGGAGAAGTCTCAGTATCCAAATACTTTAATAGTTACCTGAACACTTGCAGGGCTGCCGCTGACTCATAAACCAGCTGCACTCAAAATTCTGCAACTGGGGATTAAATGCTCTGCCTCAGAGCTCCTCCACCTTGTTACACACACAGAGCCCGTGACAAAAAGCATTTGCAATTCAAAGCACTCGCTGATTCAAGGTCAGAGTTTTCCAGTTTCAAGAATTCTTCATATGTGCAAAGTCTGAAACACTGATACCAACAGATTGATAGATTGATTGTTTTAGCATCTACCTCAAGAAAGCGAAGATGAAGGCAATCATTATTTCAGCTTCTGGAGGGGGACTTCCCTGTCAGTGTGCGTTAGCAAGTTGTTAAACAAAATGTTTTGCAGTAAATCACATGGAAATGTGAACTCAGCAAATGCCAGAGGCAATGACAGGCGGATATAAATGACAATTAGAAAGGTGTGTCCGGATGCTTAAGGTATGAGCCATGATAAAGTGCTTGTGAAATTTCACCTGCCCGGATTGGGACAGAGGTTGTGGCCTTCGGGGAAACAAACAAAAAAAAAATCAGATGTGCTAATTAAAAAGAAAACTGTATGTCTGAACAAATATTTCAGCCTCAGCAGGGAATAAAACCTACAGATTGTGGGAATTAGTCTGAATCAGACCTCATTAAATGGTCACAGCAAGGTTGGAGAAAGACAGTACAAACCAACGGTTACTGCAAGCACCTCTTTAATCGATGAGAAGACTGAATTCTTTTCACATAATCATTCATTTGCACTCACAGGCTTCCGAAATGGGTTTAGCAGATCTCTGTTCACCTTCTCCGAGACGCTTTTGACTTTTTAGTAAATATATGGAACTGATAACAATCCTTGCAAATTTTGAGGAAAAAAAAGCAGACAGACATATACTTTTAACTGATTAGACATTTAATATTAACAACATCTATTACCATCACTGGCAGCTAGAGATGATTAGCAAAGAACATCATGAAATCACATTACTGCCTTCAGCAAACCTTCAGAAAATGCTACTTCCGCAGTCAAAAATAGCATACCTTACCAGCCCATTCTGTCAGCAGTAAAAGCTGTTTTCTAGGCCACAACATTTTCCATTAATGCAATCTGATTTGCCACTGCATTTTTAGAAAGCGAAGGTGACTGTGTGATACTGAGAGAGGACAGTCAGTAATCCAGAAATGAAAGTCTAAAACTCCCCATGTAGGGCAAGGTCAAAGAACAGCTGCCTATGGAAAACCCCATGCAGAGGGACTTGCATACCATGTTCTAGCTATGTATTCCCAGAAGCTTTATACTAAGGATATTTTAAATAAACAGTAATGTAATTCTCAACAAATTATTTAAAAATGCAGAGATAATGACTTCTCATATAGCTTTATTACCGCTTGCACTTACAAATACATCACCTGGGTAGTTTTATCTCCCACATTAGTTGATCTTTAAGAAGTTTCAATTATTGTTCATATTGTTCTGAGAGCTACATCTGTTCCTAGTAACAGAGAGAAGAAAAAAGCCAAAACAAAATGTAGTGATATTTTTGAAGGTACAACGTAATAGCTACCTAGGATAAAATCCTACCCACATGTTTCTAAGAACTGTGGTACTATATAGTAGTGACAAAAGAGCCGGTGGTGGTTTTTGATAGAGACAACTACCATTCATAAGCTACCAACAAACTAAAAAATTAACAAGCTCCATAAAGCAATTAAAATCCAAAGTGTACAGTAGATGTAATGACTCAACAGCCTGGTCGCTACTCTCTTAAAACCACCTTAAATAGCACATGGTCTGACTCTCCTCACATTGACATCAACATAAATTTAAGCAGCAAACTCATCATTAGTGGAATTTCAGTGATATCAAAGTTGTAAGACAGGAGAAGTAGATCCAAGGGCTGTGCACCGAGAAGACTCACAAGACACCAGATTTGTGCACCGCGCTAAATCTCAGTGTGGTTACGTTAAGTGTCACTTTACGGGCCAGAGGCCAGCTATCAGCAGTTTGCTGCACAATCTGCACAGTATGTGTTGTTTTATCAAAATCTCACTCTCTAAAGACAATTAAGTGGGCACTATCACCCTCAGAGTCAAAGCACATCCTTCCTGATGGTGAAAAAAAGCCTGGAATGATGGTCTAAATATTCTCCAGTGGGTTTTAAACAAAAAAACAACCAACTAAACAACCCCCACCCTCAACACACAGAAAAGAAAGAAAAAACAGGATGTAAACTCCCAATTTCTGCATTTTAAATATGTCTCATTACTGGGAGGACATTCCTCCTCCCTCCATCACCCTTGTGCATTGGCTCTAGTAATACTGCTTACAACTTGTATGAGATTCCGACCTAGAAGATCATTCTCATTCTAGACTTGTACCCAGCTGAAAAGTTTCAAAGATGTAAGACACAGTATAATAAAACAACTGTCCTTGATCTCCCAGATAACAAGCAAGGCTTTTTTAGTGTTTAAAATAATCATTATGCATTCCATGCATATTTAAAGACATCTTTGTCTCATTTCTTTCCAAAGACAACTTTGGCCCTCACAAAAGAGGCTGTTCGTGTTCTTTGGTAGTGCGGAGTATATTAATTGGGCAATACCTCACACTTATTTTGGAATGCTAATTCGGACAGACCCCAGCTCTGGCTGAACTGACTGGTCACTTGCTGACTCTCTAGAGGAGTGGCCATGAATTAGGAATAAAATAGCACATTTGCAAGGTGAATTTCAAGCGTGCTCAGGTGTCATACTATGTCTTGAGCAGTGCCCCCCAACCACAAAAATCTGATGGGTTGAGATTTAGCAATGTCGATGACATCTGGCACATAAACAACTAGAGTAGTAAATCAAAGATGCCTTAGCTGCCTCATGAGATGACAATCAGATCAACCACCTCGAGGGTGTGCATGGCTGTAGTGGATCCTCGTGCACCCCTCCAGGGAAACCTGTGTGCTCAATTGCCTCTCTGAAATGCCTGTACACCAACGCACACAGGATGGAGAATAAACAGGAGGAACTAGAGATTTCTGTGCAGTCGCAGGGCCAGATCCCCTTGCAATTACAGAGACATGGTGGGATAGCTTGCATTACTGGGATACTCTCATGGATGGCTACAGGCTTTTTAGGAAAGACAGGTCAGCAAGGAGAGCTGGGGGAGTTGCTCTTTATGTGAGGGAGCAACTGGAATGTATTGAGCTCTGCCTAGGGGTGGAAGAATGAGTAAAGAGCTTATGGGTAAAAATTAAGGAGTAGGCAAATATGGGTGACATTGTTGTGGGTGTTTGCTACAGGCCACCTGATCAGGTGTCAATTAGGCCTTCCACAGACAGCTGGAAGTAGCCTCACAATCACAGGCCCTGGTTCTCATAGGGGACTTCAACCACCCTGATATCTGCTGGAAAAGCAAGTGAGGTGTGCGCAATCCAGGAGGTTCCTGCAGAGCACTGAGGATGACTTATTGACACAGGTGGTGGAGGTGCCAACGAGGCAAGATGTTCTGCTGGACCTTATACTAACCAACAGAGAAGGTCTGGTTGAGGATGTAAGGGTTGGGTGCAGCCTTCACTGCAGTGACCATGAGATGGTAGAGCTCAGGATCCTGCATGGTAGAAGGGTGACAAGTAGGATTACAACCCTGGGCTTCAGGAGACCTAACTTTGGCCTCTTCAAAGACCTGCTTAGAGGAATCCCATGGGTTAGGGCTCTAGAAAGCAGGGGGGTCCAAGAGAGCTGGTCAATATTCAAGTACCACTTCCTCCAAGCTCAAGATTGGTGCATCCCTGTGAGGAAGAAATCAAGTAAAGGAGCCAGGAGACCCACACGGGCAAGAAAAGAGCTTCTAGAAAAAAAAAAACCCCAAATGGAAGAAGGTGGTTTACAGTATGTAGAAAAAGGGACTGGCCACTTGGGAGGAATATAGGAACATTGTCAGGGTGTGCAGAGATGCAATGAGGAAGGCCAAGGCCCACTTGGAACTAAATCTGGCAATGGATGTCAAGGATAACAAGAAGGGCTTCCTCAAATACATCAGCAGTAAACGAAGACCGGGAAAATTGCAGGCCCACGGCTGAACAAGGTCAGTGCCCTGGTAACACAGGATGCAGAAGGAAGAGTTATTGAATGCCACCTTTGCTTCAGTTTTTACTGCTAAGGCTGGCTCTCAGGTATCCCAGCCACCAGTGGTGAGAGAGAAAATCTGAAGAAAGGAGGACTTCCCCTTGGTTGAGGTACTGCGTCCAGTTCTGGGCTCCCCAGTTCAAGAAAGACAGGGAGCTGCTGGAGAGAATACAGCTGAGAGCTATGAAGATGATCAGGGGACTGGAGCATCTCTCTTATGAGGAAAGGCTGAGATACCTGGGTTTGTTTAACCTGGAGAAGAGAAAACTGAGGGGGGATCTCATCAATGCTTATAAATATCTAAAAGGTGGGTGTCAAGAGGATGGGGCCAGGCTCTTTTCAGTGGTGCCCAATGACAGGACAAGGGGCAATTGGCACAAACTGGATCACAGGAAGTTCCACCTGAATATGAGAAAAAAATTCTTTACTTTGAGCGTGACAGAGCAGTGGAACAGGCTGCCCAGGGAGGTTGTAGAGTCTCCTCCGGAAATATTCAAAACTGACCTGGGAACAGTCCTGTGCACCCTGCACAAGGTGTGCCTGCTCAAGTAGGGTGGTTGGACAAGATCTCCAGAGGCCCCTTCCAACCCCTACCATTCTGTGGTAGTTTGGGATGAGCTTTTAACTTCAGATGGAGGAAGAGAGTTCAAAAATTAACTAGATATTCCCTGCCAACATCCGTCACCAAGCCTCTGCCAGGAATGAAGCAGCTATTATTCATTGCTTATGCAGCTCATATCAAAGTTAGCCCTCGAACTCATGATATTAGAGAGTCCATGCTACATAGTAATTTGGGACACCACCTGCCTTCAGAAAACACAAGCAGGATGTTTAAGCAAATGGAACAGCCCATGAATCAGAAATCTCCACAGCTTGGGTTTGAACAGAGGAGCTCAAAGCAGCCAAGGATTTGCATGAATGCCACTGCACCCTTCCCTCCCACTCACCTGAAGCCCTCCCTAAGGCTGTGCCTTGAGTAATGCCTGGAGGAAGGCTGAGGAGGGAAAGTTGAGCATGGCTCAAGCGCCACCCTGCAGAACAAGCAACTGAAGGAAGCAGAGCAGTACCTGTCTGAAATCAGAGGGTGCTCAAGGAGCCCATGGCTCCAGGATTAAACCAGCCTCAGGCTTCTTCTGATGTGTGCTCATTAGCACTTGACTCTTAGGACCATAAAACCTACCAAGGCCCTCTGCCTCCTTCCATTACTCTTGGTGCTGACTCAGCAAGGCTTAGGGCACTTCAGGCTGAGGACAGCTTCATAAGAGGCAACAGGTTTTTATAGTGCTTCCAAATCCACTTTTTAGCAAAGCCTGGTCCATAACCCCATTACTTTCCTTCCCTTACATATTTTCCAGACCACAACCAGTGTTAGTCAAAAACTTTTACTATCCTTAACAGTTTTAAGTATCTCAATTTGCCCAGCTTATTCTGTCCCAGTACTGCCAGAAGCTACATAACATAGCTTGCAACATTACCTCCCCTCATACAGTCACCCTTACATTATCTCTCCTCTTTCTTAAAATGAAGCTTTGTTAAATCACAAAAAAAATGCAGAGAACCAGAAAGACACTTCTTCCCTTTAAATGCTTTCTACTGACAACAGACAAATAATTTCAGTGACTTACATTTGTAAGAGTTGAGCAATTACATGTCAGTCTACAAAAGACCACTTTCAGTTTTTGATTATGCACTTTTCTTACACACACAAATAGATGCACAGAAATTCAGACAGAAGCTCCCACTCGATCAAAGCCGACACCTCGCTGGGCCGCAAGCTCCCTGCTTGCCTGGCACTCGCCCAGCGGGAGAGCGCTGCCGCCACGGCTCAGGTAAGGGCTTTTGGCACGGGCACCTCCACTCCTCCAGCACATCCTTTCTCACCACTCTGCACTGTCACTGTTGACCCCAGCCCTTATTTCCTGTTACTCCCTCCCTGTTGCAATGACATTCCCAGCAAGAGCTTTAAATAACAGCCTGGGGTATTAAGAGAGTGACTAATTCTTTACATTTCCAGTCATACATGGCGATCTCCTAACAGGCAACGGCACTGACAAGCCCTTCCTGCAATACTCTATTTAGCAAACTTTTTCTGTGGAAAGGTATTCCTAATCATATCTTAGGGCAATTAGAAACACAAATTATTCTTGCCTTTCTCCTCCCAGTCACCCGATGGCTGTGCACTTGAAGTAAAGCCAACCCAGCTGCTGTGCAGCAGGACAGGTAGGGCCAGCTGCCCCAGGGAAGGGGGAAGCAGGAAGGGCTGAAGGACATCAGCACAACTCCCCAGGGGACAAGACTTCAGCTGAACCTGCTGGGATTTGGCAGGATTGCCCTGCAAATGAGAGCTCAGGCAGAAATGGCTGGGTCACAAAAGGATGAAACTGAACAGATAAAGAGAGGCTGACTTTTAAATGGGGAAGAGCATCCCAGTGGTCAGAGCAGGTGACAACCTGAGATGTCAATATGCTGACCCCATAAGCATTTGCTCGTTTTCAGACAGGGTTAACTGGAGAAATACTAGGAGACAAAGCACCTTCACCCACTCAACATGATAGAGTGAGGTCCTAATATCAGGTAAACAGTGTCCCTGTAAACTTGTCATATTCTGCACTACCAGAGCAATAAAATAACACATTCAGACTCCTGTGAGAGCACTACAGTAGTATTTATGAGTTAAGAAACTTTAAAATATTAATACTAAAATCAGTAGTATGTCTCAGCTAAAAAAATACATTTCTAGTTTATTCCTTTGAATGCGAGTGCTAGAAAATCATAGGGTTTCAGTTTTTAATAATCCTTCTTGGCAATTCACTAAGCTCACACGTTTACACTAGCAAACAAGATGAGCGTTGTAGGTTGAAGTTACTCTTTGATCCAGTAAATAAATCCATAGTGAATTCAGGTTCAATTACTGTATTTAAAATTTATGACATCTACAGTGCTGTAACAAGTTAGTGACAAATGCCAGTTTCATATAGAAAACATGCATTAACATGCACAAACTACAAAAAAGAAAAATCAATTGGCCCTATACAGATGTACAAAACATACTTTGGTAGTTTTATAGAGTATTTTACATACATTGGACAATACATTTGATTGCAGTTCTAGTTACTACGAACAATCCACTATTACAAAGAAATTTCTAGTTTGGTATACTGAAAAGTAAAATTTTACTTTTATTTGATATTTGTGTGCGCGCACTTACATGCATATTAACAAATGCAGTCATCGTTACTGCTGAAATTTCATTTGCATGCAAAATACCTCTGGTGCAAATTACCAATAACATAAGGGAGCCCATGAAATGTTAAAGACTTCTAAGGATGAGAGAAAAACTATTTGCATTTTGGGCCTGATCCAAAGCACATTAAAGTCAAGGGGAGTCTCTCCATTGGCCGCAACAGATGTTCTGACTCGAGGAAGTTTTGATGCAAGTTATTGACATAACAGTAGACCTGCAAGACCACAAAATCCACTTACTGAAGAAACCAAGAGTTATCTTTGCTGAATACTGAATACTGATTTACTGCTTTTCATCATGGCAGCTGTGTCTCAGCTTCCTCTGGGACAGTCTTTGCTGCCTCTCCCACTGCAGCACATCTTTCTGTTCCGATATCCCATACTCATTCTAGTTTTTACACCTACACATTCTTCTCTCTTGTTGATGGCTTTTAAATTCTTTCTCACTCTGTAGATACTTAACTTTGTAGTAGTGTTACTTAATGCCACAAAAGTGACTTGAGACAAGTACCCATATAGGACAGTTTACGAACTGCCAAAATATGTTATGATTGATCACTACCTATAGAGCATACAGATATTAACTGCTTTCAGTCTTTGAAAAATGGCTAGTTATTCTTATAACAGAAGTAAACTGCTAACTGCTCTCATCTATTTGAGAACAAACAGCTTAATCAATATTGTTTCAGCAATCTCTATTTTATTCCCTCAATGTTTTAGTGCAACTTTTCATTTGGCCTAAACATAATGCTGCTTTCTACACCAGAGCAGAGAAAAAAAGACTGTTCACGTAAAGGATGGGAAGCACAATGCAGTAAAAGAAAACAAGTGACTGGACTTGCAACACTGCAGGTACCAGGTACAGAAATAATAGCACGTTTATTTAAATAAGCTTGAATAATTTATTCCTTTTAGAAAGGAGCATTTTTCCTGGCATGACCCAAATAGAAATGAACTAGTAAAAGGAACGTTTCTCTAACATAAACATTATTAACAAATGCCATATCTATTCTACACTTGTCACCAGTAAGCAAAAATCAAACCCACTGCCATAGAACAAAAAAATGTACTAGGACGAAGTGTACATTTTTCTTCCTCTCTATACTTCAAAGTCAGAAGCACTCCTCATATTTCATGGTAAAAGGTTTTATTTCTCAGTTCTCACAGCTCAGGCAATGATATCGTAACTCAAAGGTGGTGCAAGGCTTACTTTAGCTCTGACCTCAAGCAATTTTAATATCCCTTCTCTGCATCCCAACAGATACAGGACTACACCTGAGCAGCCAATATCTCCTCAGCAGGTACCTGTTTATTCAACTTGTAAGTGAGCACATGTGCTGCACATTAAAGCCAACCTGGATGCATAGAGAAGGTTTCCATCTGCATGAGGGAGGCCATCTTTCAACATGCAGAGATAAATTTGCCAAATATCTGAGGTACGTGGGAGGGAATGTGAAATTAAGCCAAAACACAGCACAGACTCACAAAGCAAGGCGCACAGCACCACATCTGCTACACACATCTACTCTGGGCTTCTTGAAGTGTTAGAGACAGCATGTTGTTTCAGAGCGATGAAAGCAGTACTGCTGCAAACGAGGGCAGAGGAAGGACCTAGATGGAAGCAGCATTTCTGCTTGTCTTTCTGGGCAAGCCAGTAACAGGCAGAGTCCCTCGTGGCTGCTCTGCAGCATCCCTGCCATACCGTATCATTACCACAGGCTCAGATAAGGAGGGGATGCTAAGGGCAGTAAAATGAAGACACAAAACTCATATGTGGAGCCATAATCCTTTGGAAAAAAATCCAGGGCCTGTTCAGCGTCACTCTGGCTCTGCAGGGGACTAGAACAGTGAGAGGTATCCAAGGTGCCTAAAGAGGGTTCTGGTCAGCTGAAATTAGCTGGTTAGTTAACTGGAAAACTGAAATGCAGGGAAAGACCTCTAGCAGCCAAGAGACCTCTTGGGGAGAAAGAGGTCAGGAGACAGCATGATCAACTCTATTTCTAGGTCAGACCTCAAGAGCTACTTTTCAGCTGTAAGATGATGGTGATCCCACAGCAACTGTGCAAGAGCATTTACCACACGAGACAAGGCTGGAGATGACCCCAGTTAGTCTGTTCCTCTGCCCCACAGGAGGATAACCTGTACTTAAACCATGCTACTAGGTGTTTAACTAACTTATTCTGAAAATCCTCCAATGCAGAGATGTAATCTGCACTGCCACTACAGATCTCTGGCATTATGATCCCCCCCCACCCAGGCCTAGCCTTACCTTCTCTTTTTGCGATTTAAGCCCGTTATTTCCTGCCCTGTCACCAGCTCCATCTTTACAGACAACTTCTACGCACCTCTGGTTAAAGAAGAAAGGTGAAAGACATTTCAAGATATCTTCAACTCTCATCAAGTTCAAACTTTGAACTTAAATCAAGCTGGACAGTAGGTGATAACTTAGACAAAAGGGATGCCTTAGTCTCTTAAGCCTGCATGAGGGCTACAACTCCATCAAGGTCTGGACTAATTAATTACAAAAAGACACTGCCTAGTATTTCAATTATTTCTTTCTGGAATAAGGCCAAAATACACTAGTTTATGTGAGTAGGTAAAACAGAATCCACTACTTTCTGAAAAACCTCTTTGAGGAACAAATTGAAAAGCGCTCTCAAAGAAAATTTATTTCCCCTTATCACATGTACTTATTTGTTATTGAAGGTCTGCTTGCAGGATTCATGATGCTAAGCTCAGGGCAATATGCAATTTATTTTGAGAAATCACATACAGACTGAATGAAGATATGGGAACTACAAGTTAATACAGAAAGAGGCAGGTCAAATCAGCACTGGGCTATCTTGGTAGTATCTCTGTAGAGCATCATTAATGCTTAATAAAATGAATTTTATAGCAGGCTTCTAGTTCTTCATGGTTTTTTTCAGTGAAAACCTTATAAGTATCTGGAAGAAGACAGGGGTTATTCTCCAAAAACAGTTGTGAGGTCTGATTTTCTATTTCTTTGGCATGACTCATCCATAGGCTCAACACTGTGGCAGACAACTTCCCTGTACAGAATCAATCAGGGCAGTGACACCAACCAGGTCTAAGTCTCCAGACTACGGAAGCACTCCTGGGAAACATTAAGAGCCTTCTTCCAATACCTGCCAACACTATGCCAGGGAGAGGGGGAACTTTCATTTTTGTCATCACAAAAATACTAGGTAAGTTGCTAGAGCATTACATTTCCCTAGATTTTGCAGTACAAATTCTGCTCTCCACTAGACTTTGACAGCCCCTACTAGCTCTGAGTGACATAAGTATACTATTTGACTTATTTGCATTTTAAAGCCCAAATAAGGTCCTTTCCCTCTAAGCCGAGACAGGCAACTTTCTTCTTTGCCCCACCCACAAGTCCCTGTGACTCACTACTACTGACATATTGCAAATTTCTGGGGAGTTATTCCTTCCAAACAAGTATCTTCCTTGTTATTTAGCTGGGCTGAAGGGCAATTCACCATCATTTATGACAGAGGCACAGAGACAACTGCATAGCAATTACTCAGCATTTGTTAAAACTAAGGCCTCACCTTTAATAATTGCACAGTCACATTTCTTTGCACAGGGTCAACCAGAACTCCGGAAGGGAGACTTGCTGATTGACACAAACATGTTTGTATTTCAAAGGGCAAACTACAAAGTCAAATAAAAGGTAGTGTTTGCACAAGAGGTAACGTAGCCATTTGGCATTCTCAAAGAGCTCAACAATCCCACGGAAAAAAGTGTCTCTCCTGTGCTCTGCTACAGTGCATTTTTAACTCAAGCTTTAATACAGGTGTACAGAGAGGTCAAATTACGATGATCCCTGCAGAATGCTAGCCTAAACGCACAACCACAAGAATGAGGTGTTAATAGTGACCTTTAAAGGAAGGCAATACGGTGGGCAGAGGTCCTTCTCCTCACTATCCCCACCGTGTGCTGGCAGCTGCTGAAAACTCAGTGCAAGTTAGAGCCACAGGGATCCTCTGACTGGACATTGGTTTGTCCTTCCGTGCAACCAAACAGGAAAGACAGAGCAGACCTCCTTTCTCACACTTTCATGCCGCTATTACAGTTCATCTTGAACTAAAAGGACCAGCTCTGCAGTGTCACTGCTCCAGTGCAACCTAACAGGAAGGAGATGCAATACTTAAGGTCATATACTGCTCTTGGAACTGCATCAATGCTGTTAAGACAAGGGCAGATCCCTGCAGTGCTGGATCAGACCCACAGAGCATCCCCTTCAGCCTCCATCAGACCCAGTGCTGCTCCTTCACAGTAGACAAGGTCTCCTGCCCCTTTCTGGAGCTGGTCACCTGCCCTACTTAAGCAATGCTGTGGCCATGGTCAATGCTCCTTTCCTTTCTGCCGCTGCTCCACGCTCTACTGCGAGTGACTGTAGGTGTATTTTGTTCTCCTTTCTCTCACAAATTAAAGTGCTCTATCTACCCTAAAGCCATAAACAGGTGCTTTCACAGTGCCCACAACCCTTTGAGCTCACTTTCAAGCTACTGGGTGTGTTGAATTCAAGGTTACCAACTACATTAATTCCAGGTATATTAAACCCAGGTATCAAGTGCATGTCTTCAAAGAGCCACTGAGAACTTTAAGTTAAATCAACTAAATGGATCAAGGATCTGCACATGAGTAGATTCAGCCAAAAAGGATGGAAACAGTCTCACGGGTGATTAGCAATGCACCTTAAGTTACACACACTGACTTTGCCTCTTTAGCTGATTCCTTTCAACTGTCTTCCCCACATAGACAGGCCTTTGAACCTCAAAGCACTACAAAACAACGTGCTTTATCAGCATGTGTACCCAGCACCCACTAAATTGTCATGGCCAGCCTAAAGTATGTTTAGTATTGTAATGCTAATCCCAGTATTTTAATCTTGTATGGATTTTCAGAAGTAGTCCACGTTTGGATCAATGTGGCAGAACTGTGTCTGGACTTGGCACAGAAGGAGTTTCGAATGTACCATGGAAACAAATTCAGCAAACTGCAAAAAAGTTCTTTTGCACGAAGTGTAACTATCACTACTCTGATATTAAATATTACCTGGAAAGCACTCTTATTAACAGCAGAGTCCTTGATTAATGAGCAGGTGGAGTGCATATAGGGACACAGTCCTGATTTCAGCTGTCTTATTAGCTCTACCCATGACCCTTCCGATCACCACAAAAAATAAATGAGGAAATCCAAGAACCAATTATGAGCAGACAAAATGTGTCAGCCTAGTAACTATGTTATGGTACTTCAGAGGTTATGGGGAGATCAGCAGACGTGCAAGATGTAAACACTGAAGCCACCAAAAAGAAACAGCAACAGAATTCAGCTATCTGCTAGCATCTCTGGTGTACAAGACCACAGGAAGCTCCTCAAAAAGTAGTCTATTTCAGAATGGCTCTGGTGCCATTTTGACCACTGTAATCGTTTGTTCATTGTTTTAACACTGATGGACACAGGAAGAACCTTCAATGCTCACCCCACTCCAAAGGAGGGGTGGAGGGGCTGTCTCTCCCACCAAGGCACAGGCATTAAGCACTGCCTGAAGGCCCCATGGGGGCCTTTGTCAGAGCACAGGAGTTTGGCAACCAGAAAGCCAAGGGCAGAAGAGAGAGTCCCACCCAATGCTCCTGGAGGGTGCTGCACACCATGCACATGGGAAACCAGAACCATCTTCAGTTTGTTGGCAAACAGTTTATCTAAGCATCTCTTGCTATACATATCCAGCAGCCACTGCCCCCAAGCAATCCTGTTAAAAAGAGGCTGTGTGGGCAGTCCCTACTGTTTAATTTGTGTTTACTAGTCTCTTGAAAAACCCCAAAGAAATCTTTTACATGCACCAGCTAAGTACAACAAAACTGAGTACTCCAGCATCTGAAGAGGAGTTCAGGCAACTTGTGCCCTACAATTAATATCCTATTTCTCCCTACATTTTCCTTCTAATCCTATCCATAATTACACAGGCTGCCAGATCTTCCTGAAGCTGTCAGTTCCCCTGAATTCATTTTCAAATGGCCATCCTTGAAAGAGCTTGGTCACTGGATCAAGCTGCCTCAGCTTGATACAACCCATGCCACTATTGATGGCTCCCCTGAAACGCATGGGTGCAGCTGGCCAGACCCCAGCAAGGGCTGCCCAACCCCAGCAGAACCAGGCATGGGGAAGGTATTGATCCGGTCCTTTTACCATGCTAATTTGCCCAATGGCTGCTTCAATCATCACCAGGCTGAACACTTCAAACGGAAACTGTTTTCAAAGCCCCAATGTCTTTTTCAACTGCAGAAACACTTAAAACTGAAAATAAATTAATTCAAGCACCAAGTTCACAGAAGCACTGGTCGGTATTCTTCAGCTCCCGAGACAGAGATGTTTGATGTATGGAAAGACAGACTTGTTAATTAATGCTATTAAAATGTAGCCTGGCAAGAAGCCTCTGGGATTTAAAGTAAGAAAATGCACACCCTTTAAGTGCACACTTGAATATAAAGATAGCCTGTATTTGTATCAAAAAAATTCAGCCATAACCTCTTGAAGCATTCCACTGATTTTCACACACACACTTCTCAGCAGTAAAATGTAGTTAAAATTAAATATCTGTAATTCTATTTCTGTAGTTCAGCATCGACACTGGAAAACATTTGGCCTTTCTTAGCATTGATAATGGGGAAAATAAAGCTGATTGTTCAGTCCCTTGAGACCACTGAGAACACATAGTAAAGGCCAGACAAAACCCTTGTTGTGACAGAGGCATTATTAAAATATTTTGGAAAGCAGCAGCATTATTGACTAACACCTTTGCTACCAACACACAGTCTTCGATCACTGGCTAAATACAATGGGAGGAAAGGATACAATGACAGGATTTAACTAACAGTCCGTGGAAGTACTGAAATACATTACATAGACAAGATTTGCAGACAGAACAGAAATCAACCGGGTGCTTTGCATCCGTGTTTGTGGCTCACATCATGCTTCTAGTAAAACCGGAGATGAGTTGTGAAAGCCCGGAGTGCTCCCCAAGCTAAGGGAGATAATGAGTTGTATCTCTGACCCACAGCATATTACCCTGCTTTCAAAGATTAAAGAGCCAAAACCTTGGATTTCCCTTCAAGTAGGTTCCTGTTTCCAAGGCTGAAGTCAGCCTTGGTCAGCAAGCAAGGAGGTGAACCATGACAAAGGAAGAGCCTCATCCTCAGCCTGCTCCTCTGGACCCCGGCCCAAGGCAACAGCAACCCACTGAGCCAAGCCCTGGCTGCACCTGCAGCACCAGCTGCCCCTCTCCATGCTCACCTGCCCTCACGGCAGGAGCAAATTCAGGATGCCTTCAGGATGCCGCTGAGCTTAACCCCTGGCCGCAGGGGGCAAAAAGACCATCAGAAGCCATGGGAGAGCACAGGCAAACAGCAGGGAGCTGACTGTCAACCTAATGTTGGCTCTGGAGCAGGCAGCATCATCGAAGCAAACATTTGCAGAAACAGGCTTGAAGAGATAACACCAGAGAATATGAACAAAATGGAACTTGTTTCCTTGCCACTAAATTGTTAGCTTTATGGGACTTCATGCTGAACGGTATGAAAAAAATCCAATTTGCTTTGAAGCACATTAGTCTAACATCCTAATTATTGTTTACATTGCCATTTGCCTTCTATTAAGAATTGAATAATTACCCAGCGCTCCATAGTTTAAAAATACAAGCAAACAGGATTATCTGGGTAATTAAGACACTGTACTGCAGCTTTGTACTGTGGCTGTACCAAGTATTCACATACACAAGCAGAAGCAATAGCTATCAATTGCATTAGTTCAAATGACATTTTAAGGAGTTCCAGCATGCAAGATAGGTAACTCATTAGAGAAAGGTGGCCAGCACCTTCTGAAAAGCATGGAGGGGGGAGAAGGTATCTCACAGCTAAGATGCTAGACTGAGTCTTCCGTCTGGTCTCATCCCAACCACAGACATCCTATGCCACTCTGGGAAAATTACCTAGTCTTCCTCCCTCTGTCCTCCAGGTGCTGCAGCACAGGCACATCCCTCCCCCTCCTGCCCAGGAGCCCCACCTTTTCCCAGCCTGCTGAAACCACAGCCACCCTGCAGCCTCTGCACTGCTACACCAGGGTCCCCAGTAAACACAAGACCTGTGTCCAAGCACACCTCTTTCAGTGGGTTTGTATAGATTAACTTAATTTTACAGATTCCTTTAGTGAGATTTAAACCCACCCATCTATAAAAAAAGCAGACCAGCAAACCAAGTTTTCTCTAGGCATCCATGACTAAATGAGCCAAAGCAAATACCAACTGTACAGTATAGCTCTCCCCATCCAAACCTTAATAGCCCATCCATATCGTACTTTAAACAGCATGACCTCCCCTTCTGGGTGACTATTAGGACAAAAGCAAAGTTTTTGCACATTCCTTTGTTGTTTTTAAGAGCCTTTCCTCCATTTAATTACGCCACCAGGTTTCACACTGTGCAGTTTACTACCCCTGTGAAATTACCTTCAAGTTAAACACTAATTGGACATCCAACAAAAATGAGAACCCCCCACAACCTTGTTTTTTCTTCTGGTTTCTTATAGGATGTAGTCCCAACATGATCAGGGTCCCAATTTCATACCACTGATTTATAAAGACACAAAAT
Organism: Phalacrocorax aristotelis; assembly: GCF_949628215.1. Taxonomy (NCBI): domain Eukaryota; kingdom Metazoa; phylum Chordata; class Aves; order Suliformes; family Phalacrocoracidae; genus Phalacrocorax; species Phalacrocorax aristotelis. The sequence continues at coordinate 21,666,448 of NC_134282.1, read as the reverse complement.
GAAAAACAGTACTTTAAAGAAATACAGTACATTCGTGCAGCATGTGTTCTAACTTATATCAATAAACCTTTCAACAAATCCGTTCTGAACAAGCCTGTGTTTTGGGAGCATTTAATGAGCCTCAGCTTTATTTCAAGCCAAAGGCAATTTTAAGTAGAGTTGAAATAAAGAAAAAGCTAAAAAGAAAAGAAAGCCACTAAAACCAAAAATAAAATATGGGTTCTTGTGTAATCATGAGGCTTAAGAAAGCCGAACTTCTCACAGATTATTTTCTTTCTATAACTAAAGACAGCAGTTCATTTGTGCACATTTATCCAAGTGCTACCAGCCCCTTTTCCCCTTTGCACCAAACTATAACTGTGGGCGAAGCCCATTTCTGCAGCCAGGCCAGCAAAGTGAAGGGTACTGCCCCAGGGCTGCGCAGGTCCTTGACACAATGCATAGAAAAATGTCATAGAACATAATGCTTTTTCATGCGTGTGTGTGCACGTGCACTTACAGTGCAGGGGCAACCCCACCTCCTGAAACTGGTCATCCCCCCAGTTGAGGATGTCGCTACAGAAGGGATTCATGGTCACCAGTGACCATCTAGAGATGACACCCAAGGGCCTGCAGCCCCACCAAGCAGAGATAAAAAAATCAAAACAGAATCCATTTGCATAAAATCCAAATCTTTGAGCTCTGTATAAACAGAAGGAGATTTTGGCTGGCGTTTCCAAAGGAAGCTCTTATCTCCTTTGTGAAATGGGTGTGCTACTTTGCATGAGGGTGTATACAAAAGATGTAAATGAAGAATTTGCTGCATGCAAAAGGCAAAGCTGCCGACAGCTGCCAATCCCCATTCACCGGGAGAGCTTCCTTAGTCTCCGGCAGGAGGAAAGAGAAGGGAACCAACTTGTTTCCTTCCCAGGGTGTTGAAGTGGGCTCTGAATATTCATAAATGGCCATTTAGTCATGGGAGTGTTAATTGTCTCTGATTCACAAAACTGTGTGACCTCACCTGCTCCCTGAAACATATCAAAAGGATGTGGCATAATGGAACAAAACCAGATAAGATATTTATCTCAAGTTTGGGGGGCTTTTTGATGCAGTCTCGAAAGACTGAAGTGTACTGCTGAGTATTTCTTTAATCACTTCCCACAAGCACAATAAAGGCCAAGCTCAGTGGAGCATGTTATTAGATAATAACATGTACCCAGCCACGATCTAAATAGTAAAGTCATCACACACAAGATGAGTCGTCTGGAAAGTTTTTGTGATTTGTGTTGGGGTTTTTTTGTGTTTTTTTTTTTAAAAAAAAAAAAGAGAAAAAACTGTTCAGAAGATGGTTTATATGCCCCACAAAAGACTACCCAGGCCTGCCATGAAATTCAAACCACCACAACAGCTCATCTGGCTTTGATTCTGAGGACTGTGCTTTTTACTAGTAACACACAGAATAAGGACCAGATATTGCTCCCCTGTGTACCAGCAGAAATTTTGTTGGGAATTCAGAAGGAAGCGATCCCAGCCTTTCTTCAAGGGATACATGAAAGGACAATTGCTTGACAACTGTAGCTTGACTTCTGAGGGGGCCAGGAAGGAGGAAAGTATTACAGAGCCCACAATGACGTTTAAATGGAGATTTTCAAATGCACCAGGCGGAACAAAAAAATCGTGAAGGGAGCAACCCTTGGGAGATCTACTGAGCCTCATAAGAGCATAACATAACCAACTCACTCCTTCAGCAGAGGAGGAAACCATCTAAATTTGGTTCAGACAGCCCGTGTTTCAGTATCGCTCTCATGCCCCTCCTGGTAGCTTCCATCTTCTCAGCTCCTTTTAAAACGTAACATGTTGAGTCTGTGCATTTTTTTTTTTTCCCCTGCCAAAAATAATCAACCTGGAAAAAAAGACTTCTGAAATCTCAAGTCTGCAGTCTTAGTCACCCTTCTGATTACCCTTTTGTGCAGCCAGACTGTTCATCAGTGTTATTCTGACAAAGAAGTTGTCTATGACTAAAATGGGAAGTACACACAAATTACTTCACTTTCCTGCCCCTACAAAACCCACCACCCAAAAAATCTTATCACAAAAAACATAATTAGACTGTACCCTCTGATGTAAACTGAACTGCTGCTCTCCATGATCACAGCCACTCTTCAAAGCCTCAGAGATAAAAAGAATCTTATCATTCAAATTATTACTTCTTAGGGATGCTCTTATCAAAGTTCCAAGTAAAATTCTAAAAACAGCAGTGATATGAAACCAGGACTGAGCCATATTTTAAATGACACTGGATTTTCTGCCAGTTGGCCAATTCACAACTCAAAAAACCAAGTGTAGATGAAGACAAAGCTGTTGGCTCTCATAACCTTTACAATATCACAGTAAAAATCTCAACTGTCTCACATATTTATACTAAGTGGCAGGTCTAAAATTGAGATTTGTAATTTCACAGCATCAAAATCATCACAGATGGCTACAGTCTATTGCTTCTCTAATCTGTCTTTTCTCCCTTCCTGCTTGTTTTCCCCCCCTCATCCTCTGAGTTAAAGAAGATAGTAATTTTACCATAAGAAAATCGTAACTAAATCCAAACCACATTATATTAACCGGTAACGAAACAATTTACCTAACAATGATGCATAGAAGCAAAGTTTAAAATTACTTTATGTCTCAACTTTGCCCTAAAGCATTAATTACCTTAGCCTTGAGACACACAACTAGTTAGGATAGTTTTGTGTTCCATCAACAATATTCTACACTTATGCTCTCCCAAATGGATAGCATTAATGGAAGTTTGGAGGAGAGTAAATAATAATAAGGAAAAAAAAATCAAGAGCAAGTTTGCAAGTTTGTTTTCATTTTTGCTTGGTTTGGTTTTTTTTTATTTGGGATTTTGGGTTTATTTGGGCTTTTTTTTGGGGGGTGTTTTTGTTTGGTGGGTTTCTGGTTTTGGAGTGGTTTTTTTTTTAAGCATCAAGTTCACAGCTACAAATTCATCTGTAAGAAAAGAATCATTGCTCACCTAGTATTTCTATTGATAGAGACCAATTTTGTGGAACCAATCCTGTGACACACCTGTGAAGCTTCCCAAATAAATATGGATTAAATACTCGGCTCCTTTCCCTTTCTGTCCTGTGTTTTTGCAGAGAGAGACACTGAACATCCGTATGTGTGTGTGCAAGACAATTACCATCAATAAAGTCAGCTAGAAAAAAAGTAGCAGTCAGAGGAAGGATGGTTTTTGTCATCATATTCAAACACCTCCATACCACTGACAATTTTTTTAAAAAATCCTGTTCAAGGTCAGAGAGTCATTAACTCCCACTACAGTAACCACTTTAGATGTGAAGTGGCTTCCCATTACGCTTCCCACACACACATCAGAAATTATGCAAAAGCAGCTCAAGGAAAATGTATTATTTGAAAATCAGAAGGTTGAACAAACCTGAAACAGCTTTTAGGGCAACCCAAGCACCAGCTGGTCCATCCCAGCACTGTGAAGCAAAGCGCAGGTCCCAGGAGAGGGCAGAGAACTCCAACATCTCCTGTGGATCTCCCAACAAGTGCAAAGCCCTGATCCACTGGCCTAAACTATTTCTGCCCACCAAGCTTTTGTCAAACATTTAAGATCTTAATCAATCCCAACTCTGACCCTAGAATCAGACGGGAAGATGGATGAGGAAACTGACAACCTCTGACCTTTCCTTGTATTTGTCCTGCCACAGTCAACCTATTGAAAAACAATTGAAGTGGAACCTGCTCACCAGCTCCAGTCCCAGCCCAGCACCCTTTTACAGCCTTTCCCAAACTCAAAGTCTCTCCCCTGCCCCCAGTCCTCTTTACAAAAACCACAGGAATCCTCCTCACTTCATCCTCCTCCTCCCCTCCAAAAACCTGCCAGAGCAGAACATTTGCTGAACTATGAAGTTAAGTGGGTAAGAAAAGGGGAACCCTCATTCAGCAGTGTCAAAGGCCAAACTGATTTAACAGCCTCACTGGAAACCAGAGAACAAGCTGCATAGTTCTGGTAAACTTCATGAATTCATGAAGAAGAGCTTCCCGGTAAACTGTTCTTGCTGGAGAATGGCAAACATGAGAAAAGGAAACCACAAACAACCGCTGATGGAATGGGTTTAGTGCTTTCAAATTACATGCTGGCTTCAATCCTCTCAAAATGACTAGTTCAGGCCAACTTCACTTTGGAAAGCCCAAGAGACAGAATGTTTCTCTCCCCTTTGTAAATATGGCATCTCCCGACCTTCCTTTTACTTGGGAAACAGATAATTGGGTTTCCTGAGACCAAGCTTTCCCAGGAGTAGCCAAGAGCCAGTAGGTAGCTGACATTCAACCCCAAGGTCTAGTCCAACACCACATAAATTTAAAAAGCATCCTACTATCACCACTGCCCACCAGCAAAACCTCATGAGATTTCCCTTGAGCAATACAGGATTTGTTAGGCAATTAGCTCATCACATCTGGGCCACTGACACCAAAAAGTGTTACATGTGTGTCCATCAGAGCGACCCAGTACCGACCTAAATAGGCCTTTAGGAGAAGGCAAAATAATCTCTGCAATAAACCAAGGTTCTTTTTCCCCCCATTCACTTCCTCCTTCCACAACCCAGACTGTAAAGGTATCAAGAAGCTTTGCCCAGAAATTAGAGCTACTGGAAAGTAACAGCATCTCCCCAGCCACCAAGAGCTCTCCCCAGCAGCCCCCATTCAGTACCACAGCCTCAGGTTCACATATTTAACAATACACAGGTTTTCAAGTTTCCATCTCACATAATTAAAAAAACATAGTCATTTACACCAGACAGGATGCCTTTTCATTGTGCTGCTCATCCTTCAGTTCCCTCTACAGCCAATGGTTATTTTGTTGCCAATATGGCACACTTAGACTTTTTCCATATAGCAAAAACATTAGAAATGAAGGCCGAAGTTTAAGCTTTGGCAGGAAAGCAGTGCTAAGTATAATTTCAATTCGTAATAATGAACTTCATATGGACTGCAAATTATCATTTAAAAGAAATCAAGTAGGACATTCAAAAGACACTGTTCTCTTAGGAGTCTAGCACAAAAGCAATCAGTTACTTGCTCTGCTATCTTGTTCCCAGTCTCAAGATTAAAAACAATGACCTAGTGAATAACGCTGCTTCACATCTACTTGGTGTGTTATCTGGCTCCAGAGAACCTTTTCCAAAAACATAAGTCCAAATCCACTAAGGGGTTGGGCACCTTCATTTCAGCACCCACCAAAATTAAGCCCACTGGCCTGTGCAAAATCCTTTCGAGTTTGATCTTAATTTATCCTTACATGAACAAGAGTTTAGAAGCTAAGACTAAAGATATTTTATTTATAAACTCCCTTCTCTCCTTCCCTAAACTCTTACAACTACTTTTTCCAGAAAGGGGAGGTGAAGAAAACACGTTTTTTGAGGTTGTTTTTCTTTTTAGGATAATCTGCCTTTTATACAAACTTAATCCCTAATTCTGCAGCACACAGAATGGTGTATGTGGGAGGGTGGGGTGGAGACTTGTAGCATTTCTAAGAGTATCCTAGCACCTCTATTATTAAGCTGACAATAGAGACCCTCTGAGAAATGAAAATATTTAACAAAGGCAGCAGTGTCAAATATCAAAGGGTTATTTAGTGCTAAAAATTTGCAACAAGTAAAACAAAGACTTCCCCTTCCCAAGGAGGGAAAATAATCCAGCTAAAACTCCTGCTCCCCACCTCCTCAACTGGTTCTTACCCCACCACATTATTCAGAGGAGACTTTGCCAGAATTTCCTGTGCTTAACAAAAGTCACTTCAGATAAAACTTGAAAGATGTGTCTCTTTAAACAGCAGTAGCTCAACTGCACTGTTTTGCAGTCATTCACATTTTTGTGACCTTCGTGAGCCAATTCAAATTTAGGCGCCTGCTAGAAAATGTGTTTCACCTTCTGCCTATTATGGCAGTATCATTTGTTTTGCATTATATAATTCTTAGCCTTGCCACCTGGAGCTATTGGACTTCTTCATTAAACCCCTCTGTCCCACCGCATCCCACAGGGGCTGCTAATTACTGGCTTTACTCCATTTACTCTCACTCCAATTCAATTACACATTCAACTAAGCCCTAATGAAGAGTACAATATGGCTCATCCTACCTTGGCATTCACCATTACGTTCTTCATAGCCAGCATTGCACAGACAGTTGCCAATGGGCACCAGCCATTCACCATCTGCCCCACAGTACATTTTTGGCACATCCTTCTCTTCCGAGTTGTTGACGCAGGAGCCGCGAACCTCCACCAGAGAAGATGTATCAGCCCCGGTAATGGTATCTGGAAACTGTGCCAGGTTTCGAACTGTCAACGGGCACTTCTTATAAAAGACACGAACAGACACCAAAGCAATGCAGGCACCGACATCCTGAAAAGCCAAGTAAAACCCTTTCTTGCTGAGTGGTCCCACATCCCGGATCTCTGTATTCAGCTTCATGATCCTGTCACCAATGTCCACCTGGGTGAAGCTCTCATCAGCAGCAATGGTGTCAATCTTGGCAAACTGGCTCTCTCGAATAAAACGCTCCTTATCATTGTTTGATTCATAGTAATAAAGGTTGAAAGTCTCTTTGCAAGTTCCCATGACACCCGGCAGGCTGTTGCAGTCTCTTAGTGTGAACTTGATTTCAATATATACCCTTTGAGCCCCCTCACGGGGAATCCAATCAGTTCGTAACCAATTATTCTGACTGGGCTCCATTACATTGCAGACTTGATAGGTGCGGATTGGAGTGTTCTTCTCATCCATAATGCTTACTTCCTCCCACTGTGAAGAGGGAAAGATGAAGAAAAATGCATCAGTATTAAAAGGAACCGCAGAGCTTTACAGCAAACACAGTCTGCATTTCCACAACTAACGTGGAGATTGCATTTTTCTCTATTACAGAAAGCAAACAAAAAACCCCAGACAAACAGCAGACCAAGCCATAGCCAGGCCCTCAACTACTTGGACATTATGAGAAGAATCTGTTCAGGAGAAACAAGCTGCAAATCAAGCAACACCTCAAGGAGAAAGCATTGTTTTAAAGACCCTCTGAACCAATCCAAGAATACTCTGTCAACTGACTATGCTAATTACAGTTCAGCCCACAGGACCCTGCCCAGATCAGGGCTACACACAGCACTTTACAAACTCATAGGGCATCACTGACACTACAGCGTTTCCCCTGTAGCAGGCAAGGCACGAAATGCATGGCCCCTGCTTTGTACATGGGAATATGAAATGGTGAGATCATTGCACTTAGTTGCACAAAAAGCACAGGGCAGACAAAGCAGCATCCACATTTTTGGCATCACTACCATGTATTTTAAACTCTTAAACCACCCCTTATTATTTCTCTAAGCCATCAACTATTTTCCTGGGCTAGCAATATCCCAGTCACACTCAGCAAATAGTCTTGACTTTGGAGCTGGGCAAAAATAGCTGTCTCCAGAACTGGGTCCTTGACTTGGGTGGCACTTAGGGATGGAAGGACAGGTAAGGAGACATCATCACCAGCCTACCAGCAATGTTACCATTACTTTGCTATCCAAAGTTTCTTATTAGAGGGAAGGTAGGAAAAGCAGCAATATTACACATCCTGTCCTAAGGAAACACCACGAAATAGCTTAATTCATATTCTCAAAAACCCAAAAAGGTTAGCAGAGAGGGTAAGTGTTGAAAGATCAGGGTAGCAGCATGTGTCAGAACTCTCACACCCCTCAAATCAAGTTCAGGCATCTTCAGAAGTGCAACATAAATTATGAAACCACAACAATACATGCAATCCAAGGAAGGTAAGGAAAGAAGTAGTCTAGCATGATGAACTTATAAAAGCATGCATAACCAACAGTTTTTAAAAAAATTGTTTTGATAATCATGGACAGAAGAAAGTTATCACAGTGCTTTTCTCGTAGGGAGAGAAGGGACTTGGGGAGAGAGATCTTTCCAGCAAAAGCCCCATAGCTCTTCAGTTTGAGAAAAATCCTTCTTAAAAAAAATATTAGAAAATTATATACTGTCTGCATTTGCAGGCAATACAATGAAGCATATAGGATTATCCTTAGAAAACAGTAGCAACTTTTTAAAGAGACTTCCCAGAAGTGCTTTTCAGAACTACTGAAGCCATGGCTTTGATAAACAGAAGCCTTCTTAACCTTAAGGGGCTTCTTGTATAATATCCTGCATTCTTCTCAAAGATTGCTCTTATGCAAGTGATTTTTACTTAAAAAGATTCCAACTTAGCTGAATCCGTTTATAGAATGACAGTAGTTAGCACCATGAGTCACTAGTAGCACAAAGAATAATATTTTATTTGCTGCCTAGAGATAACTGCAAATTAAAATGAGGGGGGGGGAATCAATACTCAGCATGTCACTCCTTTTCACAGAAAAGGAAAAAATAAAATCTTTAAAAGTCATCCATCAGCGTAAAGTGTAACATGGTGTTAGTAAGAAGACAGAGTTGTTTAATTTTCAGCTGCCACAGAGCTAGTTTACTGTTACAGTGTTGTCTTTATGATCCATCACTTTCCATTCTGCTTATCTTCAGACCGTCTATGCTACCTATATTGTGTGTGGTACAAGTGAAAGGAAGAAGCAGAGGGAAATAATACTTGTTGAGGGGATTTCCTTTAGTACAATGGAGGATGCTGCTAGAGGATTCAATAAAGAGACCGCCAAGGTCAACGGACAGGCTGCAACTAAATTCAGCAAGTTTCAGATCAGGTTCTGAAGACACCCCTCTCTCCTGATAGACAGGCAAATATATAGAGCTGGGTTTCTTATTTCATAAACATGCATACACAAAACAAACCTAAGCATGTCATACTCTCAGAGCTGAAAATAACTACAGCCCCAAATTTCCAGCCACTGTAAATGATTTGTAACTCTAAGTATGTGGTCAAAGCTGTAACTTTTGCTTTCAAGCTGAAATTAACTTTTATAATTCAACTCTTCCCACGGTTTAATCATGCAGAGTAAAACATTCTGGGCACAAAACCTGCTTTTCAAGTGTGAAATGCAAGAGTAAATCATTAATTACATTTATAATGCAATTCATTATTTCCTCCAGGGCTACTATATATTTGATTACTGCTAGTCACTGCTAAATGACTACGTTTATCTCCAGTCCTTCTTATCCACACAACCCCTCACACCTCAGGAACTGCATGGTATAGATCTGCGTGGTACAGATCTAGGAAAATATCTTCTTCAATAGACAATAAGGTGCACGCAGTTAAAGTAAAAGCACTGAAGGACAGAGTCTTCCCAGGAAGAGTTCATTTCTGCTTCTTGAAATAAATCTGCAGCATATGAAGCTAAAATAAATGCTTTCCAAGCACCATATCTCAGAGACAGACCATGTACTCTTATATTTTTCACTACTGGCTTAAAAATAGAACACACGTATGTAGGTTTACTGAAACAAGTCACGTCCACAAGAACATGCATCTCCTTCTCAAGTTTGCATGGTGCTTTCAGAGAAAGCATGGAGGAAAAGGGGAGTCCAACAGTGATTAGTAATATACTGCTGTCTTCTCATCATCAATTCTACTACTAACTTATTAAAACTTGTCTTTTAGGTCCTATTTTAACATACAGCATGGATATCCTTTGAAGAGCTGTATGAAAGACCGCATCTCATTAAATGACCTTTCCAGGGTACAGGATTAAGAAAGAAGCCCGACTCTCACTAAGAGCTGTACCTTTCCACACTGTCAAAAGATGAGGCCAATTGCCTGCAATCAGCAGTGAATGTGCACTGTCGGCACTGCCAGAGGCCTGCCAATCACTTCCCCACTCTTTAAAAAAACAGAGTTTTGGGGACAGCACAGCGTGCTCAGGCAGAGCACAAGCCATGACTGTAGTCAAGTTCACCCAGCACAACAATGGGGGAGCAAAACAATCCCCCATTCTCCCATGTTATGGTTATTCAGAGCTTATGCATAATGCATCACCAACCAACGCAGCCTCGGATTCCTTCCACTCTCTACTGTTTCCTTAGCTCTGCTTCTTCTAACCACGAGTGGAAACGCACATAAAAAAGTCAATTTGCAGGTTTCCTAAAGAATCCAGTGCTTTGTTGCGCACAGGTCCTGATCTTTCAGCACTTCTATTTTTCAATCAGTTTGACTTAGTTACTTCTGCTTTAGCATACTAAGCTGCTTTATTCAGTTAATATTAGAAGGATTTGAAGTGGAGTATTTTAATATTAATGTTTACTGCACGTTGCTGGCATTTTTCTTAAATTGTTCACTTTAAGAAAGAAAGAGCTTTTCTAATTACTTATTAAAAAACAATCCCAAGAGGTACCATGAAGTATATGGCTTCACCAGATCCCACCAACTCAGAAGCCCAGCATTCTCAGGAGTTTCCCCACAGAGGCCCTGGGCACCCTGCAGGATGGGGCACAGATGGGGGAGCAGCAAGGTTTCCATCCACTAATATAAAGCTAAATCAGTAGAGACACCTGGCCTGCAGCCCAGTAAGCAGAGGGGCTCTAAGCCCCAGTGTGAATCTCTTAATGTCATCACACCACCATTGGGCAGTGAATTCAAACAATCTTCACTTTAAAAGTACATAAAAAGAAGCTCCAAGGAATCACCATCGAGCACTGGGTGCTACAGTTTATCTGCTCAGAGACCAAAACATATGATGTTTATGCCCTGAAATAGGGCAACTGTCCCATCATACCAACAGGTCTATCTTGTATATTGATCCCTACTCCTTCATCCAGAAATAGAACAGCAATTGTTCTGAACATCTCCCAGCCGAGACAGCCCACAGATATAATAATTACAGTCAAGAATGCCAGTTCAGTCGCCAGATCACATTTCTTGTTGGTATTTCAGTTTTAAATAGGCATCTAAGCCCATGCCTCAACCAATCTCCTAATTCTGAAACCTCTTTTCTGCCCTTTTGGTTTCCACTTCTTCCATGACAGAACTATCCAAGGGGAGTATAGAGTTTCTCCAACAAAGACTAATTCACTTGGTAAGCCAGGGAAGAAATCTGACCTCCCCACCACAATCAACAATAATCGAGCCATTAGGACTCTCTGAAAGTTACTAATCACCCCCTTTACCCTTTTGATCAGATAGTGGTTTAAAACTTACCCCTCCTTCCAGGGGACTTGCTATCCACCCCAGTTCTCCCTGAACCGATCTGGAATCCAGCAAGGTAACTGCAGAAAGGTACAAATAAAGTAGATTAAGTTCCAGCTGCCAAAAGGCAATATTAAAATAAATCCTTTACCTGAGCGTTTCCATATGCGTGGAGCACGATCGCGTCCACCTTCAACTTGAACTGCAATATTATTTCCGACTGCGCCAATGCCTTAAAGAACCCGAAACTCTGCTTTACATCGGAGGCATCGCCCGTTCGTCCCTTCGCTCACCGGCCGCGGGGCGAAGAGCGAACTCCCGCGGCACGCCCGGCACAGGACACACCGGGGCGCTCCCACGTTAAAGGGAAAAGCGGTCCCGAGCCGGGAAGCGGGGCGCTCCCCCGGCGCCGCGCCGGCCACGATGCCTGTTCCCGCGCTCGGTACCGGCGGGTGCGAAACTGTTGCTTTCCGGGCCCTGGGGAGCTCGCCCAGCCCCGGCCGGGAGCGCGGCCGGGCACCGAGAGACCTGGCAGGGAGCTCCCCGAGGAGCCGGCGCCCCCCACCCGCCCGCCGGGACGGCCGCGGGCTTCCCCCGCAGAGAGACCGCCGAGCCGTCCCGCGGGACGGGCTGTGGCACGGCCCCGGGGAACGGCGCGGAGCCGCCGAGAGCTCCCGGGAGAACCGGTTTACTGAGCCGCCCTCCCGGCGCGGCGGCGCCCTTGGCGGCAGCGCGGGCCCCCCCGGTCCGGACGAGAGAACCGGCGGCGCGGGGGGACGGGCGGGGAAGGCGGGGGCCGCTCCGCCCCGCCACACACACCTGTGCCGCCGGCGGCCCCCGGAGCGCCGCTCGGGCAGGTCAGCGGCTGCCGGCCGCCCAGCCACCGGCCGGGGCAGCGCCGTCCCGGCGGCGGGGAACGAGGCGAGGCGAAGCGAGGCGAGGGGACAGGGGACGGCCGCCGCCCGCGGGGCGCCGAACTTTCCCCGCCGCGCCCCGCCGAGGGAACGCGGAGCCCGGCCGCGGGACGCGCGCGGCGCCTCACCTTCGTTGGCGGGATAGACCCGGGAGCCGGTGACGGCCCCGCAGACGCCGACGAGGAGCGGGAGGAGGGCGCAGAACGGGACCCCGGCCATGCCGCCGCCGCTCCGGCCGCTCTATCCCAGTGGAATAACTGCCTACATGGGGCGCGCGGCGGGCGATAGACATTGCCAAGGGGGCGGGGCGCCGCCTGCCCGTCAGAGCCCGTCGCCAATCGCCGCCCGCCCCGCGCCGCCCGCCCCGCCCCCGCCGCTCGGCGGTGCGGAGCAGGGAGAGGGGCCTGAGGGGCGCGCTGCCCCGGGCTGTCCCGCGGGCGGGGCGCGCGCCGGGGGGCCCGAAACAGCGTCCGAACACAACAAAATGGCAGAAGAAGGCAAAAAAAGAAAAGTGATGAGCGTCCCTCAGGCCCCCCACCCAGCGCGGCGGAGCGGCGGGGACAGCCGCAGGCGGACCTTCCCCGCGCCGAGCCCGGCCGGCCCCGGGAGCCTCCCGCCGCCCCGCCCCGCCGCGGCGCCAGCGTTGAGCAACAGCGCCACCTGGCGGGGGCGGCGCACCCCTCGGCGCCCGGGGCGGGCGGGGGGCGGGCGCTGGCCGCGGAGGCGGCGGCGGTCACCGGCGGGAAGCGGATTTCCCACCGAGGCCGGGGGGAGAAGCGGGCAGCGCGGGCGGACCCGCAGCAGCCCTCCGGCGGACGACGAGCCCCCTCGCTGCCCGTTTACCGCGAACGTGCCAATCGCTGACGCTTTTACGCAGGGGGCAGCGGCCGGGGGGCGTTGAGGAAGGAGCCAGGGTCAGGAGCGATCCCTCCGAGCGCCGTCAGGACGCAGGCGCTCACGCACGCCCCGGCTCCTCACCTGCCCGGGGAACATTCCCGTGCAACCCCCCGCAGCGGGAGCCGAGCGCCCTTAGGGCCACGCAGAGGATATTCCTTTTAACGAGGGGTGCGTGGCTACGTCCCCGCTTTGCTTTGGACGCTTCGATCACGGGACCGTTTTTAAAACACTCTCTAAATGCGTTTCTGCAATAAATCCATAGTTTTTAAAAGCCCGCGAAGCCCTCGGTGCGTCGGGCAGCGTCAGCGCGGTAGTCGCCGTCCTTGAACAAACAGCCCGGATTTACGAAGCTGCGCAACAGCCTGCGCTGCTGGTGCCTCGAAAAGCTTCGCAAAGGGCAGTTTGTGAGGCGCCTTCTGCTCCCGGGCGCTAAAGCCACCCTTAGTTTCAGCTAAGGTACCTGGCGGCGGCGCTGCCTCGGTTTCCCCCCAGCTTAGCAAGGCTAAGACTAAACCCTAGCACCTGTGGATGCAGCGCCCTGTCCCCAGCCCGGGCACGCTGTGCCCTCACCGGGAGCAAAACCCTGCTGGGGCAGAGTCGGGAGCGGTGCGTATGCGCAGCACCGCGGCCCCGGGACCCGCCGGGACCCCCCGGGAGGGCGGCTCTGCCCCGCCAGCTCCCTCCGCCCCCCTCCGCCCCCCCGGGGCCAAATCCTTGCTGCCTGCCTCCCGGCACCCCGGCGGCTTCACCCCGGCGGCTTCACCCCGGCTGCAGGGGAGCGCAGCCGGGCTCTCGGCAGATTTTTCTTCTGTCTGGGGTAAAACGAATTGTTGCCACGTTAACGTTAGTTTCAGCACAGAACCGCCGACAGAAGCTCGATTAGTTAAAAAAATACTCTGAACACATCTTAAAGCTTGACCAACAGTTTTGTGCCACAGGAAACGTGCCTGTCGTGAATCCGCTGTTTTTTCTTCATATTGCTCTACTTTTTCCCAAATTCAAGTATCTGTAAAACACAGCACTTACAAACACTCACTTACTAGTGCTTTTTGCTTCAAAATATAGTGTCTCTTTCACCTGTTTTAATTTTATGTCAAGATCCAGGTAGGGTGCATTTTCTGGTTTTTAAAACAGCTTTAAAAAGGTTTATTAACGCAGTCTTCACAATGAGGTTTCTATAATCTGAGGCTCAGACTATTTTCCTTTGCCTTGAACATTTGTTTTGGAGCACCCACTGGCAGAACCTTAAAAGATAACTCTGCAAAGATAGCTGGTGTATTTTTCTCTTTCCATAGAAAATAAATCTTTTAAGCAGCTGCCTCGATAATGGGAGTTAGAAAACAGTGCAGCACAGTCAATGCAACTGTTAAAACTTGTACTTCCTGACTTTAATTACCTACAAGAACTCTTGGCCTAATGAGGAGGAAGAAAAGGATTAGTTCCTTTTTTATTATTTACACAAAAATATAAGGAGTCCTCAATTAAAGTAATCTGAGTGTTCTTGTTTTCACATCTTTGATGCATCTGACAGATCTGCTATAAGTCAGGATAAACTGTATAGGAATGGTAGAGCATCAAAACATCTTCTTTTTTTCACTGAAGTTATTTTTGTTGCATTGCCAGCAAAGTCGGTTCCATAAAAATATTAAATACTTTGAAACCTTAGAAGTATTCTATTATATTAATGCAATTTTATTTTGTTAAAAAATTCACATAAAATAAACACAGACAATGTAAAAAGAGCCCGCAAATGTCATAAATTAAAATGTTCACAATTCTACGAAATCCACTACATTTTGGCTCCAAGAAAAGGGGTTTTTTTAAGAAGCCTTGCCAAAATAATCACAATTTCTTTACTTTGTGTCATTTCAACGGATCGTTAAAGCCCAGCTTGGTTTTAACAGATGTCATCGATACTTGGACTAAATTCTGTTCTCAGCTTCAACAAGTAACTCCACCTCACAACAAAGCACCTGACATCAAAATTTATTTCTTAAAATTTTGTTATAGCTGCTGGATCTGTTACGTTTTTCTTAACTGCCTATTAACTGAGCAGCCTGCGCTGCTGCCAACCTGCCGGCTTATGTTATTGTAACTCACTATCAGGAGTGATTCGGCTTTGATGGGAAATAATCATGTTTGCACCATAATCAAGTTTACACCATTTAAACGGTCAATTTAATGCAGTTTGAAAAAGCACAGCCAGCGTCTCTGATATTTGTCTCAGATCTGATATTTCTCTCAGCTCCTTAGTGAAACTATATTCACTTGCAGCACACACTGTAATAATTATGACAATAATTATGACAAAGTGTTAAATGTTTGATCCTGTCTGCTTCAGAGAGGTCAACCCCAGCTGAATTATTTAGGGAACTGTTTATAGGGCTCAAATGGTATGGACAAACAGCCACATGAACACAGAAACACAGAGTTTCTGAGAAACTGTAAATCATCTTGAAATATAAGGACTGAAAGGTTGTTATATTTCCTACTCATTCACCACTTGTTTTCCTCTTATTTTAAAGCATCAGTATATTAGTATACAAATAGTTGGGCACTGGCACATGTGGTTCATCTTGGATGAGTTTTTCTGCAGTTAATATCATTTCTATTAGAGCATTCTAAATAGATACGACGTGTCTCTCACACACACACGTACACTTACATACATGTAGATGTTTTACATTTTGCCCAATCACAAACACAACATTCATAAGTTAAATACATTACAGACCCCAAAAGGGCTGTGATTTTGGATGAATATTCTGTTCTATTTTTACTTTATCTTTTCATTCTCCATTTTTCTATGTCCACCTACTCGTGCTCGTCCATCTCCCCAGAAGCTTTTTGCTGTCAGTCAAGTGACAACCTCAGTAGAAAGCTCTACGCGTTCATGGGCCTCCTGAGGCCCAGCACTACATTTAGATGGGGGGGGGGGAGGAAAAAGAAGAAAGAAGAAAGAAGAGGGGAGAAAGCACAAGCTCTTCCTTTAGTATGCAATCGCACAGCCTGCAAGAAAAAATTCTCCCAGCTCTTCTGAAAAGCCTTTTCCTACAAAAATGCAATCCCACTTACTCCACTCCCACACAACTTCCACACTACTGGGCTGTTTGCAAATGAGTGTAAAATAACCCCAGGAAGTTTAACACACACACACAGAGTCTCATTGTCAAAGGGAATAATGCTCCCGAAGGTGCACCTTTATCAGGCTTGGCACCAGAGAGTAACTGCCGGCTCCTTCCCAATACCAGTGCTCAGATGTGCCTAGCTTTTCCCTCCCTGGATTTACTGATTCTTAATGGATGTGTGAGTATTAAGCATTTGCCGATAAATTACTTTACAAAATTTGTTGTTGGCTATTTGAGAACAGCAGCTCTTTATTTTATATGAGTAAGATTCCATTCGTCGGTCATGTTTACGTCAGATGAAGTTGCAGTCTGTAATACAAAAAGCCGTAGTGGGAGAACATCTATGTGAAGGTAACGTGCAGTTCTATAACCATCAAGCTGGCAGAACGATTTTGTTTCAGCTGGGATTAGCAGGAGCTTCACTGCTGACCTCAATAAGAAAAGGATCAGGTTTATAGCTCATTTGCAAATCCACTCTGCAAAAAAGTGAGCTTTAGGCACTGCAGATTATTTACACTTCCTTTTCTCAATCGTGATGATCCCACAAGAGTTTCCTATTTATTGCTGCCGTGATGCTGATTACAGGAGCTGTGACAGTGTCTTTATTCGGACCAGGCACGTGTGGCGACTGGACAATGCACGCACAGGCGTGCATAGATTTTTTGCCTTTTCTAACCAACAGTGCTAAGGAAAACTAGATAATCGTAAGTGAAATGTAACGGGATTTTAATGACAATTGAAGTAGTACCTTTTATTACATTGCTCCTGACAAGACAACTCAAATCTCATAGTTAGTCTAAAATTTGTAATATGTCATTATCAAGTCCCTGAAAGGAAATCCTATCACCAAAACTATTTTCAAAGCCAAGAGTGTTTATGATGCAGTTTATGCTTCCTAAAATAAACAAACATTAAAGGGCACTGGCAAAAGGTAAAATCTGAGATGCAGTACAGACGGAGCAAAGAAAAGAGAAATAAATGCACCAGGATGCCAAACCAGGTATTACCTACCGCTCTTCACCTAATAAGCAGATCAAATGTAATAAACCCACCTCTGCAACGTAGGTGCCAGCTTAGCTCATTGCGGTTCTCACCCTCATTAAGATCAAGGGGCAAGCAGCAACCTGCAGGTTTTTTCCTGTGAAAGTGTGACCAATAAACCCATGCAAACAACTGTATAAGGCTGCAGTTTGTTTGCAATGCTAGCACAGATGCTTGGCAACCCAGGGAGGAATGTGCCTGCCTACGTTTCATTGAAAGGTTATTTAAAGCTGTGGAGGTTAACAGACACCTTAATTATTACAAACTGCTTTCGAATATCGCTGGCTTTGTACTGCCAGTCCTTAGCAGCTGTGCTTCTAACTCATTCATGATCATCTGGGAGTAGCCTCAGCTTCCAGAAAATAAAAGTTACCGGGATGAAGATGTAGGGCTGGCGCGCGTTGGCAAGCAGCGTTCGTGGGAGGATTGCTGCTGGCAGCAGCCAGGGCCACCAGCCAGAGGGGAGGCTGCACAGGCAGGCTCCTCCTAAGTACTCCTTGGAGCCGCTGAGAGAGAGCGTGCTCAATTAATAACGAAACAAATGTAAGTGAAACAGCCTCTGCCAAAAATTGTAGGGGACCTGTAGCAATTTCAGAGGAGCCTTAGTTGATTTTGAAAGGTAAAGCTAAAGTCTAAGCACAGAGAATTGCAAACTACATCCAGATTTCTTTAAAAGCACACACCCATTTTTCTGCAGTGGGAAAAAATATTTAGTCAGACAGACATAGCTTTCCTCTTTCAAGAACAGCGTCACAGTTTAAGATTTCTGAACTAGATCCTGCCTGTACTAAGGTAAAGTTGAATATTAGTAGCAACTTAGCTACTAAGCTTTAAGAGGCAGGCAGAACTGGGTATTTCATGTGAAACAGAATAAATCTAAAATTAATACAATTTTTAAAAATGTTTTCCAGATTTGTTTTCATACTAGAATTTTAGGTTTTCTGCCATAATTTACTGCAGGTGTTATCTAAAAAAAAAAAAAAAAAAGGATACAGGATTACTTTTATAGCACCACTAAAAGTTTTATATAAATAATTTTTGTGCAGTCTCTGGTTTGTCTTTTTGGTAAAATAATTGAAAGAACAGAGTGTCAGAGCTCTAATTCATTTTTATTCCATGTGTTCAGAGACAGCAATCTTTTCAGAGATTATTGATGCAATGATGGTACCAATCAAACTGCTCCAGAGACAGGTTCCCTACAGAGCACTGAAGATTTCTGGCACTTCTAACAGAGTGTAAATCCTAATTAACTCAGAATAAACCATCCGATCTGAGATAGTCCACCCATTATTATGAACAAAATATTTGCAGCCATATAGAAGAAAACTGTGTTTAAAGCAAGAAACAAAAGCAACTCCTCCTCCTTTTTTAATGTGTGCTTTTTTTTCATAGTAGGGCAGAGGAAGACTCTGTCTTTCTTTAGAATTAAATAAAAAATCCTTGCTTTTTGTTCTAAAAAGTGGAAAACTTTTATGCATTTTTTCTGTGCATGCAGGCATGACATACATTCACAGGACAGGAGAAAGATTAAGATTGGGAATTTACATCTGGGAGAAGGGCTCTGCTCTGTGTTCTGCACAGACTTCCTTAGCAGCCTTGAACAGCCACTGCAGCAAAACTTTGGAAGTTGCATGCAGATCATTACATTAAATGCCCACTTTAAAACAGTGATGCTAAATAAATATTAAGTCGGAGAGATCTGTAGGCATCTAGTGCCTGTTGCTCCATTCTTGCAAAGAATGCAGAGATGTAGTTTCATTTGATAACATCTATAAGGCATGTGGGACTTGTGGTCTATAGGTCGGCCAGCCTTAAAGTAATAATGATGAGCTTACCTCAGAATCTGAAGCATTGGCTGTATTTCTCTGTCCTGATTTCACAGAGGCTATAGATACCAAAGAATGGTTGTTTATTATCTAAGAAATTATTTGTCCTATTTTAGGGGAACCACTAGCCGGGGAAGTGAGCATATGCACAGGCATGTGTTCTAGCTCAGTGTTTGCACTGATTTTATAGCAGAATATTGCCAATTCTGCCAATTGCCATATTAACTTCATATTAGCAAAATAGTAGGCACAGAAATTAAAACCTGCAAGACAATGGAAAAAATGTGGGAAAAGTGGCAGCCATTATTTTCCTCAGTACTGTCACTGATATTGGAAGAGTTCAGAGAATAAAGTAGTTTGTTGTGCTGGGCAACACTGCCACTGTATTTCCTTGTTCTCTCTGTATTTATACCCATCTGCTGGGTCTTGTCAGGTACTGAGATATTCATGTGTGCTTCTAGCACAACCAGATCTCAAATCCACTCCCGGGGGTCTGAGCATCACTGCATCATTAGAGCAAAAGATGCGCACAGGGCTGTACCTACATCCTGCGTTACACATGCATGAAGCTCATTTTAAGATTTTTTTTTTTAATTTCTGACATACAAATTAGTTCCTCTTATTTCATACGCTGATGGCACCACCAAACAATTTTCTTTCAGTTGCAACCACTCTTTGCCAAGTCCCATTCCCCTCTGAGTTTTCCTTCAGCAGTAACTACCTCATTCCTTTAATGGAAGTCAGCCCCAAACCCAGAGTGTATTTTCCTGTACACAGGTCCGACACGGCGGTAAAGAGCAGGACCACATCTCTCCAAATTCTACCTTAAGGCAAGGTTTCCATTAGAAATTACTCATTGGTATTGCTTTACTGAGACAGTCAATTGTAGGACTTTCCTAATACATATGCAGCTGATATTTCCAACCACATTTTTCTCCCAAACATTTCCTCTTGCAGTATCCTGAGGTAAACAGCAAAAATATTATGTTCGGGGAGGAATGTGCAACTGCTACAGCTTTTACGGGCCACCCCTCACCTCAGCTATCTCCCCTGCCCATCACAGTTACTAATCCTTATGCACATTACCACACTGGCCACAGTTTCTAACGCAGGCTAAAATTAGTTGTGTAAAACTTGCTTACCCTACTTGAACAATGGGTTCAATTCTGAGGAAGACTGTGACCAACTATTTGCCTTGATGCATTGCAATCCCTTTTCCTTCATTTTAAGGGCTTGCACAGCACCAGGAAAACAAAAAAGAGCCATTTGCAGTGTGTTGGAAACAAAAGGAATGGATTACTGGTCATTTTTTTGTCCACTCCCTTCTGCGCAAAGGGAACACACATGCTAAAATTTATGGTTTTTCTTTCCTTGATTACTGTCTGAAACTTTCATCAAAATATATCTTTGGGAGAGATCAAAGTAAAAGACAATGTACATTTGTTTGAGTTTCCCCCACCATTCCAAAATATCCAAAAATGTCAGAAAGATACTCAAATAAAGAGCTGTAAAAGTAAAACAGATTCCCAGTGGTGACATCTGTTAGTATAAGGATTATTCAAACATCTCTAGAGTTTTCCAAAGAAATGTCAGGATGGCTTCCTACCAAAAGGCAGCTAAGTCTAATATCCTCCTTGGCTAAATCTACATACAAACCTTGTGTCCATATTTTGTCGGCCTGAGAAACTCACACACTTGTCTTGACATGGAAATAAAAAAAGATTCACAGGGAATCTGAAAATATATGTACTGGGGAACCAGTTTAAACTGACGTTGGGATTAGAGAAATATCTTTTTGTGAAGCTGAACACAATTGTCAATGCATGGTTCAGTAAAAAATGCATTTCTGCCGAAAGCAACTCTGTCATATTGGTGCAATAATAATGCAATATATATTGGTGCAAGGCAGTTTCAGTTTAAGAGGATACCAGCGTGGTCAGGTGGTCTATAAAGGAATAATTTCTGTCTTTTTGGATAAAATGACTTGTTTTACCTATGAATGCAAACACACTTGCAAACATGTACAAAACCTGAATAAACATGCTGCCAGGCACATGGATGGAAGAAAAACCAAGAAGGACCCACTAGAAACTGTGCTGTAAAGAGAAACAGAGGCCTTAAAGCTACTCCAGAGTTGTTCCCAGCCACGTCATTCTCCATTTTCCTCATACCTCTCAGGTGGCCTATAGAGACCACCTACAAACTCAGCCTCATGGAGAGCGTTATGTACAAGACACAGGTATTATTCCATTTGTATTCATTTAAGAAGCCAGCTCACACCAGTGGAATTGCACCAGTAATGATGTGAGGTTTAGCACCAGCAGCTCCACACCCCAAGTGGAAATATCATGATGGTTTCATTACACTGGGAATTTCCTACAGCCCATAAACTGATGAATAAACTTTACCTGAGGATTGCAACGTTATTTGTAACATTGAGAATGAATCCATTAGAACTTGATGTTTCCAAAGCCTGAGCATGGTTACTAAGAAACTTAATTTGGGAGAGACTTGCCAATACATCAATGAAATTAAATATAAGACGACAGCATTTACCTTGATTCCAATGCAGGATGTTTGTTAGTGATAATGATTTTTTTTCTCCTTTAATTAAAATTAACTTTAAAGCGTTCTCTAAATAAAACATTGCTTAAAATGTAGCATCTCCTTAGGAGTCTATCACTCACACCAAGCTTTCAGAAACAATCATTGCAACTTAAAAAGCACTATAGGATACTTAGACTAGAGTTATCTCACATGTTAGCTGGCTGCTTTGTTATTTGAGCTCCAAATGTTAAACATGTGGAAGCAACATAAAAGGATCTTCCTTGTAAAGTGCATTTTCCAAATTCTCTCTATCTGTTATTTAGAAGCCCATAAAGATCTGTGTGTGTCTACCCATCTGCAGCCACATTTATTTTTACATGTTTTTGAGCACATATCTCTCAGTGTCATAAGGTCTTCATAAATAAATCAACCTACTTAGATCTGCATGCTTTGAATAACAAGTCAGCCACCAAACCAGCAGATGGATACATTTTTAATTAGGTAAGCAGTCAATGCCTTTTGGTTTGAAAACTCTCTTGTTTCTCTTAAAAAGACGGAAAGTAACCAAATGAAATCCAAAATTGCAGTGGGACAGCATAGCGGTTTTAATCTGCATGTAGCTGCAAATCAGCTTAGAGCCCAGCCTGTATGACAACTTGAACAAATGCAATATTTTATATCAAGCAAACCTCAAAGTGAAATATTTAAGGATCTTGCAAGAATATGTTGTAAACAATATGTATTTTTCAATAACACATGTGGTTACTTATGCAATCTTCTCACTTAAGCAAGACTCTCTGATCTTAATTCATTTACTGTGCTGCCTTTGCAATCGCTCAGGCAAAATATTTTTAAGCAGCAACTTTTAATTTACATAATCAGACATACTTTCCTGAATAACATGGAAGAAACTCAGAATTAACAACATCTTGTACTGCTTAAATAATCCCCGAAAAGAAACTTCAGCAGTTCCAGTTAACTTCTTCCCACAAAAAGGTTTTCAGTTTTGGACTTGGAACGAAAATTAGCATGACTGATCCACATCTTATCCACACTGAGCTTTCCACACGCCTCTGAAATTCCCCAGCTCCGGAAAGTCCATGTAAATACTCCAGAGAACACCAGCCCTGGGGGGAAGGCTGGCCCATGCCAGGGAGCCCCAAAGGAGACCTCCATGTGCCGAGGACTTCCAGGGCACCTTGCTGCCTGCAAGGAATAAGTCAGCCTGGAGCCGCCTCTCCCGTGGTCCCTGCCTCGCCTCTCCCTGATATGTTTTCCCTATTGGCCCCTGTTAACCAAAACAAGGCCTTTTGTTCCCATTTCATTCTTCTTCTATTAAGAGTTTGGAAGTCTTCCTGTGGTTTCCCAAGGGATCTTCTCTCGCACTTCTGCACTAGTGAAATGAATCAATTGAAATGAGCAGAGCAGAGCAGCAGCCCTGGCCATCACGGTCTCTTCCCCAGCCAGTGCAACAGGCTGTGGCTTCATGGGGTAGGGCGAGGCACAACGGCAACTCTGACTGCCCGGGCAACGCTGGCACTCCCATTTCTCCTTTCAAGGAAGAGGAATGGCCAAGAGGTAGTGTTATCTAACACAAAACTAAGATTGTCTCAGTGTGACCGAGTAGTCCAGAAGATTGTCCTTTGAATAAAAAGGCTTCTCTGGCAGTAGGCGAGCCATGGCTTCCCCGTGGGCAGGTGACTGCCTTCTGCTTGGCTAAAACCACCAGCGCACCACTTTTGGTGTGTACATTGACCCCTGTTTGCAGCTTTTCCATGCACAACACCCAAAACTGTCAAAAGAATCTGAGTGCCCAATATGAAGGTCTTACGTCGGTACTGAGATGACAAAATAATTTTTTTAATCCTTATTCAGTTTTATGCTTACAAAGGAAAAAAAAAGATTTTAAAATTCACAAAGTAGAGACAAACTCCAGACATAAAATCCGATACTTAAACAAAATAGCTTAAAAATAAATGGACCAGGTGTAATCTTTGATGTCACTTCCTTGGATTTCATGATACAACACCTGAGGTGAATTTTTTCCATTTTACTTCAGCAGGCTCTTTTTCCTGCGTGTGCTTATGGTAAAATAATAACCGAGTTTCCCATATGTTAAATAATAAAATTTAGTTCTATCATTTCTTTCTATCCCTTTACAGTCTTTTCAGCTGACTAAATGGAAAATACTGTATCTCTAGAGCTGACTGGAAAAGAAATAAAGGTCTGACTCTCATCCCACTTTTATGGGGTTTGTGCTGATGTAATTGTACTGATTTCAAGGAAATTGCTTCAGATTTGTGCCATTAGTTAGATCAGAATCTAGATGTCAGTGCACCCTGAAAATACCCAGCTCTGCTAAAAGGTTCAGGATTACTCTCAGAGTTTTACGTCCTGAAGTCTAATTGCACTGTGTAAAATAACATTTGTTAAAGATCAGATATGAAGCATAAAGATGGCAATTATTTGAAACTTTAGGATATAATATTTGCCCACTGGTCTACATGGGCCATTATGCTTAAAAACTGTAGTAGTACAGGAAATAAAGTTTCTTCTATATGTGGTACAACTTTATATTCTTATTTGAAATGAAAATACTGTAAGATGGAGAATATTAGTAGGGCGTGCTGAAGCTGACTTGTGTTGGCCTGTGCTACAATCTTCCTTGTGCCTAGTTTGAGATATGTGTTGTAGCTCACAATCGAGAGGGAAGCAAAGTGCTGTAATTTCGCAGTTGCCGCTGATGAAAACTTAAAAAGCAGAAAATTACAGGGGGCTACGCAGTGCCCTTGTGCACCCCAAACCTCTGCTCCCACATACACCACGAGTGCTGAAGAACTCGAGTGCGGGTCTCAGAGCTCTGTAGACTGGAAGGCAGTTAAATGGGAGAGGGTCGCTATGCTCATTGGCAATCTGGGGAGTGGGAGGGCTGAAAAAATGGGATGAAAATGTCCTTGCTATATTTCAGCTCTAGGTTAGCAAATTACAGCTCAATATGACAAGACGAAGGATAATGTAGTTTGAGTCATTTGCATTCAGGTATTTTTGTACTGGGATTTGGAGCCTTGTGCTCAGACTGCCCTATAGACCATCCATATGGCATCGCTCTAACTCAGAGGAATAGACCCCATTGGACAACTGGCACAGTCATTGCTTTACTACTTTGTACAGTTTCTTGGTAGGAGCTATGCAGCTGGTAGTTCATGTTTTGTTTTATAGGCAACAACAGAAAGATGGAGCCTTTCTATTGAAATTAAGGGATTTATGATCTGTGTTGATCTGGTGATCAATACTGGAATAAGTTAAAGGATGATTATGCTTGCTCTATTTAACAGGACTTCCAGACCACAAGAAGTACTGGACTAAATTTCAAAACGATGGGTTTTGTCCTTATCCTCCAACCCTGTTCTGACCTCCTCCACTAGATCCTCTTTTAAGTAAAAGTGTGTAAGAGTTTGAGGAACACAATACTATTGCTTAATTTTGTCTGCCTTTCATTAACATTTATATGAGTTTATGCCATGCCTTTTACTGTTTTCCAGCTGATAAATGTTTTTTTAATATTGTGCACAGATCATTTTGCTTATAATCAAGGAAGGGAAATTAAGTTTAACATCTGAGAGCTTTAGGCAAAAATGACAGGCGTGGACCAGATGACCACATGAGAGTTGCAGACTCTCTTTGTGCCCCAGATTGGCTGGTATTGTTTTGATGCTGTTGCGCTGGAGCAATAGCACTAACGTAATTATGAGATCAAGCAACATCTGGCGGATTTGGCACCCAGCTCACAATCAATTGTCAGTTTGGGTCAAAGGATGAATGCGCCTTAAGTGCACGTTAGGGTGCGCAATCATAAAGCTTGCATTAGCGAGGAAGGAGAAATAGCTGCATTCTTGAGTTTCATCGCCCGACAAAATTGATGGCCCACAAAAGCGCAGTGGCACAACACACAAAAGTGATGATGCCAGAGAGACTGATGCGCTGCGGGCGGTATTTGACATCTTCTGGATGTGGGCTGTTGTGTGTTGTGATTTATGTCACCTTAATGATTGATTACTTTCAGATCATTCCCATTCTACTATATCTCTGAGAATTTCCCTCTTCTTCAAACATCTTTTTGTTCCACAAGCCCTAGGCTGCAGATGGCATCAACCCACGCATCTCCATTGTTCGAAGCCTGCAAGAACTCCGCCATTCTTTGCGGGAATGCTCATAGTGGAGTAGCTAGTGTCCAATTAAATCCTGAAACTGTGGCTGTGGGCACTTTAACCTTTTTGTCCCCTTGCTCTTTCAGGAATTTCATTGCGTGCAACAACTGCAACTCAAGGATGCCTAAAAAAGCCATCAAGAAAGAAAATCAGAAGGAGATACATTTTTCAGGTTATGGGAAAGAGCTTCAAATGATGGCTACAGCTGCATCTGTCGCACCTCCATAAAGGTTTTTTCTGCTAATGTTTCACAAAATGAATTATCATCTCCGGCATGCAGCATTACAGCAGTCTCAGTGTAAAGGCAACAGGCTAAAGATTCTGTATGCTGGAAAGCCAAAAATGCCTCTGCGATGCTTATGCAAACCATCAGTTTTCTCTGATATCTCAGCCATTCTGTGTGACATAAAATGTCAATGACTCAAAATTCATATGATGGGAAAACAAGAATTCAGAGCTCGTATCAAGAAAATACCAATTTTTTAAATATATTTTTTATTGTGGTGGATCTAACACGGCACAGTATCAGGGGAATTAGTATAGTGGGTAGTGAATATCTTAAAGTCTTCAAGTCACAACAAGCAACTACAACAGACATTATTAGTTTCTATTTTGTTTCTCATTAGAAAGCAACACCACCAAGACGACCGTATTGGCTACTGCTTCAGCCACTGACAACAAGATACCAAAAAGGTCTTCAAGTGCACAGGTTTTGCCACACCTATCCCTTTGACTTTCTAAGTTTCCATAAAAGGCTTTTTCTGTCACTGCATGTATGCAGTACTTCTGCCTGTGTGCTCTGAAGCTCCATGTACTCTCTTTCCCTGGTGTGGGAGGTGCAAAGGGGTGTACCGCAAGCTCCAAGAAACCCTTCCAGTTGCATGTTCCGCAAGCAGCAAACACCATTACTTGGATATAATATTAAGGAGGATCAGAAAAAGCTTTGATTATCTTCCCTCAAAGCACATACTGATTTGTTTTTTAAGTAGGATATAACAGTCTATAACACTTTTCATTTATCAACACCACCTCTTCTGAGTGAAGTAGGCAGAGATCAGCTCCTATGTAAATCTAGTAAGGATTCAAGACGTAGGGCAGGCTGAGGCCCATCAGTGCTGTTCACCTGCCACACAAAGGCGTTTCAAAATTATCAGAATCCTGTCTGATAAGAGTCCGATATGTGCTACTTTCACCATATGTGCACTGTGGCAGTGTTTACAGTGTGGGCATCAAAAGCCAGTGAAAGCATTGCTTCCAGCTGGACACGAGGAGGTTTGGTAATACCAGACAAAACACCCAAAGTACTCGCATTGTGCCAAAAAAAAAAAGAAAAAAAAAAGTAAATTGACTGAAGAAAGAGGACAAGAGCAATGGGTCAGCTTGTGCTAGCTGAAGTTATTGATTGTGCCATTTCTTAAAAGCAAAGTGATCTCAAACTATGCAAATGATGTCAAACTATTTTGTATTTACACAGATAGAGTTAATCTCTCATTTCCAGTGCTGCTCATCGCTTGCTTTGTTTAATTTTCATATAGGTAACCAGGGATGCAAGATATCTATCAATGGCTCCAAGCTTGGATGAAGATTAGAAGGTTGAAGATCAGGGTGAAGATTAGAAGCACTGATCTGTGTGTTTCCTTTTTTTTTTCCCCCCAATAAGTATCTGAGGAGTTCTTGTGAAAGCATTTAATGTAAGTGGGTCACAAAGAATGAAAACTGTCCTTGGACAGCCTTTGAACAGGCACAAATATGTTTTCCTCCTTGGTTTTTTTTTTTCAGCAGAATAGAAAACATAAGCCCCTTTCCGTAAGCAGTATTTCATTTTTAACAGGCTCTACAACTCCTCAGAAACCGTAAGCAGTGCTGAATGTAATTCAAACAGTCCTCAATACACACGCTCTGGGCCTGACTCCCACTTAAACTAAGGTTTGCACTACCTTTACACCCACTGTAAAACTGTTTTCACTGCTGTAATTGCAAGGAAGGCTTTAGTCTTAGAGAGATGGAAGACCAAAATATTTTGAGAGGGGAGGAACATTTCTGACACTGCCAATTCAAACAGGAGGTACCACGCTGCAGAGACAGCACTACCACCCACAAAATTAAAGGCATGACCCTATCTTGTATCAAAGCCCTACACTGACCCTACTGTACTGAAACCCAGGTCTCATTGGGTTACTTTACTTAAATGCTATGAATGTGTAGGACTTCTCAAAAGCAAGTAAAGACAGAGAAAGTGTTTCCAAAAGAAAGCACATGAGCCCACGCACAGTGAGCACTCACAGCCCTGGTCACCATTTTGCAGGGGAGGAACAACCCCTCAGTGTCCCATGACACGCTGTAGTGACCCAGCTCTTTGGCACAATAATCTTAGTTTTACAATTTAGATAAATTGACTATTACCTGGGTTAAATGAGTCAAGAAAAAAGGAGATATATTTAGAGAATTTATCTAAGGCTTTCTTTTGCCTTATTGCCTTTTAGCTACCTTCTAACAGTTGTCATGAGCTACAGCAACTCTCAGGTAATAATAAATTATTTGAACTGACTGAATACTTACATAGCTGGATGAGGCAATGGGGAGGAGAACCTTTCTTCAGTTGCTGTTGGCCCAGAAAATAGGTTTGATGGATCACTCATACCAGCAAAAAGACCAAATAACCATTTATTTATTGGGCAAGAGGATGTTTGCCCAAAATCTAGTTTACTTCATTGCTAAGCGGTGGTGAATTGTGTTTTCAGAGACAACTTTGCATCATTCACCAATGCTAAGCTTCAAAATTTCAAAGACTATGTAAAAAGTAGAGACTCGCATGCAATAAGTGCCCTTCTCTCTGCTACACAAACTACATGCTCTTCTCAGTATTGTTTTAATGAAAATCACAAGTATGGCTGTTATTCAGGCAAGCACTTAAGCTTAAGTATTCACTATAAAAGCACCTCTCTTGTCTGCCTCAGGATTATTCATATGCCTGCCTTTGGCATTTAAGCACTTAGTTGAACCAAAGCCCACAGCATTATTTAATGAAAATAACTAAATATATTAGATACATACAAAATCTGTGATCACCATTCCTGTGGAGCCCATTTTGTAGAATGGATCCCATTTATAGAATAAAATGGGACAGAGGTTTCTATTGCTATATCATCTGAATCAAAATGAAGAGACTGAGGATTTACAAATACAGAGTCACAGACTGGCTGAGGTTGGGACCTCTGGAGGTCATCTTATCCAATCCCTCGACTCAAGCAGAGTCACCTACAGCAGGCTGCCCAGGGACATGGGCAGAGTTGTTATTCTGAAAGCATCTGTGGATACTAGCAACACCTTCAGGCTGAAAAAAAAAAAATACTAATTTTATGAGTGAGTTTACAGATTCCTGATACACTTAAGTCCAAGCAAAGGTCTGCAGAACAGCAACAGTAGTGAACATCACAGAATAAACACTCCCCAGTCTCTAATCTGACAGCATCTGATGACCTGAAGATGATAAATCATCAATCATCTTGGCCTAAAGACTTGACAGTGCTCTTTTTGTAATGTAATACTTCCTGCAAAAGGACAAACTCTTGTCTCAATTTAATTGGTATAACTCTATTTCAGAGAGATTGTGGGGATATGACAGAAGATAGAATGGGGTCTACTCTTCTGAAGAGAACAGAAGAAACTGTGCAAGATTTTTTTCTAACTAATTTTTTGCCTGCTGAAAATTATACATTTTAAAATTTATTATTATATCATAAAAATTCTACAGTACCTGCAAAATGCTTGTATGCAGCAGAATCAGTCTGTACCTTTATCAGGGAATGAATAAATATGCTTTATGCAGAAATGACCCTTTGAAGGTATTATCCAGCATAGTACTGCACCATGACTGTTGATAGGGATTTTGCAATGGAGACGGTCTATTGTCAGGGAAAGCAGGATTGCCACCACAGGCTGTACAGTTCACAGATCAATATGAGATCTGACACAGACAGCACTTGTACTTTCAGTGTTTGACTCAAAGTCATGGTCAACAGAACCCATGGGCAAGGGTGGGCTCTTCTGAAAAACAAAGCAGTCAGACGAACAAAGGGAGTGGAAATATTAATTTCTAGACAGCACGTGCTTTCCAGGTTCCCTACAGCTGATGTTTCTATACAAAGGTGGAATAAGGTACTGTTTAAAAAACAAAACAAAACAAAACAAACAAAAAAAAACCCCACCTCATCTACATGCTAAACACAGTTCCGGTAAAGTTTCTGTGAAAATAAGGGTTGGCAATAGGCTCAGCATACATACTTTCCTTTTTGTCCCCTCTTCCAAGTGAAAAGAAGCCTGACATGCGGACCTGTGTCTGAATTTCTGGTTCATGCTGACAGAAAAAGAGAGGTATTAAAATAAAAATCATTCTTAAAACTTCCTGGGTTTCCATATTCCTGCCATGTTTGAGTTTTTCATGGAGAAGGCACATCTTCTCTGGAAGCACAGCAAGGATTGATCAGTGTCCAGAGTGTGTTCTCAGGAAAAGAATAAAAAATCTGGAGTAACTCCACTAAAAATCAAATATGCTGGTATATATGACTGGCATATAGCTCATAAAATCTTTCCCTGGGAAGAATCAGCATTTTTCTATTTCAGCTCAGTCACTATAACTTTCCTTGCATACTCTTCTAGACAACTTAGTTATTTATTCCATTTATAAAGATGTTCTGTTAGGGCCTGCAGATATGTGTACATAACAGCCATAAAAATCACAAATACATTTGCAATCCCTGACTGAACAGACTTAATGAAAAGAAATTCTTCGTGTTCTGTACAATTCCTCTATGTGTTAAGCTACTTTAACAGGAGCAATTGTTTTCTTACAACTTCACCTGTAACACAATCACTACATTTACCCTTGAAAATGTCTGCCTGAAAACTACACATCTCCCAGGGTTAAAAAGCTAGGTTTGGGTTTTTTTTTTCCCCCCAGATCAGAATCTTTTTAACATAAAAGGTTCAGAGGTTTTCTCTGAGCTACTTCGATGGCTGCAGCCCTGCACGGGGTCAGCCAGCAATAAGCAACCCTGCCGTAATGGTGGGCTTTCCCACTATTCCCCCTCCAATGCAGAATAAATGTCCTTTCCTCACTCTGTGGAGCGCTCGATTTCCCACAGATTGGTTTATTTCTGCAGAATTCTCCAGGCACACAAACCATTCTGTTCTGGTGAGCTCTGCACGTCTTATTCATGGTAATTACGCTCACATCTTTGATCTCAGATGAGATCTCTTGTGCATATTTTGTTCTATTTATGTCTTTGATCTTGTTGCTTGTTTTTCCCCCTTTTTTTTTCCAGTTGCCTGTCTTTTCACTTGAAAGGCATTCATCCTACATCACTTTAAAAACAAAAGGTGAAACACTGGTGCATGTATCCCGAGTAACCTTGCAGAATATACAGTAGTACTGAGCAATTTTTTGAGTAAAGTGCATCTGTATTTTGTATCCCAGTTTAAACAAGCAGTAGCACATCATGCTGCTGATGTCAAGAATGCACCTAGGCAGCTGGAAGTAATATGTGGTCCTGAGAAGAGTATATTAAAAAAAAAGCCCAGTTATTGTGATGACCGCAGTGACAGCAGATTACCCTGGCAGAGGGGAGATGTGCAGGACCCACTAGTGTGCATGACAAAATCTGCTCTCCATGGCAACAGGCAAGTGGCAGGGGCAGAGGGCGGCAGAAGCCCCGCGCTGAGCTGGTGGGACATGCTGTCCCGCAGCCCTCCCTGCTGCCCTGGCCGGCTTCGGAGCTGTGTCTATGGTGGAAAGCTTCAGCTTCCAAAGCACCTTTACAGTAGACCTGCCCCACAACAGGCTTTTACAAATAAATCAAAGGAAGCAATAAATATTTGTGACTTCTCAGGTGCTGGTACTGTTAATACTGAAATACTAAGTGCACCACAGTCGCCCCGCCAGCAGTGCTGGCTCTGGTGCTCAGCAAGGATCTCCTCAGTGGGGCCATAAGCATGTGCCAGCTCTAGCACTTAAAGTCAATGGGATTTGGATTTATGTTTGAGAGTAAAAATGCAATACTCTTTTGCTAAAGCTGGTTCTTCACAAGGTATCAAAGCAGAACAGAGGAGTAAAATTTCCAGGGCTTAGCATCACTACAGTAAGATGACCTACATTTACTAGAGTGTTTCATGGGGATTAAGCTGAAAGACTAGAGGGATCTCCGATTATGAGAGAAAAAGCATTGGTAGGTAAGAGCTACATAAAACAACTGCCTCAAACCTCACATTCAGTCAAAACTCACAAACACTTCTTTACTGTTAAACAATTGGCATTTATCATTTCCCTCCATTGTGCTGGCTTGGCTAAAACTGCAGAGGACTGACAGAGCAGATCTGTGTGACAGAACCATGACAAGTATCCTCTGCTTTCCTTTATAGCCTCACAGACAAAATCTTATATCAATAGTAAACACAGAATCATCACAGGAGGCTACAGGGCTGGTTAAGGATGAATGGCAGTTTCCATCTGAGAATTTATTTAGATTAATCAACACTTTTGTGCTGGAGTTTCTCAGGCTATGTGGATGAGGGGCAGAACAGTTCATCGGGAAAGTAGTTTCTAAATGCCAAAGTCTATTTGCCAAATCTCAGTGCAATTCTGAAGCAGCCACATATGTTCATACTATGTTCTAGCACTGAAAAGCTCATAAATCCCTGTTTGGCTTCCTCAGAAGCACACGTCAGTTATGGTAAAGCTACTATGTTATGGTAACATAAAGCTACTAGTGCCATAGTCTCTGCTTGCAATGTACACGTAATTAATTTCTCTGAGATCTCAATTACCTCTCTACTCATCCTGTCATGAAAGTCGAGTTATTATCTCAGCAGGGAATATAGTGTCACATTGCTTCCTTTGCACAGGTTCCTCTCCATGTGACTAATCCTTCACCCATGGATATAAAGGTGCAGGTTTTGGTTGCTAAAAGCCCTGTGAAAACAGCAGGCAGAAACTGTAACTCCCTGGTCGTCCCTAATCCAATACAGGTGTCACAAAAAGCGTGAAAAAAATCTGTTCTTCAGGTTTTTTAATTATGCATAAACAGGAATTCATTAGAAGATTAAGATGATGGACAAAAATTTCATAAGGATAGATCTAAGACAATACAACATTATTAGACTATTACTATTTTGAAAAAGGGAAGACAGACACTTCAAGTAATTTCAGTGTCTATTTAATTGCCTTAATTCCAGCAACACAGAGCAAATGCATGTTTGCTTTGTGCTGGAATTCATCCTGACCTCCTCAGAAGCAGTGCTCATATTTTCTTCTGCCTTCTAAAAGCATATCAGAAATTTCGCTTTCTTATTGTGGACGAGCATTTTTCCAGGCCACTCTCATATTTTTTTAAAGCAGAACCAGTGAATACTTTGCAACTGACACCTTTCTGCTGGCAAGATCCCTCCCCCTGCAGTTAATGTGCCTTCTCAACCTGAGCTGCAAATTGTGCAGCAATTATATCATTCACTGTCTTTGATGATGTGCAGACATCCCAGGTCTTTTGCAACGCAACACAATGGGAAAATCCTTTCTGTTTAAATTTAAGATAAATGGAAAGAAACCTCCGTGTGTGTAAACCCATTTTAAAAAATAATTCTATGGCATGGGAACCGGTAAATCCTCATTTGATTTGAAATTTAAATACAACTGGAACAAAGATGTTTTAAATCCTCCCATACGTGTGCCTCCATGATCCCAGTAATACGGGTTACACTACCACCTGTCAGGAACTATTCCATATTCTCAGTCATCGCTTGATCAGACAGATTTCCCCAAATTCATGCCTACTGTCCCATTTTAGTTCCTGAATCATTAAGAATAAATAGGACAAAGAGGATCTCACGAGGTCTAAATTGAGACCCCTGTCCCAAAGCAGGAAACCATTCCAGACAGATATTTGCTACCATTTCTCAAGAAGATCTGCATCACCCCAGTGATGTGCACACCCCAGTGTTTTAGTACCACTGCCATTTCCCCTCCCCTCAGTACTGACACCTGCCCATCGTGTGTGGGTTTGTATTCTCCACCTGGCCTCTGTCCCACACCTCCTCTCCTGAGCAGCTGGGGCAAAACACCTCCCAGCTCCATTCCAGCTTTCCTTGCATTTCTGCAGACCCCACTCCTTTATCAGACCTTTGACAGTAACCAGAGACAACCCAAGCAGCTGTCTCCCCCATGCAGGGTGTGGGCTCCCTGGGGTGAAGCTGTGCCCCAGCTCCCCACAGGCTGAGTGGGGCACAGGGCTGCCAGCACTGGGGACCCTCTTTAGCCTGGGGTGCTGAGCCTAAACCCCGCTTTTAATCTGCCTTTGGCGGCTTCAATAATTACAGTTAGAAAGAGGGCCAAGACAATACAATCAGGCCACAAAACTCTCAGCTATAACATTCTCTTAAGTCAGTAGCACTCAATGTGAAAAATGAGGTGGTTTGTATCTAGTAGTGGAAATAATGCACCACTGCATCCATCCACGCCTGGGTCACACCGAGGGAGGAGTGATGCCGTTGGGAATTCCCGGCAGCAGGGGCAGGGAACAGTGGGTGGCTTCAGGAGGGTACAGGGGGTTGGAGAGTGGCAGCAAAGATAAGAGTGGCTGGGATTATGGAAAGCTGCCAGAAACCCTCTTGACTTCTTAGCTTTTCTGCCATTTGGGGAAATTATATAAAATAAAATTTTATTTTTTACTTTTTTGTGTGTGTGCAAACAACAACATGCTCTTCCAGATGAATGTATTTTAACTTCTAACCATTGTTTATCTGCACTCAGGAAATATATAGATTAATTTTATATATTAAGATATATATTTGTCTGTATAATATAGACTAATCTATATTCAGTGATATATGCTATATTCACCTATAAAATATTGATGAATACACTGTCATAACTTGCAAGTATTTCAACATAATTTTAGACCGTTGCCATAAGAGAATATTACCAAGAAACTGAACTCATTCAAATGAAAGAGAAAATTTAAGTGAAGTAGCTATACTTTTTTTCTCCCCAGGAAGAGTTGTGGTCATCTGAGGCAAGATTAAAAAGTTCAGTCTTCTCAATGCCAAATTTTGTTATTTTTCCTCCTTTGCAGAAATATCCAGTCAAAACATTTTGGCTGCAGCAAAAAGGGTTAACAACTGTAATGCCTTTCAACTGCGAAGATTTACATCACGATCATTTCTTCACTATGTGAATTTCAAGTCTTAGAAAAGTATCTTAATTTCAGATTGAATACAATGGTTCAGCACTATAATTACCCCCCCTTTCCTTCTCTTATGGAAATAAAATTCATAATTCTTCCTGTCATTTTTACATATTATACTCATGTCATCAGTAGTTTTAAAGTTTCTTTTTTTTAAGGTAGTTACTGGTGGTATAATAAAAGAGAGAAAATTAATTTCCTGTAGTTTGAATCAAAGTGCCCCAGTGTCTCAAGATGCAATGTTATAGTAAAACTGTAAGGTTAATGGAATATTAAAATCTGTCAGTTGAGCTTCCCGGGGAAAAATAGTTCATCGTCTAAGGATTGAGAGCGTGATGGTAAAACGGGCTATGTAAATCACCAATTAACTGCTCAGAATTAAAATGCAAGAGGACCTGTCCTTTCTGTTTACAGAAATGAGTGCTGTATTGCAACAATCAAAAGCTTCTTCTAATTTTTAGGTAAATAACAATTACCATTTCCTTTTAAATATCATATAGCAACAACAGTGCTCCAAACACAAACAGTTTTTCTGTGCCTTTGCTGGAGTGATTAAAATGTTGAAGGCATCACAGCGAGTCCCTGAGCTCCTTGACAGCTGTCATTGCTATTGAACACAACTATAACAGCCAGAGAGAGCTTTATTGGTAAACTGTTCTGCGTTGCCACAAAGGCAATCTCGCCATTTCACACAGGCATCTGTTGCCATATTTTGGAGCTTTATTCCTTCCCTCTCAGATGGAGCTGGTGATTTGGTGCCATGTGCAATTTCGCCCTCTTTATCAATTCCATTTGGTGAGATTTGTGCCACCAGGGCTCGGAAGGTTTTGTTTCCAGGAAAATGAGCAAGGAAAATACATTTTTGCCGAATATAATGGTCTTTTTCTGCACTAGTCATGTGCAACAATAGAGCCGAGGGCTTTTCAATAGGGAGTGGTGTGACTTCAGTTCTTAAATATAAATGCACAGAGTTTTTATAAGAAGTGGTGTACCCTTCCAATTTACATCTTTTTTATGGTAGGAAAAGGAGAAAGCTTCACCACAATGAGCTGTAGCTTCAGTAAAGACAGATCAGACGGCCCCCACGTCTGGCTGTGCACTGCTGCACAGTCACAGCCACGGCAGTGCCAGAGCCCTCTGCCAAAGGCTTGCCTCCTCGCTCCGATGCACCCCTATGGCTTTCAGCCTCACAAACGCCCTTGGGCAGAGGGAAGGACATTTGCTCTACTTTCTAAATTTTACAGACAGTAAAATGAGGCAGATTGAAATAAGATTACCTGCTCAAAATCACCCAGGAAGACTACAACAGGGCTGGGAGCTGAACCTCAGCTTCACAAATCCCTTGTTTAAGGCCAGGGGCATTCCTGGCCCCTCTGCTGGCCTGCCTCAGCATCTCACCTGCGCCCAGGCAGCCCAAGCATCGGAAATCCCCCAGTGGTGGGTAATGCTCAGCCATCTCCTGCAGGTCCCCATATCCCTCCAGGTCCCTTACCAGCACATCCCCAGTATGCAGCAGCGGCTCCCTAGACTTTTCCAGCACTTATCCCAGGTACATTTAACGCCTCTTCCTCCCTTCCCCACACCTTCCTCACATTTGGAGACCAGTGTAGCTGCAGGGCTGCACCTGCAGAAGGTGGCCTTGGGTAGCAGGAGGGACACAGTGTCCCAGGGAGCAGAGGGAGGGAGGCTGGGACAAGACCTGGGGTTAAGCTGCACTGAATTTTCTGGACAGGGAAGAGATGGGGGCCAGATGTGTCAAAAACATTTAGATGTTTGTGCTGGATGCTCCTGGAATAATAAGCAGGTTGTAGGGTACAGATTTCATCTGCTAACAGCTGCAGTACTTCTTGGCTTCCCCCTTCAGTGGAAAATGGGAAATAGGAAAGAGCGATGTCAGTCATGAAGACAAGGACTACTGCAATACCTAAAATACGTATACGTCTTTGGGTGCTGAAAGCAGTTAATAAAACCCTGTATTTATACATCTCTAATAACAACAAAAAAAAGAAATCTTAAGAACAGCATGATCTGAACAGGCATAAAAGTAATTTCTATTCTCTTCAGTCCAGAAAATGTACTCCTTCAAATCTCTTCGCACAAAGCAATAAGCAATTCTCTTTTCTGAAGAAATCATTGCCTGAACAACATTTTTAAGTTAGAGAATTATGATGTCTTTTCTATGTTCTGCACCTTTAAATCTGTCAGACTACTACTATCCATTTTAGACTTTCTGTGTTCATTCATGTGTGCAGACACACACATTGTGTCATGGAGACTGCAGCACATTTTTTCCTGTTTGCTGTTTTTAAATATAAGATAAAAGTTATTTGGACTGCAATGATCTATTTATTCTTTACCAAAATATATAAAGCTTTATCTGCCACTGCAATGCATTCATGTTTGAGGTGCAGTGTGAGAGCTGCTCAGCGACACAAAGGAACACCAGAACTAGAGCTGGTTAGAAAATAGATTTTCTGTCCTGCAAAACAGTCCAGGATTTCTTCTTCTTTGTTGTTGCTATTCTGAATCAGGGCAAAAAAGCTACATTTCTAAATGTTTTTCACATGGTGCAATTCTAGGGGAAGGAAATTATTTTTTGTTTGATATATCAATCCTCTTCATTTTTATGTAAAATGCACGTTTGAAACCAAAAGCATCTTACAGCTATACATTTGCACTTCAGAAATTACAAAACCCAGTACACTTGGATTCCCACTAAGTTCCCACTCCCTTTTTCTTTGCCCAGTCCCCATTTTGTGACGAAGGGCCATTTTGTCAAAGTACTATTTCTCATAGGAGCTGTTTTTTCAAAAGAGAAAGAAGAGACCAGATTCAGTTAAACAGAAGAGTCTCTGAACATTTAAAATTGTCTATCCACACAATTAAAATACAAGCACAGGGCCTTAACATCCGCTCTTCCCTAATTGCCAAGTACAGCCAGTAACTTCTTACAACCTGCAAGAGGTATCTCCATGTTTTCAGGTGCTCCCAAGAGATCCTGTAACCCCGACTTCCAGATATGTTCATTTCACTGTTACAAAGCATCGTCTTAAATTTTAGGCTATCATCTCAAAGAGCTCTAGGAAAAACAACACCGTTCCAAAGAATCAGTCCCACATTGGGTTAAAAAAAAAGTGAACAGAAGTACTGTTGCTACTAAATGGCTAGCAAGTGCTCTAA
This sequence comes from Phalacrocorax aristotelis, assembly GCF_949628215.1. Classification (NCBI taxonomy): domain Eukaryota; kingdom Metazoa; phylum Chordata; class Aves; order Suliformes; family Phalacrocoracidae; genus Phalacrocorax; species Phalacrocorax aristotelis. The sequence continues at coordinate 21,628,348 of NC_134282.1, read as the reverse complement.
ATAAAGCATTGCTATCTGATGCCTGAAAACAGATTTGACTAAAAAGGTATGCTTTCAGACTAAGAAAGCAGAAAAAACTAATTAGACAAGAAGCAACCGTGAACAAACATGTTAGCAGAATCAATAACTGGAACTGATCAGCTATTTCTTTAATTGTGCCAGCTGGGCTCTAGCGATGTGCTTAGAGGAGCATAATTACCCGTTTCGGTTGTACAGCAGAGTTCTTTTTCTTTTCCTATCCTTTTATTCACCCTCCTTTCTTTTTTACGTTAGGAGCTGGTCATATGCCATTAGAGAAAGAAAAACAGGGTTGAGAAATTAGTGGAAAATGGGCCATCCTCATACGTAAGATGATATTATATGAATAATTAGAAGTAACGCTGGACCGTTATGCCAAATGTGACCTAATAGGAAAGTGAGCTATCGAGGAAATGTATCTAATTTCTTAATGTAAAAGGACATTGTGTATGCTATGTGCAAAGCAGCACTGTAAAATAAAATAAAATAAAACAAAATAAAATAAAATAAAATAAAATAAAATAAAATAAAATAGGGACCATTCTCTTTCATATTCCGACATGCGTACCAGGGATTGTTCTAATTTGTAAGGCTGTGACTGATCCAGGCAGAATTCTGCTACTAAAGCACTGAAGTCCACGCCATACAGCTGCCTGCTACTATTAGAAAGAAACCAGGACAGACAAAAAATAAAGCACAGAAAGGAGAGGGAAAGCGGTGAGGAAAGGGAGAAGGGGCTCACTGATTAATTACCAAGCCAAAAAAAACCAACCCACCCTTCCTTGACTGATGTTTACCCGTCTTTAATTGACAGCAAAACAAAAGGATTTAATAACTTCAAGGCTTTTATGGGCAGCTCCGTGGAAAATCCATAGTGGTGCAGAGGAAGCTTGGCTTTTTTGATCTATAGCAATGGCTAAATGGGTCTCCATTAGAGCAATGGCTACCCCAAAAAGTGAAAATTAAAAAGTGAAATATACATTTAATCAGCAACAGGCTAATATATCAAAAGAGTCCGCCTATCCCAACAAGGGGCCTGATTCAAAACACATTGACGTGAGTAGAAAAAAGATTCATGTTCAACAAAAGCTTAAGCTCAGAAACTTGTCCAAAGCTGATCTAAACCCTTTATACAGCTGAAAGCCTCAGAAAACCAAGACTGGTCCTATTTTCTGGTTGCAGGCAGGTCACCTCCCCATCACAGGAGCAGTCCTAATTGGTGACATGTCCTAGAGAAGCACAGTGCTATGCTGGGGGGGAGTGGGCAGCTCAGCTGCACCCTGCTGCCTGGCAGGGCTCTGTGGGCAGCTCGCTCCGGTGCCCAGCCACCTCTGACTGTGGCATCACCTCCTAACACTGACTGCTTCTGCTTCCTTCCTCCCTTCTGCACGCACCTTCTCGGAAGCTATAAAATGACCAGCTAAAGAGGAAACCTCCTCAAGAGCGTGGTAGGAAGCTGAAGGGAAGTAGAAGGAAGTAGAAAAGAATCGAGATGCTTTGGGATTGAGATGTAAGAATAGGCACCAGCAGTAACCAGCAGCCTTAACCCATAACCTCCGTAGGCCAGAAAACAAATCAGGGCTATTAGCCCAGCAAAGCCATGAAGGGATGCTGCATACCAGGGTCCCTACAGCTGGGGTTCATCCTCAAAAGCCAGCAGAATGCATTCAAGCACCAGCAGTCCAAGGCTGGTTTGCGTATGCCAAGGAGGCTTGCGTAGGCTGGTGTTTTATATGAGGCAGCATTTCTATACTTAATTTCATTTTTCTAGCTGAAGCGATTTAGCTTTATTGTGTGGCACATATGCCTTTTGATATGGAAAAGAAACTTTTGTGAGGCAATATTCAAAGGGGTCTGCATTTATGTGGGCAGTTACTTCTGGCAGACGTCAGTTCTTTACAGAGTGGAGTAGCAGGATTTAGAGCTAATTAGGGAAATTATAAAACAAAAAGATATTCTCTAACAATGAAAGATTCTTCAGTCAAGATCAGTCAATCATCCTGACAAGGAAAATAATTTAAGATTACTTGGTGAGAGAATAAAAATGCATTACATGGGGTTAAGCCCCAACAACTTTGTGTTATCTTTTAACATATAGGCACTTAGCATTTCATAATACACATAGAATATCATAACAGAAGATCTCAGTTTCATCTTTCAGTCTTTCAAAAAGTGTCTAAGTTCCTGATCATTTAAATCTTCGCTGATTATTCATCACTACCAGATAGGAGATGCTAAATTAGCTACTTACTATGGATGATATTCACTATGCTGCTAAGCACAGCCACAGAGCAAGCCTCACAGAAGCAGTGGATGATAATGCTTTCTGGGCTCATCCTAGGTATGATGAGCTGCATTTCAGCACCAAAGAAGCTGGCACAAAAGGCAGTCGTGGGGCTGAGCTGAAGAAGAATGAAAGTATTAGTCATTACCAACAGCTATCAGCCCTAATGGAGGTGATAACAGAGCAATGTTCCAAGATCTCCATCTTCAAAAAGCCTCATTACGCCAAAACAAACCCAGAAGGGAGAAATTTGCCCAAAATTAAATCAAACCATTGATTAGATTTCACTGGAACCCAGTTTTATACTAACAACAGTCCTGGTTTGGCTGTCCATCCCCAGGCCCAGATAAGGCTCATTTCCACAAATGTTTTAAGGAATGCAAATATGGCAGAGCTCTGCCTAAGATTGCCCTAGCTCCAGGAAGACCACATGTTCCAACCGACAAACCATGCCTGTGCCCTGGTGAGGTGCCCCAGGCAAGAGAGGACTTTGGCGCGCTCAGAGCAGCCTGGAGGATGGTGCTTAGGCACACAGGGAAAAGGGAGATAAAAGATTTCTCACTCCTCCCTGTCGGCAAAAACTCCACTCACATCCTGTGGGGGTTGACTTCACACACAGGGAGGAGATGGCTTAAAGACTGAGGCAGAAGAGGAGTCCCTGGAAGCCTCATGCCAGGCCGCATGTGGGCAGGATGGCGGTCCCTGGGCCGGTGGCTCAGGAGAGCGGGCTGGCTGCCCACTGCCACCACACTTCTGGTGAAAAGCAAAGCTGAAGACTCCAGATCATACAGTATCACTTTAACTTTGTACAAGTCAAAAATTCCTCTTTGACTTCATACCATTGCTGTTTGTATTGCCATTGTCCTCAGAGGCCTTGGCTGAAGTCAGGTCCCCACTGTGCCAGGCACAACACAAACATATGGTTAGAGACAGCCCCTCTCCCCAGTGGTTTACAGCCTAACTAGACTAGACAGACCAAATTAACATCATTCCTACTTTCCAAGTAGGATGCTGTGACATAGAAGGATTTCAACAGGAGCTGGGAACCTAAATGTTTCTAAAATAGGGCTTTCAAGCTTTCTGGGTCTTAAAAGCAGAATTACACTCTATCTTCTACTATGAAAATACAGTCTGACTTTGGAGTGACCTTCAGAGCCCAAGACACAAAGGGAGCATTTGGCCTCATTCAGAGCATGAAACCCAGCCCTGGTCACACAGGCTGCTGTAACAACCCGAAGGTTTTTACATCTCTAAATGCCAAGGTGAGCATTTACTTTGAAACGGAAAATGTTTTAAAAACCAAAACAGCTCTGAGAACTGTTAAGCAAAGCTGTCATCAGCAAATTATTTCTTTCTGCTGGTATATTTTTTTTCCCTCCTGTAGTATGATCTGAGAGCTAAGTACAGCAGTCAATATGTAGTAATCAGGCTAATGATTGTCTAATAGCTAAATTAGGAGAGTGACTCTTAATCATGCAATATGATGCCAATAGTCTAGCACTGAAATCCAGACATGAAGCAAAACTCTTTGATTACACTTCACATTTTTAAAGACCTAATTAACTTTTATAAGGCTTCTTGATTTTTAAAATATCTTAAGTGAATGGAGTGTAACATCAAAACTCTATAGAAAGCAGCAAATGTGTTTCTTTGACATATCCCATGCTAGGTATACAAAGATGGTAGACCTCCATACAAGACTGTTAAAATTATGGAACCCAGAAACATATATAATGTTACAAATCTTTTGATATTTTTTATTAATTTTCTATAAACCTAAAGTCCCTAATAAATACAATTCAAAAGGTCTTGCAGAAATACAATCCATTAAGCACTGTGTAATCTACTCCAGGACCTTCTTACAATGAACCCTAAGTGAATTTGTCCAGTTGAAGCTTAGAGAAAAGGTAAAGGGAAAAGGGAAAAAAAAAATATAGACAATATAAAACATGGACAAAAAGACAAATGAGCCTGTGCAATCTCTATTCTGTGCACTAATGTATTTGATTAGTCATGTACCAGTTCTGTCATTCAATTAGAGTGATTTCAAATCCTTTATTACAAATCTGTTGAACTACTTCTAATGAAATAGGAATGCAGATGTTCTAATTTTAAAGCAACAAAATCTCAAAATCTACTTTGCTGAAATTACTGACGATGGAAGAGGGGAACCATCTGGCCTCAAATAAGATTATAGATCCTGATGCCACAAAAAAGAAGGTATAAATATCCTACCAGAGACTTACTTGCAGTCTAGATGATCTTGCAGACTTCCTACCAGAAAAACATCTCAGAAACCAAGAGTTTACCATAGTAAAAAAAAGAAATAAGCTATAAAACCTACATCTAATGCTCACTGAAATCAGTGGGCCATCTTTTGGATTAGTATAGAAAAAAATGAGTGCAATTAATGTAGCTAAAGACCATTCTTCTTATTTGAAAAATAATTCTGTTGGCTTCAAGCAAACTAACTGCATGGCAACAGCAAAAGTGATTTGACCCATCACTGCTGGAGAGACCTAGGGAACATGATGGCAACTAAGAAAACTGCTTCAAGGGAAGGGGCAGAGAAGAGGTTTAACACACTTTTTCCCTACCTACTTATTGAACTTGCTGAAGTTCTGACACTTGCTTCAATCATGTCCAGTACGCTTTCCATTGTGGGGAAGCTAAAATGAACCCTCTGATTTTAAAGGAACTTCGGATTACTCTCCATCTGCCTAGATAACGAAAACAAGATTCTCAGGCACTACAACGTTTCAGAAATCAGATAATGAACTGAAATAATATATTTCATGGATTAGGCTCTCTCTGAATCAATTTATATTGGGTATTTTGCTGGGAGACTGACCCAGATTCCATACATATTTTTTTAATTACTGGAAAATCACTTCAGCCAATTCACCCATTATGGATGACATATTTCATCATGTTCAATATTAAGTCATAAAGGGAAGAAAAAATGAATGGTGAGGTGTAGGAGTTAGCACTTCACTTCCCCGCACTAACTGCAGAATTTTACCGAATGCTTATGCCTAGTCTTTATATGTGATTAGTCTGATGGGTCACTGAATTGCCTTCAGATTACTAGGTCCCAAATTCAAAAGCATTTCTTCTATTATTATTACTTTAAAATTCAGCCTCCTATTTTCTTAACAAAGGTGCAAGTCAAAATAGACTTTTATAATACGTTATAATATGTTTTCCCTGGCCCCCTGCCTGCAGTTGTTTGGATAGCTGACAGACCGTGGTATCTGACAGTACAGGAACAGTGTGGATAGTTTGCCATTCCTATGGGGATCTATATTTGGCAATAAATTTAGACTGGATGACTGTCAGCAGAGTGTGTCAAAACTGTGCCAAAAGCACTTTTGGATGTATAATAATAACAAATGAGTGTTGCACAGCATTAGTAGAGGAATTCTAATACAAGTTGTCCATCATTTCACAGTAAGTTCTTTACCATGTTAGTGAATCTATGTCTCATAATAAATTAACCATATCAAGTACTTCATCCCATAGGTTCAGAAAAATAAACATACGTAAGTCTAGGTGACTTCTGTGCCAACAGAACAATGCCCATATCCCTACACATTCCTTTAGCACACAACTCAAACAAACACAAGTCTAAAAGCCAAATTTATGGCTGGAGCAAGAGGGCACATTCAAGAACAATCTACAGAGCTGGGTGCGCTCACACCAGCCGTCAGCTGCCTGTTAGCCTGAAGTTCTGTAGAAATCCTTAATTAATGGCATATATAAAAGTTTGTTCCACATTCCACTATACTGAGTCTGTAATAGCCAATCTAAAAGGGCTTATCATTATATAGTTCTCCAGTCTGATGCAGAAATGTAGATAATAAATCTCTGTAGGAAAAACATTACTTAATTCCTATGGGAATCATGCCAATACTCTACAGTGTAGCAGTCCACATTTATAAAAACATAGCTACTGTTCAAAGCAAGCAAACAAACAAGAAATTCTGTGTGTTTAGTGAAAAGCCTCATAAATATAAGAATAGGAAAATATGCAAATGGATTTTAGCACCTCCAAATTCTGAAAGCGTTTGTGAGAACAGGTATGTTGCTATGACAGGAATCTCTGAAGATGCTGAGATTTGGTAAGTATGATGACACCACCAAATGATTGTTACAGACAAGGAGGAACACGTGGCAGCCCGAAGAATCATTATGCTCATGGAAAATTTACACCATAATCTGCAGAGGGAAGAGTCAAAAAGGATTTAGTTTGGAAAACAGAAAGTCACCAAAATCCAAACTTTGCAAAGGAAAGTACGCATTAGTTTTAGCTGCTTTTTTAAGAACACATAAAGAATTTCTTCTTTTAGAAGGGAGGACAGTTCTGAACAGGCTCAGTTATATCCATGAGTAAAGGAAGACATGGTTAGAAATCTCTGATTCAGCTTTCACCCAATAACTTTCCTATTTTACGGTCAACAGGCATGAGAAACATTTCTCGTTAGGTTTGAAAAGACTGGCCAAAGCTCAGGAACCAAAAACTAGTCCAACTTCAAGGAACATCAAGAACTCATCCTTTCAAAGACAACAGAAGTTACAGGTGAGCTTACTTCCCAAAAAGCCAGTTATTTTTAAAGGTGCTTAAATATGGATTGGAAAATGCTCATGCTTGAGCAGTGACTTGCAGGCACTGACTCCCCAGGGATGGCCTGAGGGTGCATGCAGAAATGCAAGTCGGCTGAATCAGAAATGCAGCACATGTTGTTTTCTGTCAAGGTATGTCTTCTGGAAGTAAAAAACAGCAAAGAACAGCACAGGATGGTGGGTTTAAGATGCTATAATTAGTAACGCATACTTCATAGCAACATGGCCTACGGACAGCGAAGTTATCTGGAATTTCTGCTGTGCCATGTACAGCAGCACATTTTTCCTAACCCAAAGCACCCAAAGAGGGAATTCCTTTCCACTTCATTCCCAGTGTTCCGAAAACACTGCACATAGACTGGGCTCTCAGGAAGACTCACCACCACCTACTCCACGTGCTGTATAACACAGGCTGTAACTCCTCCACCCAGATAAGAGCAGATACCTTCTGAGAGAGACTGCATGCTGCAGCTCTCTGAATGAAGCAGCAGGCAGGTGTCGAGCCAGGGTGCAGCTGTGATTGATGTGCACTTTATGTGCATTGTGGCTCACTCTATGATATTTCTAAAGGAAAAACTTCAGTGGAGTGGCTGGCGCATCAGTTGTGCAGTCTCCATCACCAGCAATGGGAGATGCACAGCTCAACTCTTTCAGTCCCACTGAAAATGCACACTGTGGGGCACTGTGACCCTCAGCCACACACTTCCATCTAGATGGTGCCAGCACATGGGCTTGGGTTAGCAAACACTATATTTAGGAATAACAGCTCAGCACATATTTTAGTTGTATAGGTACTTTTCTTTGTTAATTTATTGTACTGAGGAGGTGATGGGGGGGGGGGGTTGCATTGCGGCACAACCTCAGCGAGAGGCAGAGTTGGGACCTCCCTCTACAGCTTACATGCAGAGGGTCATGCACAGTGAGTCCAAAGGGGCTAACACAGAGCAGAGGGAAATTACATCTGCCATTAATAGCCATTCAGTAGCAGAATCCCACCTGTTATAACACCACCACCACTCAGTGACGAAACTGGTCACAACTTTCACACTACCCTGATTTTACTCTAGGAGTATGTGCCTCCCGGGTGTGCTTTTGGGGCAGCATAGCTGTGTGCTGCCTCCTACTATAGGAAAATGGGGAAAATGTAGTTCAACACTACACTGGCAATTATTTTTTTTAAGGACAGAAAACACCCTTGCTTTTGTAGTAGGCATAAATGTAGTTCAGCAATTAAGATGTTGGTTCATCCAACTGAGATAGAGTAATTTTATTTCAATAAATAGTATTTTTCAACAGTCCCAGATGAATATTTCTATTTCTCATAATGGCTTAGGAAAAAAAAGTCAAAATGTTATACTGTGAAAGCACTCTCATTGCCTTTCCTTTATAAATACTGTCATTTTAATTGAGATACAACTTCCACACTTTCCTGCAGAAAAAGCTACACATTTCTGAAATACATTTTTTAGTGCTGAAAAACAAACAGCAGACATCTAAGTGAAAGTCACATTATTTCCACTTTTTCATCTGAACAAATATATTGGCTTATTGTGCCTTAAGGAAAGGTGCAAATGATAGAGTGCTATGGCTCAGATGTTCCTGAAGACTCTTCTGGACAGCTATTAGAAAGCTATTGGTGATAGTGGAGGATTGATCTGAGAGTAGTCCACCTCAGTTTCAAGGTTAATAACTATTTTTCCATGGTCACTATGTACCAATTCCTTTCTGTAACATTTGCATTCCAACACTCACAATCATTTAAAGGGCCTCTGGTCATACCAACAATAGTAAGAGCAGATCCTGGGGTAACCTGTCTCCCTGCGATAGGAATATTGGCAAATCAAGATTTCCCCAGCAAACCCAGTACAAGCTACTTCAGGAAAGCACAGTTTGGACAAAATGCCCACTTCTATGCTAGGGCTTTTGCTAGTGAGGGTCTGAACTCTTCACACTCCTGACCCCGCTAGCTATTTCAACAGAGATCAACAGCAAAGACCCAGCCTAGCCTCTACCTCTTCTCCCTCCAAACAGCTGGGGAAAAATAAGTCCCCAACAATGCAAATACATCGAATCAGACAAGCATTTTATGGAGGAAGAGAAGGTTAGAGGGCTCTCCACTGCCCCTCCTGGGCTGATGCAGCACAAGCCCTCCTGTTGTTGCCAGCACTCCATCTCCCACTTAGCTCCACTGAGATCGACGTTGAACCTGCCCTCGCAGCCAACTGCTTGCTTTGGGTACAGAACCATCCCCTGAACAGTGCGGTTGGAGATCTAAATGCCTGTACGGTGGGGGCCTATAATTAATTCTGGATACATAAGCATAAGCACATTTCCATTCAAGCCCCTGGTAGTTAATTTTTCTAGCCGTGTGCTGAATTTTGTTCTTGGACTCGTGTACATTTTGGTGTCTAGCTTGCTCCAGTTCCAGCTCTCAGTGCATATGCACATCAACTGACAATGGGAAATGGGAAAACCTAGGCCCTGGTTCATAAATCTAAAGCCTATAAAGGCCACCTAATAGAATTACAAATTTCTTAACACAATTTAATTTGCGTACATGCAACTCCTAAAAACTCTTGATTTTCCTGACAACCAGAGCTGATGTGTTTTGATTCTGCTTTTATTGTGTATACTAGCTTCTATTAGTACCATCGTAATAATATATACAGAGCGATTAATTCATGAAGTAAAAGCTTTTCTTCCTTTCTAAAAGCCACTTAATGTAAACTGTAAACAGCACGAATACTCTCATTCAGACTGATTCAAAGTTCTTAGCTGGGCCTGAGAGGCACATCATGAAATGTTTGCAAACAGTGATGGATGGCTTTAGGCAGGGGTTGCTCAAATTTGCACTGGAACCACTCCTAGCACCTCACTGGAGTACAGCAAGCTGAAAACCATTAGCAATCATTCCTGATAGGTTATAATGCCTTGAAAGATCATGGACTTTTTCTTACGTGCAGTGTCTTGTGTTGACAGGAATATTAAAAACCACCACTTCCCAAAGCCACAAGTCCTTTGCATCATTTATGCATTCAGAATAACCCTTAAGCAGATCATCTTCAAGTGTCATAGCATCTAGCATCACAATACCTTTAATCATGGTCAAACATGCTGTATTTTAAGGGATATCCGATGTAACAAATATTGTGAACATAACAGTATTTTTCGTCTACATGTAGTCAGAAATATGTTTTCCAGAGATACTTAATAAGCTTGACTGCTTTAGCCAGAGATCAGCAAGGTACATGAGAACATGTATAACTTAAGCATATGTGCTTTACCCGTGATTACAGCTGGGCAAGTCATACATTTAAGTTAAGTACATAGTTAAAGGCTTTATGGAAACATGAATTTAATGCATGAGAGTTTGAGGTTGGGGTTTGTTTGGGTTTTTTTACTCTGCCTGTTTGGACTGATTTCTTCAACACTTCTATCATTTCTGCATGATTATTACCCAATTTATTTTTAATTTAACTTCATATGTGCCATATTTCCTTTCAGACAGAACACTTACTTTCTCTTTAATAGATTTCTGTCTTGAAATACTGACCTATTTACCACTGGAAAGAAGTAAAATATAGGCTCTGGTATAATGCCTACTGAAATCAGTCTCAAACAGGTGCGGGATCTGACACACATAGAAGCCAGTAAAATGCAAATGGTATTTAGTTATTGAGGCAAATGGCAAGCTTTAAAGCACCACCTGTGTATATTTTGCAACATATCATGAAAGTGGTGAGAACCGTCCTCATTTATTCATGCATTAACTTGTGACATTTGGCTCAGAACAAAAAGCTGTGGAAAAGGGTAAGTTATGAGATGTCAAGGAAAAATGATATGCCACACTGTAAGATGGTGCACTTTATGTTTTACTGTTCACTTCAGTGTTATTCTCAGTCCTATAGCAAGGAAAGGGTCTGCTGGGCGGGGGGAGGATGGGTCATTTTCCTTATGCACTCAAAGAGAAAGCCCGGAGTTATGTTCACCCAAGTACCCTGCTAGCCTGACTTTCCCCTCCTCTTTGTTAGATGAATACAAAACCAATTGCATTTTCATCCTCTCATTGCTGCAATGCAAGCTTTTCTATCTCCCATCTTCCCCAAGAAACTCAGCAAGAGCTAAACCCACCCCTCCAAGAGGGCAGCATAAGGCAAATTGCACCCAAAGTATTATGTGAGGTCTGTGAGCCAGAGCAGATCCCTCACCAGTGCATAACGTGATGGAGGATGACTACTCCTGTAACCACCGGTGGAGTGTCCTGACCTCACATTTCCATTGATGCCACAAACCGCCAGAGAGGCAAATGAATCATCTCCCATGTCAGCATTTTATATAAAATTGAGTTTTATTTACTTACTATGTATTTAGACTGTTTTAATAGCTACAGAACCATATTAACATAAGAAATTGCAATGCTGCTTCGCTATTTACTTCAATATATTTACCAGTAAAATCTGACAGCTGACAGCTTGTGAATGTGATGGTAATGTAATCATTCCATTTACACTGGATAGAACACAACTTTCTGAAATTGTGTGACAATATTTTCAGACTTAAATGATGGTTTAGAAATAAAGACATAAGTATTTGTTTATGAGTAATCTATCTTGAATATGTTCATTAGTAATATTCCTGAAGGCTTCCAATAAAAGTTATTTGAGATTAATTAGAAGAGAAACAGCTAATTTGTCTGCCCGAGTGGTTATCACATAAGCCCTGACTTGAAATAGCACCTAAAGAAAACAAATACAAACCTGCCACAAAGATGTGAATATGCTGTCCCAAAAGGCACAACCACTTAACTTGTGTAATTGTCAGTACAGTCAAGAAAAGCTGTTCTAAGATTTGGTTTTCAACACTGGATTATACAGCATGTCCAAACAGAGCAAATTAAATTAAGTTGCATCTAAATTAGACTTCTTCCAATGGCAAGATTACTTTACATCAACAGAAACATTGATCTGCATTAGCAGCATCTACTAAAGATGACAGCAGAGCCAAGAGGAGAATTTAGAAAGCCACTCTTAGATCTGATCCAATTTCCCCCATCCTTGAAACAAGACCAATGCAACTCACTTTCACTGAGTTCAAAGGACAGTGATCAACCCCACTGTTCTTGTAATACTCCAACGTTTTCATGAAAAAGTTGCCTATTATAGTCTATTCTGTTCAGTTCACCTCTTCTTGACATAAGCTAAATCTCTCTATTACTGCATTTATTTAGAGTACTTGAGCAGAACTTTGTCACCTAAAAACAACTCTAGTGTCTCAGAGTAATAAACTCTAACATGAAGAGATCAAATTCAGTTTATATACTTCTCATTAAAGCGTTCTATCAAAAAGTCATGTCTCTAAAGGTTGCTGCTCTTGAGCTTATTTTAGGAAATAAAAAGATGACCCAGAAGGCTTAAGTTGGAAGATTTCCCTGCTCCATCTTTTCAAGTCCTCTTTGTACATCATGCTGAAGTAATAGGGGGCAGGGGAGGGAGGGGGGAAAGCACTCTTCCCTGAGGGACCCCCCAAGTCTCTTTAAAGGATGTGCTTCTGAAAGTTGCATCTGCAGTTCCCACCAACTTCAGCAGGAATTTGAGGCTGACAGCCAACAACAGGGTCTGAGTTAGATCTTTTATGAAAACTGGGCCTGACTGTGGAAAGGTGGGGCTTTTCTGAAATTAATTTTTTTTCACTTTGTGGGTGTCTTAATTTACTTCTCTAAAATTTGCAGTATATGCTAAAATCAAGGCTGATCAATGACTCTGTAATCAACAGTATTACAGAGAAAAACTATTTGTTAAAATAAGGGCTGAGTAAAGGACAAGGGAGGCTTAGAGGATGCAAATAGTCCTGACCAGGTGCTTCCAGGTGCTTCCCTGTTTTCAGTTGCTGCTGAAGGCATTATGTGCACACACAGCAGGCAGATGCCTATGACCTGAGAGCTTGCCCTGCTGTATCCTGTATCTAGTTAGCCACGGCAAATAACCATGAGCTCCTGAGTGATCTACTTTTTAATTTCTTTTCAATTTTTTAAGACAATAATTGGGGGGGTGTGGGGGGAGGGGTGTTGCATGTTTTTATTAGCGTACGGAGTCTATATGCTCTATTTTTTTTGGGGGGGGACAACACACGAGACGGGACGGGACACGACACCATTATCGCTGCCTGTTCAGAAATAATCATAGAATCATAGAATGGTTTGAGTTGGAAGGGACCTTAGAGGTCATCTACTTCCAACTAGGGAAATCTTTCACTAGATCAGGTTGCTCAAAGCCCCATCCAACCTGGCCTTGGACACTCCTGGAGAGGTGGCATCCACAGTTTCTCTGGGCAACCTGTTCCAGTGTCGCCACCCGCACAGTAAAGAATTTCTCCCTAATATCTAATCTAAATTTACCCTCTCTGAGTTTAAAACTGGTACCCCTTGTCCTACCACTAATGCACAAACTTGTTCTCCACAAAACAGACTGCAAGTAGCAGTGATTTTGATCAATGCCAACCTGTACTGGATCTAGTTCAGAGACTTAAGACAGAATGAAGGGAGTTTGAATTGTATTCACTTAAAACTAGGTATTTTAGATAAAAACCAGAATGGAGAATTCATACCAAGCTTTTATCATCAAGACTACTGCTCAAAATGTTTAATGCTATTTTATTCTAAAAGGGAAATGCATCACAACTGTATACATCTTATTTGTTAGATTTATTGTACTGATGACAGTAGGAAATACTCTTATTCACGATAACCATTTCTTCGATCTCCACATTATCAAAATAGATTCAACCTTTTGACACAAATCCACATTTTACATTTGCAGAAAAACCTGACGGAAATGGTACCAAGCATGGCAACAGCCTGGGAATGAAACATATTTCTGAAATTTGCTGTATTCTGGAGAAAATCACAATATGCTAGGTAGTAGTCCATGAATGTCATGGAACTGTTTTTACTTTATTTTTTATTTTATTTTAACAGAGAAGAGTTTGAGATAAGAATAAGATCCATGACAGTCAACCACAGCTTTTAATGAAACAGGGAGTTAGATCCAGACTGGATGACTGGCAAAGACTACTATCTCTCTATACTAATTTTAATTGAAGATCGTTACCCTGTTGGCGGGGAAATGCTCCTGAACCTGCTTGTGTCTTAAATAATGAACCACCCAACCATCACTCCAGAAAGTTACTGAGACATTAGCTGGTGTGCTTGGACAGATTTAATCTTGATCTGTCTTTTTCCTCTGTCTGTGCTGTCCCTCCTGACAGCACAAACCTCCGCACAGGGTATTTATAAGTGCTTTCTCAAGGATGGCTATACTATGCCTTAACTCAGCAAGCAGGCCACAATCAATGAAAGTACATTTTTTTCCTGGGTTAATGGATGCTGTACACATAACAAATTTTGTTCTGATTTTCTAGTAAGGTGCTGGAGGTGAACCGCGTTGCATGGACTTATGTCTCATCAGGCATGATAAAAAAGCAAGACATAACAGGTCCTGCATCACAGGAATTGTGCCCTGTTTTCTTTAAAATTAATGGGGGTTTTGTTGATTAAATCTTCACCTGACTAACATCATCTTTCTTGGCTCATCTTCTATAAAGAATACAGGTAAGACAAGGTCAGCTGTCCACAGTTAATTAAACAGCTAGCTGACTGCTAAGTATTATTTAAACTGTGCTAATGCCTAAATGACCTTGTAACATTGTTCTTGGCATCGCTAAGCCCGTAGAAAAGGTAGATCCCTCCCCAACAGACATACTGCAGGTGAATGTGACAAACAGGCTGGGAGCTAGATGGCAAAGCATTCAAGAGAGCATGTCTTGCATAGATGAGAAAGGCATAAATGTATTGTGTACTGAATATTACAGAGTATCCATCAGGGATCCACAGATTGGTGTAAGCTGAAAAAATAATGAAAAATGAGTTTGCAGTAAATGGTTTGCCTCTCTCCCACTAGCAAAAAATCTGCTTTTTATTAAGTACAGAGATTAATTATGCATCTAGGTAATTGCCTGGATAAATCTGGGACAGACAGAAAAGTTAAGAACTAATGGAAAGTTAATTTGACATTCAGTGATGACTCAAAATATTCTCTCCAGTTTTGAAACAGACACTGTTCCTACTAGACGAAAATCCCTCTTCATCCAAAAATAGGTTAAAAATCACCCAGGAGAAGTGCAGTGGAACAAAAGGTCAATCTTACCTCAGTTTTGTCACCCTGTTTTGTATCATAAAGAACGAGGTGGCACAATGCATGAAAAGAGAAAAGGCATCAGAAGTCCTGGGAGGAAACTGCAGCCAGCCTGCTTTAAGGGAAGAGGGAGAGTATAGATGGGGCTTTTGCCAGAAGAGCAGCCCAGAAATGCGTGGTCCCCACTCAGCAGAAGTCAGGCACTGCTGCACCAGGGAGGCACTCCAGGCTGCAGACATAACCATTCAATACTGGTGTTTTCTCCCCAACTTTGCATATTCCAGTGACAAATGACAATCATTTGCCACAGTCTAAATCAATCATTATGGGAAAATAATGCTGTATAACTCCAAGACCTATGTACAAAAAAATTTAAACTATTTATTATGACATTCTGTAATAAAGCTGTTTGTTATATCATTAATGAGAAAATGGCAGAACTGCTTAGCATAGAAAGGTGACAATCAGGTGAATGGCAGAGGCTGTCATCAATAATTAATTGTGCCTATTTGGGGCGTTGATTATGAAAAAATAAGAGGGAGAGGAAGAAGACAAAAAATTGAATTACAAAACCATGATCAGAAAGTTAAAACAACACTGCCTTGTAAATAAACCAAGAAAAACAAATGGAACATTCTTTTGTGCTGTCAAAAGGATATTTAAAATTAACATTATATGGTCTCAAAAACTAACTAAAACAGAGCGAATTGACAGCAGATTTCTTCTAAGAAAAAATACAGTACTTCCTGACTGAGAGGACAGTATTCTAAAGGATAATTAAAGCAGCTCATGATGAGAAGTACTGTACAAATACGAAGATATGGGACTGATAAATAATGTGCTCATGGAAATCTTGTTTTTTATTTTCCACGGAACCTGTAAAATCTCCACTCATTTGTCATCTTGTTTTGTTTCAAGGAGTTACATTTGTAATAATAATTTTATTAAGCACATTCAGAAAAAAACTCTCTGCAACAGGAACAATGCATCATATTGTATCTCACAGGCTACAGGAAAATTGTTTTCAGGTACAAAATATATCCTGCGAAACATTTTCCCATCAAGTTATTAGCAGAAGTAAATTCAAAAGGGGAAGAGAATGCTGAGTTGGGACATGGATCAGAAAAGAATTTAAGCACTGTCTTAACTGTGTTTCTGAATTGGGACCTTAAGTTTAACTTTGTTGTTGAAGCAATTGCATATTTTTGTGGGACCTGTGTAAAGCATGCCAAGATACATCCTGGATTTAAGATAACTTCTGCTTCTGCAGACCTAAACAGAAGGTCCTACTGGTGATAAATCTCTCAATGATTTAAGTTAGCTCTTCTTTGACCATGCAATGTCTCTTACTCCAAAGAGATACAGAAGGCCCTTGGGCAGGGGTTACTACTGGTCAGAGCAGGTTTTAGCAGAGCAATGCTACGTCCTGATTCAGAAACTCTGTGCAAATGATGCTAAAGTGAGTCAATCAGTAAGAGAGAGAGAGAGAACAGTTTGTCCCCCATTCTAACAGTTGTGGAAACCAGCACAAGAGTCAGAGTACCAGACTACTTCCTTCTGCAAAGGCAGGATTTGCAACAGCCCATTAAGGAAGGCAGCCTGGGAAACAGCAAAGCGAGAAAGGGAGTGTATAAAAGATTAAGAAATTGGCCCAAAGCTCTTTGACAGAAAAGATGCCATTTTCTCCAGCTCTGCTGGAAGGAATATTCTCCTTTGGGTATAAAATTAGGCTTCAAAGCCTTGATATTTGTAACACATAGCCCCATTAAGATCACTTAACTGTCACTCACAGAGATCCATCCACCTGTAATCTCTGCATATTTGCATGGGCTTTTTGACACCTTTCCCAAAAGGGCCGAGTACCCGATGTGCAGGCTGGCAGGCAGAGGCCAGCTCCAGCAGGGGTTACCCCCCAGGTTACGGCTGTGCACCTTGAAGGCAGAGCTTTAGCTCCTAACCTGCACTGTGGGGCCAGGCAATGAACTGCCAGTGGCACACACTAAATAATTTCCCAGAGGAATTTTACTAAGCACCCTGGCGTTAGCCTGGGTGTCCATTTCAGCAGTGACTATTCTTCTGGCCACCCAAGTATCTAATGGCGCTTCATCAAGCTGTAGCTGAAATCTGAAAATACACATATGTTTTTTAAACACAACTGTGCTTCAATTCCTTTTAACTCTACAGACAGCACACAGCTGTTTTGAGCTAATGGATGTTACTTCTATTGTAAGATTGCTTGAAAATATAACAGATCATATAATGGCAAACGAACAAATACATTTTTATCAACCTCTGAAATGAGTCGTTTATCTTGTAGGCTATGTACTGAATCATGACACCAAATGATAAGTTTTATCTCTTTTACTGTCAAACTCAATCTCAGTCAAGCCCCAAATTGCTGAGAATATAAGTGAAGAATGAGCTTTACTCCCAAATGAAAATATGAGAGAGGCTGGATAGCTGGCCTTTCCCTAAGTGGCTTTAATCTTTGGGAGGTTTGGCTTAAATGAAAACGTATGGCAGTGCCATCGTCCAACAGTCAAGCACTGGCTGGGAAGGTTATCAGTGAGCAGAGTGCCTGTCTCCCCTCTCTGCCTTCACCTCCTTACTTTTCCTCAAAAAAACATTAAGCGTTCTCTAGTCACCCAGTCCCACTCTGCTATTCAGTTAAACACATAAATTTCCTTTTATTACCTCTTTCAAACAAATCCAACTTTCCATCATACTGTACAATTAAAACTTAATTTTGTGTTAATCCTTGATAAATGATACCTAATATAAAAGTTGACCCCTTGAAATAGGCTAACATTTAAGGCTTTGATGAAAACCAAGCACTTATGACCTATAAAGGAACAGCTGTAATATCTTCACTTAACTCATGGATAGCTGGCTCATTTAAAAGACATTGTATTAACAAAACTCAATCATTTCCTTCTGAATTACTTCAGAAAGATCATGAAAATTTGATAGTGACAAAGGTACCCCCTACTAACATCCTAAAAATGACTATTCACACCAAAATAGAAGCAACACAGCATATATACTTTTTAGGTGTGGGGTGCAACCCCTGGTGCTAGCCATCCCAGGAAAGAT
The DNA here is from genome assembly GCF_949628215.1 of Phalacrocorax aristotelis. Taxonomy (NCBI): domain Eukaryota; kingdom Metazoa; phylum Chordata; class Aves; order Suliformes; family Phalacrocoracidae; genus Phalacrocorax; species Phalacrocorax aristotelis. Next base: position 21,610,141 of record NC_134282.1, on the reverse strand, counting down.
TCTTCAGTAATGTGAGGTTGAATTTACATTCAGCTTAAGACCTACAAAAATTACACTAAGTCTATCTTAAATATATTTTAAGAAATCAAAGACCACTGACATGGAAGTAAGAGCCTGTGGCAGAAAAGGAAGTGAAAGAAGATTTATGGTAGGTTAATTTCATTTGAAATAACCTGTTTTCAGCCAGCCAAAGAAAACAGAACCCAAAGGAAATTTAGAGGAAATAAGCTTTAGGTCAATTTGATATCTGTTTCACTATGTGTGAAGAAACATCCTTCACAAAACCTGGACCCTCTAGTCATAGGAGAACTGATAATCAAAAGTAACGTGGAGGAGAAATTGTTGATTGTCATCCCCAACAACAACAGACAGTCACAGCTATTGTATAAAACCTGCAGGCGTGGCACTCCCCAGCCAGCCACTACACGTGGTTTTTGGGGAAAGTGCAAGGGTGAGAAGGCGGGAAGTGCTCCAGGGCTGCAGAGCTCGGGGAGATCACGGTGTAGATACTGTAGCATCGCTCTCCCCTGCCAGCCCTGAACCCCAACTCACCTCCTCGCCTGAGGCTTGCTTCCCCTTTCCTCACTCTGTCTTTTACCAGACAAGAAAAGCACATTCTAACCCCTCGCCTCAGTGAAGGTGATGCTGTAACACCAGCCTGGCAGTTAGTTGATGCTAAACATGGACAGACAAATTGCTTCTTTGTAAGAATCCACAGGTTTGTTACTGCATGAGGCTGACTGATGGATGGTGGTGGTGGGGGAGCTTTTACGTGACAGAATCTCTGACTTTTCCGTCTTTGATCAGCACTATACTCCACACATAGACTTGGGTTTGGAAGGATAAGGAAGAGAAACTTCTTCACCAGAAGAGAAACATTCTCCTGCCAATTTATTTGGTTTTATCTGCCTGTAGTTGCTACAGAAACCAATGTCACCTGTGACATTGTGATTATCTCTGTTACAACCTCTTGTGGCAGTCTGTTTTGCATTTTTTGCCATAACCTTCCACACAAAATTGATCTGTCATGAATAATAGAAGTGCCACCACGTTATGTATCTCCATTTCATAACATGATTCAATATCAAGAATGTTGGCTTTTTAAAAAATCCATACCATTTTAAAATGGCAAACCCTTGAAAATATTTTCAGCCTGGATTCTGAGTGCTGCATAAGTCATTGCAAAACTTCTGATTAACTAAATGGACAAGAAATGTGGATCCACATCAATGGGGAAATGGCAGAATACACAAAAATTATTTCAAAAAGTCTGTGCAGGAAACACCAAGCAACAGGTAACAAAGTAAAAGAAACCAAGAACATACCACAAACTTCTAATGAGAAACATCCAACAGTCATGCATTTAGTCTGAAATTATGTAAAGTAGCTCTAATTATTGATCTCAGTTACGTACCATGTAGTTTTCAATTTTACCTACTTTTTAAGTATTGCTTCATAAAGAGGAGGCAGAGTGTAAGCTATTTTAAGCCTAACTAATTTTGAGGAGGAAAGAGGGAGAGAATGATCATCTGAGGTAAGGTGCCAGGTTCTGCATGCTTAAAAATAATTGTGGGCCAAATTCTCCACTCGGCATGTGCAGCAGAACTTCGCTTTTTCTAAAGATAGAATTTCATTTGCAAGACACGCTAAGTCTGCACTTATCACAAGCCACCTACTGAGTAAAGGATTTTGGACTTTATTGAAGTTCTGAAATTCCATTTCAGGTGATGCCAAAATGTCTATCCTGAAAGTCTTTGTTAAATATAATTTAATCTTGATGGTAGCTACTTTGAGGACAGAGGTGGATAGGAAGTGCCTCCTCCACAGCTTTGCCTCAACTGCATATCTTCTTTTGCATGAGGGGATTCCACACCATACCCATCTTCTGCTGAGAAATTCCTAACCCTGGGTAAACGGTCTTGTCCCAGGGTCAGGGTTATACTTTTGGAAGTATCCCATATGTGTATGATTGCATGGGACAAGAGAAATGGGACTGCTCACCTTTCCCTGTAAAAATAAATTCAAGAGCATAAAATTGGGGGTTTCACTGAATCAGAATAGCTGGGAAAATCCAGAACATAATGTGCATAATCCATATCAGATCCCAGCTGCAGTCCCTTGTCTAGCCCATTTCCCAGATCCCAGCAACCTCGATTTCTTTTCTTCATTATATCATACCTTCCTCCACGATTGTCTACAGAGCATCCTTCCAGAAGATGTGCAGCTGAATTTATTCTGGCAGAAGAAGGAATTGATCATGGTTAGTCTGTTAAACTACTAAAGAGTGAGCAGCATCACTCTTCCTTTTCCTCTTCTAATTGCAGAGAGAGAGACAGAGAGAGAGAGAGCGCTGCTTGGTTATCTGACAAGAGGCCCCTACCTCCAGGACAGGTTTCCAAGCTCTGGATAACACATTGCACAGAGCCTTTCTACAACTGAAGAAAATGACTGAAGACTCACCCCTGTCCCATTTTCCTGCTGGCTGGTTTAAACAACAGCACTCAACATATTGCATGGTTTAGAGATCATTCTGAAGCAGCACCATACTTTCCCCATAAACTGTCAGGGAGCCCGAGGAACTGTAACCACTCTGAAGCCTTTTCCTAGATCTACTCCCAAGCTGAGCAAAGCTACACCCGTGTTTGTGAGAATCAAACTGACCACTGCAAACATGTATTACAAACACTTGATTCTGCAGGTCCTAGTTAGCATAGACATGATAGGAAGACTTCCAAGTAGCATGCTAGGAGATGAACACTCAGCTTAAAATGAAAATATTTTCTTTAACTGTTTCTTTGTCATTTTCTTTTATAGCATCAACAACCCTACTCCAAATCAAGCACAAGTTTTATTTCTCCTGTCTGATACAGAAGCAGCTGGACTGTGTTTCTTTGGTGAGCTCTCACCACCCTTAGACCTCTAACCCTTTCTGCCTATTTCCTTTCTCCTGCAGCAAGTAAAGGAAGATGGGTTTTAGCAGGCTTCTTATTCAGCCCCAGAGATAGCCTCCTGAATTCTCTTACTGCATGGGCAATATCTACCATCTGAGTATTTCTATGCACAGTTGTGAACCGTATTTCACCACACACTTACTACATCTGTTCCTTCAGATGAGGCACAGAAAAAATACCAAGCTCCCCGTAGCAGGCTTCCAGTCAGTATTGTGTTCAGTCCTAGCAACTGCACATGTGAATTATGCATATCAATTGGCATATATTTTGGCACAGCAGTTTAAAAAGTCAGAGAAAGCATGTAGAGCCTAAGGTCATTGCTATTGTAATGCAAGCTTCAAAGATACCCATCACAAGTCACAGAATAAACAGCAATGGAACTTGTCCTGCCTTAAGAAAAATGAAAGAACAATGATTAATATGTTGTAATGGACCTTTTCATCCTTATCGCTTCCAGACTGTGGAATGTTATTTCTGGCACAGAGATTCTTGGTCAAGTATGAAGAGTCATCGATTGGATAAAGTGCTTGATTTAGCCCATTTTTATTCTATTACAGAATGACAGAAAGAGGTTTTAGACAGGAATAAAATCAATAGGGGGAAAAAGTAGAACTTGGCAAAATATAGCTTGAAATGAAAATGATGTATTTGTAATGTTGAATTTTAGGGTAAGGATTAATTTAAAAAGGGACTACAAATCTACTGTCAGGCATCAAATAAGTACGAACAATTATTTTTTTTTCAGTGCCCTTTATCCCTATCCCCCCCCTGAAAAAAGCAGCAGGCAGCATCCCAGCTGGTCACCCTGTTTCTTTTCTTGTTATGAGACTTGGGTCCCATGTGGTCCAGGAGCCTGGCAGTTCTGCACCACAATCCTACTTTCACAAACAACAGGACGCAGTACGTCCCCCTCCACAGATGATCCATGGCGAGGAGATTATCTTATGCACAGAACTGGTACAGAAAAGGGGCAGAGGGGGAATTATTTTCCCTTTATGTGTGCAAAATCACAGTAACACCTGACGGGCTGAGGCCAGATTTCTAGTCGTACATCTGAAGCTCAGAATGTTCTCTTCCTCTCCAAAGGTTAATTATTTTTACTTATGAGAAATAATATTACAAAGTCCAGATTGAAATTAGGGTCCCATAATGCTATACACTCCACATACCTGCAGTCAGGCACTTTCAGTGTCTTGAAATGTTCAAAATGTATCTTTTAAGGAAATTAAATTAGGGCAGTGGTAGAGGAAGCGCAACATTAGTAGTTGCAATGCTCTAGGACACTTCTCACTATCATTTATTGAACAAAAACTCCCTATGAAACTTGTTCTGTCCCAAGTATCACTAATCTACACAGAGTTAACTAGCTGACCTCTTGTGCACAGCACATTACAGAGGTTTCTTGAGGCAGGATTTAAAGATGGAGACAATTCTGACTTTTCAGATCATTCAAGAGCATTCCTTTTACTGTGGACAGATTGGCAAGAACCAAGTTAACTGGATATTCCTCACACTGAAATACTGGTGGGAGGATATGATTTCACCTAGAGCACCAGGAAGCAGTCTGCTTTAGAGAAAAACAAGAGTAGTAAAAGTAACATATTTCTATTAACAAAAAAATCACAGCCTGGTTATGGTGACTAAGAAGGCATGGGCCCTGTGGCAGGCATGGTTGACTGTCCTAGGGACAACCCTGCTTTGCCCATGCAACTTCTCCCTACTAAATGTGGGTAGCAAAGCTGCACTAAGACCTCTGCAGGTTTTTCTCCCAGCACACCCTAACCAGGGCTTTCTCCTACTTGTCTCCCCCCTCCCTTGCGCGGCCAGCTGGGGCTGTAATGCTTTGGCACAGAACCAGCAGGATAAACACTCTGCCAAATGTCAAGATCCTCAGGAAGAGTCAACACAGGCTTATTCTTCCTTCAGTTCTGTGATCAAAACTTCCACAGAGAGACTGATAAGGCAAGCGGACTGTTATTGTTAAATACAGCAAGTACATACAGGGTAGATTAATCTCCACTTTACTCCAGGGTAACTGATAGCCTGAGTCAAGTTAGAGAGATAGGAAAATGAGTTTCTTTGCTTAATATTACATTAAGTTTCTTGTTCATCGGAACAGGAATGCAGCTCATAGGGGAAAACCTACTTATTCATAACTTAAGGAAAGGGATATATGACAAGTGGTAAAGTCACAGGAAAGGGTGGAGAGCATAAATGTCCCATCAATTGAAGAGCTTCTAGTGAATGCACAGAAAATTGCTCGAAACTGGAACCACTCTGAAGCAGAGGCATATTTGAAGGTCAGAAAAGACTGGTTTTGTCCTTTCTTCTAGACTGCACCTCAAAGCACTGAGAACATTTCATTTTCCTCCATCTGGTTGTCTTCATTAACTGAGTTTTCCCGTACACCCAGTCCTCTGTCCTGATTGTCACTGGACAATCTTGTACCCTTTAGCCACAGGTTCTTCCCTGGGTGAAAGAGGACAGCTCAGAGGAGCCATGCGGTTCCTCATACTCTCAAATGAGCAGAGCCCAGTCCCAGCTCTTTGCATGACAAGCCTTTGCCTTGGGATGCCGTGGCTTGGTCTCTTTCTAACGCAGTTGCTAGCAATTGTCTGCCATCCTCCTCATCCCTACGCTTCTCCTTCCACCCTTTTCCAGCCCCTGTCCTCCAGCTATCCTATACTGGAGGCTTTACAGGGAGACTTGGAGGGGTGACACTTTGCCCTGCCCCAGGAACTGCATAAGTAAATATCACCAGTCTTTCCTCAGAGCACGTAAGAGTCCATATAATGGGCTTTTTTCATTGTGGACCAAGGCCAGGGCCAAGGACAAACTGCTTCTTTGTAAAATGGAGTCCCAGGGGAGAGGGGGGAGACGGTAAACCAAGCTCTTATTGAAGTCAATGAGCAGGATCAAACCACTAATCTAGGTAAACAAAATACAGAAAATGACATTGATTGCAGATTGGCTTTAACAATGAATAATTGTGCTTTGATGTGCACATAAATGTGATAAAAATCAAGGCAATATATTCAAAACAAAATAAAAGAAAAAATACAAAGGGATATTTTACAACTAGGCTCCATTACCATCTATCCTAACGAGATTAAGTAGTAATTGCTGTGTCAAGAAAAAATATAGTGGGCTCAGTGGATGAAAGATCATGATAGGATCCCATTGTATTATAGGCTTAGGTCTAGCTGGAGAGCAGTGATGGGATTTTTCCAGCATTGCACAACCAATTTTTTTAAAATTTTTTTTTAGTATCAAAGGTCTTTCCCTAGAAATGTAATTCTTAACAATAAAAGCATTCCTCTTTAAACATATCTGTAAGCCCTGCTGAAGTTAGCTGCAGGCTTTTCATTCTTTCACTTTAGTACAAAAGTATCTTGAAATCAGTAGTGGTTTTAAGCAAGCTTTCCTGGCCTCTTTTCTTACTGAGGATGCAAGGTTTCTAGTAGTGGGGTTTTTTAAATGTATTGCACTTGATCATCTCAAAGTGCAAACTTCAGTACCATCTAACATTAATGAATAATGGATAAATATAGTATTTTGCTAAAGTTGCATTGCCCTGAATGTAGTACAGGTTTGTTTAGGCTCATAGGCTTCATAGAGTCTTTAAGAACCAGACACCAATATCACACCAGAATTCAACAAAAATTAAGCAATTACACTTCCAAAGTGTCTTTGAAAGTTTCTGCCTTAATACTTTCTTGGACCTATACTCTGAGTATAAGGTGAACAAAGGACAGTGGTTGAATTGATACATTTTCTATACCAAGAGAAAACTGGGTTTCTTTGTCATAACATTAAATTGTATTAAGATAAAAATAGCAAGTCTAGAATTAAATAGCAGGTAGAAGAAATTCACATTTCCTCCTTGATCTCTTTGTTACTGAAATCCTTTAGGCAGGTGAGAAAATAAATTGCAACTTTCTGAGACACTTCCATGTAGAATAATGTATTCCACAGAAGGCTTGGTGATAATATTAATGAGTGGTGATGTTACTTGTATCCGTAAAGTAATGTATTTTGACAGTAATGGAATGATCTCGCTGGAATATGGTGATGGACACTAGTTTTAAAGCTCACCTTAAGACATATTCTAACAGCCCATTTGTTCGAATCCTGCATGTTGATACAGTGTCAGCACAATGTTAGTGTGGAACATGTTTCTACCGGTAGCTAGCTTCAGGCATCAGGAACAGTCTGGAACAGAAAGGCCTAAGGAAAACAAAGAGAGTGGAGCTGGTGTGAAAAATGAAAATAGAATTTAGGTTTCATATTCCTTATTTAAGGGACCAAAACAAGTGAGCTTCAGTGACAAAAACAAATAGAAGAGGAAAGAAGCAGAGACGGCTTCTTTTGTTCTATTAACTCAGCTGGCACCAATGAACTCACCCCTCTCCCATTTTCCTGCTGGCTGCCTCTAAACAACCGTACTTGATAAATTACATCAGCAAGTCAAATCTGATGCCTTGTACATGAGGCCCCATCATTTGATCCAGTACAGCTGCTGCAGGTTTTGTTCCCATCTGCCCCTTGCTAAGGGTCCGTGAGATGAGACAACAGCCTCTTCACTGGTGTAAGCAGTGGTCTGCCAAGAGCCACCACGCTATGTGGAGGTGAAACCCAGCACCTCTGGACTATGAAATGCCATATGAAAGAAAACCAGTCTCCATATTTCTCATTGTGGTCCTTTTCTCATTGTGTAACCATGTCTGCTCTGTTGTGGGAACCCACCTGTGGAATATCACCTCTGGGAAAAATAAGCATGAGTGTCTTCTTGGGGATCTGCCTCACTGTACTGACGTCCCATTCAGGAGGTGCTCTATTAGCTGTCCTCAATCCCATACCTTTAAAAATCAAGACTTACAAACTGATGAAGTCACTTATCACAGACTGTACAGGAACAGCAACAGGCAAGAAAAACACTCAGATTATAATGGTGCCCTAAGTGGAATTTAAAACACAACAAATTAAAACACCTTCTTCCTTATTTGTTTTAAGGTAGGTAGTTCATGATCAAAATATCATGGACAGACTAAAGAGCTAGTGGACCTCCAGTAAGCAGCAGGGTACAAGGTGGGTGAAGGATAGCTAACTGCCACAGTTGACCCGACCAAGAACTGCAAAATTGTTTGGGGGAAAAAAAATACAAACAACCGACAAAAAAACCCTAAAGATTCAGGGTCATGACAACAACTGTAACAAAATAATATATATTTCTGGGTCTCTAAATATTCTTAGTTGCTTATATACTTTTCCCTAAGACACTTACATGATTTTCTATTTTTATGCACTGGTAATTGGAGTTTACGATTTACATATTAGAGTGCAGTAGAATCCAATTATAGCAAATCTACAGAGAGACTGTATTTATTTCAGGAGAAGATACTGAGGAACCATGTCAGCACGTAGCAACATAATGACCTGCTCACTTTCTGGCTTTCATGCAAAACATTGTAATGATTAGGTTTCAGACACTGCATGAGGATACTTAAGGATGAGCTATGAAACCACTCCACATCTGTGTTTGTTTTATTAGCAGAACCATTTCTGGGAAAAACAGGAAAGCAAATGCTGATCCAGCTGCTAATTCTGGATAACTCTTTTATGTCACTAACTGCGTTACCAAACAGTAGTTCTTGCAATCCTTTCTCTGTCTCCTCCTTTCTCCATTAAGTATAAATTTCTTGTCATTTCCCCCATCAGCGCTGAAGCATAATTATAACTAATGTTAATTGCATAGGTTTTACGTTCCGTGTAAACTCAGTTACGGAGAAGATGGTTTGTCGATGGTAGATTGACAGATGATATATAATAAGAGTATGAATAAAAAATAGAGTTCATATACATTCTGCGACATGCCAGGATGGAAGAGAGTAAAATATATTTTTTACAGATAACCATTCAGTTTACTGATAAAATGATCACAAGTGACAATCACCTTGATCTGAGTGGAGCAGCTCATATGCAATTTTTGCCGCTCAAGACCACAGCTATTGCTAGTGCTTGCCAGATCTCAGACTCTGAAGGTCTGTTTCTCACTGGACCAGCAACTGGAAGTCACCCCGCATGCACAATATTATGCTGGTAAATTCAATGGGACTATTAAGTCTTCTCTGAATTCAGATATGGTTAGCTGATTTTCTGATGGACTTTGTGTGAGCAGATATTACCAAAGCTGCTGAACAAACATGGGGATCCAACACCCCAATTCATTTTGAAAACTTTAGGCTAATGACCTGAATATTTCAAATCTTTCCTTCCCTGTGATTCTGCTGTCTTCAGGGAAAATTTTCACATGCTACTATTATTTTTTTTCTCTCTCTCTCGTCCTTCTTCCACAAAAAAAAAGCTGGTATGATTGTTCTTGAGTCAGTCATTGTAACAAGCTTGTGCTTGATTAATTAATAACCCTAGTAAAGGGTAATCAGGGAAGTATGCTACTCCCCCTCCCCTATTTGAAAACTGCAGTTCAGCGTCGGCTGACTGCAGAGCCAGATTGAACAATGACACTTTGAAGCGATAACTCCCTGTGCTCTATTCCAGAAGAGCAAAATTAATCATGCTACTCCTAAAAGCTCTGTTGTATCCTTAAAGTATCAGAAAACATACAGCATTGTGAAAAAACTAAGTGCTGTTTCTCTGTCTCTGCCAGTAGCTTCCCCTTCAGTGTCTTGAAAAAATTAAGGTTCTGCAATAAAGAAGGCAAGGGAGCATCTATGGCAGGATTTGCTCTCGCAAACAGCTGTGTGCACTCTAACTTCATATAGTTTTCCTACTAAAATTGTGCATAACTGAAAGTGATGCAAATAACAATAAAGCCTGCATTCAGGGAGACTGTAATATCTTTGTAGACTGATATATTTTGCTCCCTGAGACTGTTGAGAAATGACTATAAAATACAAACCTGCTTCATTTCTATTACAAAAAAATCAAAACCAATGCTGCCAGCTAACCATTAACTGAAAAATAATGAGGGCTAATGAAATAGCAAAAGTCCAGATCTTTCAGTGCTCAGACAGGTCTCTTAAGGGAGCTGAAAATGAATTAGCCTGAGTTTGACAGCAGAAAAAAAGGCACCTAAGACACTGGAGGGTGGGGACGAGGCTGTCAGAGAAGGAGTAGAGAACAGATTGACAGACAGCCTTATATGAAAAAGAGTAATTTAGGGGTTAGAGAATAACTCAGAAAAATGTTATAATAGTTAGAAATCATTTTAGAAAAGTAGTGCTAAGGAGACTCTTTCATTCCAGCATTAGGACTATTCAATGGCCCTGCATCATCATGAAGAAGGTCAGAACAATCATAATGGTCCCTTCTGGCCTCAAAATCTACGACTTTATTAAAATCATCCAGACTATATGGTGCTGCAATTCTGTGTTCCGTGTAACTCAGTAAGGATTATTCCTTTTCTGTGTTACATAAAGATCATCCTATAGAATTGTTAATACCCCACTCCATCTATTCGCTGGTACATAGGTAACACAATGGTCCCAATAGCTGGGCTTGGACCTCCCAGCTACTTAAAATAAAGGTCCAACAAAGACTGTGGAAACTGATACAAGGATCTGTGAGCTATAAGCACCTAACCTCAGGACCGTCTGATGTTAGCCCTGCTTTGTGCAGGGGATTGGACTAGATGAGCTCCAGAGGTCCCTTCCACCTGCATTTTTCTAAATATATCAACCAACACCTTGCACAGGAGCAGCTAAATGAAGTATATACTTCTCTATTTCACCTGAAAGTGATATCACTCTCCACAGTTTTATTTCTGCATTTATTCAAAATTGACCCAACCTGAACAGTTAAGTACCTATCCCTGGATAAAGTCTGGTCAAGATCTAAAGGCAGACAGAGCAGCATGCCAGCCCTCTAGAAAGTGCCCTTTCCACTAGCCACATTCAGAGCAGGCCTAAGGAACAAAGCCTTCGCAAAACCTGTCTGTAATGCCTTTGTTTTAGAAATAAACATGGTCAGAGGAGAGGCAGTATTGCTGCCATCTGTGGTTTATATGGTAGGTGAGTAGTTAAGAGGACTTGCAGGACTTGCAGGATTTGGATGGTAAGCCAAGATCTCACCTTCTAGGAGAGCACTAATCCCTGAATAACAGGCTGAGAAAGCTTCATTCCGACCCCAGAGGCTGTGGCACTGTGCAGAAGGAGAGGGTGCAGTTCATCAAGTCAGAAGACACACAGGATGGAGCAGGATCCTCTTATCAGGGCCCTCAATTACTTGGGGCAGAATCACACATTTTGATGCTTGGACTTGAATTGTTGGCACAAAGAGGAAACAGGAACTGGGGCCAGGTTCTGGCTCTATTGTAAGGACATCTTACAAATCTCTGTCACAGAAGTCTGCCAAAGTATGAGTCTTAGTCTACCTTACATTAAAAATACTAGGTAGCTCCAGGTATTCTGATCAGAACGCGCTCTGTTTTGGATTGAGGCGCATGCAAGGAGGCACACACCTTCAAGTTAGCAGATCCTCACTAGTTCAGAGTAGCTGTTTGAGAATGGACTGAGGCCTTGGAAGGATCAGCTCACCACCTTCCAAGAAAAATAAATGGAGTACCAAACAGTAGAGTGCATACAAATCTTTGAATGAGACCCGAGAAGACTAAGAAAGGCAGACCCTTTCAGCTTAACCACTTGGACTTTTGATTAGAGAAGAAGCTTACATTGTTGTCTTTCATTAATATGTCCTCTCTCACTAATGGGGCTCATTCACTGCTTTTTTAGTGCCTACAAGGCATTGCATTTCAATGATGTGTACAGCATGTGCTCATAAAATGCCTTACCAGTCAGTTTGATTAAGAAATGATACAGATACACAGGGCTACTCCTTGTTTGTGATACATGCCTCAGCCCAAGCCTATCTGCATTTGAGTCTCTGAATTCCTTGGGAAGAGCTGGGATCATTAAACAAAGCTCAGAAACCCTCCTGCAGCATACAGGAAGCACAAAAGAAAACTGAGTATGTGTAACTTACTTTCAGAATTACTACCACACATTACGGCTACTTCTGTAATTACTCTACCCATTGCAGTTTCATGCATATTAGAAAGGCCACGCCAATAAGCTCTGCACCTTTTATTCAGATTCATAGGTCAAGACATCTTGGCTGATTGAGAGTCCATCAGATCATCTGCTTGAGTACTTTATTAAGATTTTGTATAAAGCTATCCCATGTTGCTCCTGAAGAAGATTATTGCATAAAAACCTGAAATAAAACCCTAACTATTCTGTTTAAGCACTTAGACACCTGTATGAGATTGTTATTTCCAACAGTTCTGGGAATTAGCTGATACTGCCACATCCTCTGCTTGGGAGGTTCCAGCTAAGAGTTAGCGGGTATCGCATCTTCAGGCCAGGTGCGACGGGGCTTTGAGCAACCTGGTCTAGTGGAAGGTGTCCCTGCCCATGGCAGGGGGGTTGGAACTAGATAATCTTTAGTGTCCCTTCCAACCCAAACCATTCTATGATTCTGGCATGCACAGTGTTTCCAATGTACAAGTGGAACAAGTTCTCTTCCCTGCTGTGTGTTCCAATAAACTGGCAGGATGATTTCAGTCTTTGCTCCCTTTTAACACAAAAACCCAAGGATTTTTACAGAAGGAAAAGACAGAGAAGAAGACAGGACACACAATTTTCCCTGTCTACACTGCACTTGTAAGAGAGGTACAGAAGGAAGGTGAAAGCATTACAGGGATCCACATAGGACCAGCATGTTTTCTAGAAACTATCATTTGCCAGTTGTGCAATGCCTTCTCTACATGGCTTGCAATAATTTCTGGACCTGATATTGTCATGATTCATGGTGTGTAAAAAAAGCAGGGGGAAAAAATAGATGATAAGACGCAAAAGACTTGGTCTATCCAGAGTCTGCAGAAATGGTGGAAATCTCTGTGATACTTTGCATTCCCAGTCCCTGAAATTAAGGTCTGTCATCTTTTATTTGTCACCTTACCTGACAAATAAAAATGGTAATTACTTTTAAGAGCATAAATGTGAATAGTAGCATCTGAGATACAGCAACATCCTGGGGTTTCCAAAGTTCCTCTGAAGGAAGGACCTGAAATACGAGCCAACTCATGCGGATGAGGTGGACCAGCTTTCCCCGGAAGTGCTCTCTGCAGCGAATTTCTACACGCAGGGTACAGAACATGCACGCCAGAGCAATTACTTCTCCTCCTCCCTGCTCCCCTCTTTTTGGAGCACAGCCATACCTTGCCCTTTCCAAAAGAGTTTGCAGGATGCCAGTACAGACTCAGAACAGTATTTCAGCCAGAACAGGGCATATGGTAGGTTTGAAATTCACTGCCAGAAGAAGGAAAAATTGAAAAAAGCTAGGACTACTTAAAGTTATTATTTTTGCCTCCTCAGTACACTTACTAATTATTGGGAGAGGGGAACAACAGAGTGAAAGAAAATCAAATCTTACCATCCTGCAACATGTGGGTACTCTCCACCCTCACAGTTAGAGAGTGCCTATGCCAGTACCTGGTCTGGCATTTGGGTCAGCTGATACATAGTTTGATGTTAAAAAATGTCAGCATCTGTACTGGCATAAGCAGTTCTCCTCTTCGTCCTCAGCCAGGCATTCCCACCCCTGCACCATCCCCACAGCTGCCATACTGTCACAGGTTTTGGAGTCCTTTGATGAAGCAGTAAGGGGCAAAATATTTTTAATCCAGATCATTCCCTTACCTGCTTCATCAGGCAGCCCTGCAAACAGTTGCATCAGTACAATCAGGGGGGATAAATAAGACAACTAAATTATTATTTGCGGGGGAAACAAACAAAAAGAACAGTTACCAGGGAAAAACCCTAGTTTTATATGAGGGAATTGCTGCCCAATTTTTTTATTAAATGCTTACGTTGAAAGTTTTTAACGAATACTAAAGGAGTTTCATATTAACAATTCCAGGTCATTGCATTTGACATTATTACGGGGAAGAACATCCACCAAAACCAGAGCAAGCATCTCCATGGCAAAAGTACACTGAAGTTAGGGGGTAGTTCCAAGAGACTTGTTTTCCCCTTTAAAAAGACATTTATTTTGATAGGAAGATAAAATACTATAAATAATGCAGCATAAATCTTCAGTGTGGGAAAGAATCAATGCAAAATCTCAGAGATCTGCAAATAGCAGCTGTGTGCATCAGGGCCAAGTCGCGCTTGCTCTTACACAACAGCCTTATTGACAACAGTAGGATTTCTCCTGTAAGAAAAGGGGATTCCAGATCTTCATTTAGAATATCTATAATTAAGTTAGTAACAAATTATATATAATTACAATTTTATTGTCTTTGGACATACCTATCATTACATTTATCCCTGGTGGACTCTTAGAGATTCCAATTTTCAACAACCTCAAGCCCTTTTGGTGCTCCCGCTGATGCTAACAGCAGCATGACTGGATTCTTGTATAATTAGAGGTAATAACACAACAGGGCCGTGCTAGAAGTGGGAGCCACGTATTTGTCCCTGGGCCAAACTCAGAAGGCAGAACCTCATATGTGCTTGTGGACAGAAAGCTCTTCTTAAGGATACCAGGTGTTGCAAATAATAAAATCCCAGGTAAACAGCACAGACTGAATGCTTGCCTTCAGGTGAAGCTACTACAAAACTAGTGAGCATCACACGTGTACATCTGTGGACAGAATTAAGTTTTTTTTACAGTGCCACAATACTGAAATCATGGGGGACTTACGAATGGACTGCCTGGAACTAAAATGAGGGTCAAACGAGGACAAAGTAGAGAACAGTTTTTTTTTTTTTTAACTTGAAACAACTAATTCTAAAAATTAAACATATCTATGATAAAAAACTTTAAATATTTCAGAGTAAAAACTTTTCATATAATATTAAGATTTAAGAGAGTCTTCTGTGATTATTTCCACTAAATAAAAATAGCAGAAAAAAATGTCCTCACCTGAAACAAGTTATGAAATGTCATAAATAAGAATGCATTCATGGTGCTTAATGTTCTACCTTAAAGTTAAAAGAGAAGAAATGCTAATGAAGCAAGTTCTGGTCTACAGATAAAAATACAGTCTTGCTAAAGTAGTGTATATTTCTCTATCAAAAGTACCTGTGGCTCTGTGCTAATTCCTGTTCTCTCTGTTAAAAGAACAAAAGCATGATTATTGTTAGAATTTATTTCTAAATAAAGATGAGCTGCTAGAGATGTGGGATGCTCAGAAAACCACATTTCAGAAAAGAAATCAAATCACTTTATTTTTATTGGCTTTTTTCCTCTCTTAAGTTAGCTTAGACTGACAAAACATCTCCCAAGTTGACACTGGAATACAAGGTGCTATTTAGTCAGCTCTAACTCTGTCAGAGATAGCATCTTCTTCCATTGACTTTAGCAAAAGTGCTAACTAATATGCAATACAACCTCAACATAGAAAGCAAGGTGCTGGCTTTGCATAAGCTCTGGAACAATCTTTAGAGGCGGTGAGGCTGATTAACAGTTAAACAAAACATCAGAGAACCCAAACTAGTCTCCCCCTGGGGCGTTACTGGGTAACGAGATGTTTGACAGTTAACATTTGTAGTCACAGATTCACTGCCTTAAGATCTGGTCCCAGATGTTTTTGTGCAGTATACTTCGGACTAAGTTATTTTTAAAATTTCTCTGTTCTTTATGAGTAAAGCCTACAATCATCTGTCAATAGCATGAAAGAGTTCTTTTTTGTGTGCGTTTACATTGTTTAATTAACTTTTTTCAATATACACAAAATTCCTCATGCTGTGAGATATATGGGAGGTAAATCAGTACAAGATGGCAATTCTTTGTCTCTCCTGAAAAGGCAAATTGCTTCTCTCAATTACAGTTTTTCTTCCTCGCTGGACCAATACACACAACCATGAATTAACTTATTGCAGATGTAAATGCCATTGTGCATCCCTGGTGGGTTCTTTGCCCAAGTCCCAGGATTTTGGGTTTAGTCATCACCCAGGTACGGAAAGCAGAAGCCATTGTCTCTCACCATGTAATCAAGGTAATAATTACAGACAGTGGATCTGGAGCTAAGAGGAAAAAGGCTTTTCAATCACTGCCTCTGCATTTCAATCGAAGCCCCATGCTGTACAACACTGGAGAACAAGGTGTAAATCAGCTTAAGAACATAGTTCTGCATTCAATGCATTGTGGTTTACAGCTCCCAAATGACCTTCATCTATCTTCCTTAGCTGTAGAGGTGTATAATTGAACTAAAGAGAGGCTTGAATAATGAGGCTGAGAGTGGCAGCTCCGCTGCTGATGCTTAATAGTGTACCAGCCTTGCACTTTGTTTTCTGATATGTAACAAAATACTGTAGTGGGTCCAATTCTTCAGGGTGACACTTGGTGATAGTCCCTCGCTTAAAATAGAAAAAAGCAGGGGTTTTGCAGGCAAAAAAAAAACTATAAATCTTTGGCTACAACTAGGCTCCCAAAAATACAATTATATGAACCATTTTCTATTCAATATCTGCTCACAGAAGCTCAGAGAGACAAATTGCAATTATCTGCTCTTCTTTCAGTCATGGAATATTTCTATTTTTTTAACTTCTCATCTTTCTTGTGAAAGATTCCCCTGTCAGCTCAGAGGATTGCAGTGTGACACTTTCTAGCAAGACTTCTGTACTGGGACCTTGCCGGAACAAGCAGAGATGAAGTCTCTGAGAGCAGCCTTTCAAGCAACAAGACCTTGTTTCATGATCTTGCTTTTCCTATATTTATGGGTGCTGAAGTCATCCTTTCTTTCTGTTGGTGAGGTTAACATTAGAGGACTGCAGTCTTTCCAGTCCTTCTAACTCCTCCTTACCACCAGTTCATTACCGATAACTACACTGGAAAAAAGGTCTAGCCGTCCAACTGCCCTGGATCAATGTGAAATGTCTCCCCAGTCAAGCAGCTGTTAAAAACAAATGTTCCTCTTGTGGCATTTTTGTTGATTTCATGGACACTAAAAGACTTACTCATGCGTTTACAGCATCAATTAAGCAGTCAGTCTGCTAACTGCCTCCCGGTTACAGCAATGGTGCCTCCAAGTCAGTACAAGATCTAACCATGACTGAGGAGCCCAGAGGAATCTGGAGCAGGGGCTCCCAGACCTCACAGACGCAGCCCCAAAGCGGCCA
The DNA here is from genome assembly GCF_949628215.1 of Phalacrocorax aristotelis. Classification (NCBI taxonomy): domain Eukaryota; kingdom Metazoa; phylum Chordata; class Aves; order Suliformes; family Phalacrocoracidae; genus Phalacrocorax; species Phalacrocorax aristotelis. Next base: position 21,593,046 of record NC_134282.1, on the reverse strand, counting down.
GCATTCTCCATGGACCCACCTGGTTAAAGCAGGGTGATGGAAGTGCCAGATCTTGAGCCAGCGAGGGAAGCCAGAGAACAGAAGGAACGTCAGATACAGCAACTGATTTCTGGAGAGGCATCTTCCTTTGCTGAGGAAGTGAGTTACAACCTACTTTGGTCATGTTTACATCCTGTGGGGGAAAAAAACACTCTTCACTCCCAAAATCACCTCTGCCCAGACCCCAGGAAGTGCTGTGGCAGCATTCCCTCTAAAATCTTCATCAGTCCTCCTCACATCTGACATATACAGCAAAAAAAAAAGACAAATTGTACTGCCTCCAGGATTTTCACTTATGTATTATTTTACTCTCCTCCCCTCCCACTTTCGCTGTTTGTCTACTTGACAGGGCAAGTTTATTCAGGGTTGTTGGGCTGTCATTTTTCTTTTGCAGTGTTCGCATATTCCGCAGGAGAGAAGCACTGCCTTCGAGAACCCCGTAACTGAGCTCTTAGACAATCTGATTTCTTGCAGTTTTGTCAGCAGTAAGGCAAAGAATGTCTTGGAAAACAGCAAGACTAAGTCCTGTTGTCCAGATTAATTCCAGGAGGTAAAAGTCATTATGGATTATTTAATGCAGCAACATTTCCTAGAGCGAGAGGCATATATACTTGAGAAACAGAGTCACAAGGAAAATAAACCACCAGCCATTTGGATATTCCATGGGAAAATCTGCCAGGCAAAATTGGACTTCAAAAACTAAAATAGATTTAATATATAAATGACCCAGTCTGGCTTTGTAGGAGTCACCATTGATTCCTAAAATACACAGCTGTGAAAGGAAAAAAAAGCGGACTTATCAAATTTATGGTTTTCTTGGGTCTAGTATTTAAGGCTGCCATTCTACCCCATGCTAAATACCTCCAAGAATATTAAGTGGTCATCATGCCCACATAACTTTATTGCACCTTGTAGAAGTAAGCTCCAGTTGGCTTCATTTGACTCGTATGTTAAATTTTTCTTAAAAATAAAATAGTGGCACCAAAGGCTGCAGGTGATGAAGTTGTACTGTATGAGGTTGTAAGTGAAGTACTGTATGAGGTTGTAAGTGAAGCACTGTATTAAATAAAAGCTTTGGAGATTAAGTAATAGTGAATTAAAGCCTTTAAGGGCAGTCTGGTATATGTACTGACTTAGAAAGAGTAGTTCTGCTTATTTTAATGGGCTTTTGTTTGCAAGCAAAGTCCTATGTTTTATCTAAAACACAATTCTGAGCAAACATCCCCCTTACTGATGACCTGACTGACATAACAGTTTTGTCAAGGATTAATTTTTCCCCTTCAGAAAGGGCAGCATCTCTGTGTTAAGTTTTAAATACATTGAAGAAAGCTGAGAAAATATAGAATGGCAAGAGTTACAACTTCTTCCTCACTATAAGGCAAGCTGACCAATGCAGCAAAGGCTGGTATCTCATTTGTGATATGGGATGTGGCTTTGCCACAAATCTGAAAAATCTCATTAGAGAGAAAGTAATAAAGCTGGTACTACTGTCCCTTGGGACTCTTGGCCTTTAAGTAAGTACAAGAAACCTGTCTAGAAAGAATAAGGTAGGAAGCATTCATGGCTTTCAATTTCACACCTCCAGTACCTGCCTACATTTGTTAAACACAATACTGCACCCCGAGCCTGATGATCTCCTTGCATTTACTCTGACAACTGACTCTCCTTTATAGCAAAGCATTACATATTTTTCAGCATGTTAACTCTGACACACCTGGTGCATCTGCCCAGGAATGATGGAGAAACTGTCACTTTTCTGGCTAATGCTTATGTTACCGTAAAGAATCACAGAATCACAGAACCATTAAGGTTGGAAAAGAACTCGAGGATCAAGTCCAACCACCAGACCAACACCCCCAGGCCTCCTAAACCATGTCCCCAGGTGCCATGTCTACACATTGTCTGAACCCCTCCAGGGATGGTGACTCCCCAGCCTCTCTGGGCAGCCTGTTCCAATGCCTGACCACTCTTGCAGCAAATAAATTTTCCCTAACATCCAATTTAAACCTCCCCTGATGCAGCTTGAAGCTGTTTCCTCTTGTCCTATTGCTAGTGACTTGGGAGAAGAGACTGACGCCCACTTCGCTACAACCTTCTTTCAGGGAGTTGCAGAGAGCAATAAGGTCTCCCCTCAGCCTCCTCTTCTCCAGGTTAAACACCCCCAGCTCCCTCAGCCACTCCTCATCAGACCTGCTCTCCAGACCCTTCACCAGCTTCATTGCCCTTCTCTGGACATGCTCCAGCACCTCAAGGTTCTTCTTGTAGTGAGGGGCCCAAAACTGAACACAGGATTCGAGGTGTGGCCTCACCAGTGCCTAGTACAGGGACATGATCACCTCCCTGCTCCTGCTGGACACACTATTCCTGGTACAAGCCAGGATGCCATTGGCCTTCTTGGCCGCCTGAGCACACTGCTGGCTCATGTTCAGCCGGCTGTCAGCCAGCACCCCAGGGCCTTCTCCACCAGGCAGCTCTCCAGCCACTCCTCCCCAAGCCTGTAGCATTGCATGGGGTTGTTTTGATCCAAGGGCAGGACCTGGCACTTGGCCTTGTTAAACCTCACCCAGCTGAGCTTGGCCCATCGATCCAGCCTGTCCAGATCCCTCTGCAGAGCCTTCCTGCCCTCGAGCAGATCAACGCTCCTGCCCAACTTGGTGCCGTCAGCAAACTTAGTGAGGGTGCACTCGATCCCCTCATCCAGATCTTTGATAAAAGATATTAAACAAGACTGGCCCCAACACGGAGCCCTGGGGAAAGGGCTGAATGTCTCCCTCCTGTAAATATTCTTCACAGCAGTCGCCCTGCGGTACTCACCCTGCAGTGCCGACTCACTCTGCCCGCAGCGGCACAGCCTAGTCGGCCTTGCAACCCTTTGCAGCATGCAAAAGTTGCGCTTTAAAGCAAAAATGAAGCTGTGGGTTTCTTCTGCGGGCATGCAGGAGGAGGAAAGGGCTGGAATTCAGTTTGTGAAGGGAAACCCAAGCCTCAAAATCCAAGGTGGAGGTGGTGTTGCAGGAAAAGTGCAGAGCTATGGAACATAAAACTGAAATTCATGGGTAAACTGCATCATTACAGATCCCACCCCAGGATATATTATCTAGAAATAGCCTGGAAAAGGCAGCTTAGCTGGAAAAACCAGTAGCTGAAAAGAATAACTAGCAAATTTGTGGTGGCCAGCACTCCCTTTAATTCTGACCCTGCTGAGCCAGGAGACGGGGACCAACACATGCAGTGACCATCCCATGCCTTAAGCACGCAAAAGGGAAGGGAGAGAGGTGATATTAACAGCTAGTGGCGCATCAAACGCTTCCTGACCTCCAAATTCTCCATTTAAGTCTTAATTAATGTTGTTTTAGTCTGGTTTAGTTGATGCTTCTGGTAAATGCTGCCGGGAAAATGCAGCGGCTTCCTCCTAACCTGGGACGTGGATGTTCAGCTGATGTTGTTAAAATTACAGCTGAAGCCTTCCCGGCATCGAGCCCAGCACATGCTGCTCCCTACAGGAATAATTTTCCAACAAAACAACCTTGCTACTTCAAGTTTCATCTGAAAATGCCCAGGAAGCAGTTCACTTGCAGCTCCCAGGTTAAGCTTTATCTTTATTTGTGTACGCATAGAGTGATGAATACAGAGGTAAACTTTATTTACCTTTGGATACCTGCTTGTGAGAGAGATTCTGCTCCCAGCTTTTCCCATGTGAGTTTGTCACCACACCCTTGACTCCAGCTTGGTGGAGATACTTTGGACTGACACCAGTTTACCTAAAGGACAGGCTGTGCCTGTGGGCTGCTTCCCATCAGCCTACAGCCTGTAGAGGACTTCAGAGAAATGAACAGAATAAAACCTCCCATCCCTTCTGTCATCACCACCACCACTTGTGACAACAGCCACCAGGCTCAGACACTGTAAATCTCACAGATCACAGTGGGTTTCTCAAGATAACCTGTCCACACAAAAGCACTGGAAAGCTATTGGTAAGTTTAGGCACACAGGAAGAAATACATTTGAGTTTGTGGGACTGTGCCTTGCACTCAAAAGCAAGAGAGAAAGACTCCTCTCCCCCATGCAGAAGGACCTCAGCAGTTTCCAGAATTCCAGGCTTTCAAGGTACTGAAATTACCCCAAATACGATGATACTGGGGAGGTTTATGCTCTCTGAGATTACTAAATTACCACCACTACCTTATTACAGGTTAGGTTTTAGGACAGACTCTTAATTGGTCCAATTTACTACAGTTCCCTCAGTGAAAAAACCTGAATATTTACAGAGGACATAATTCTTCCCTTTCCTGACACAGGCAGAAGGACAGCACTCCCATTGAATCTGAATCACAAAATGAGAAAACACTCCAATTTGGCAGAATCCAGGTGGGGATTTTATTGATCTGACTTTGGTGCTTGGGAAGTCTGTCCAGCTGCAGCAGTCTCAGATGTGCTGTGCCCAAGGCAATAGGCTTTTCTGTTTGCAGCCTGGCAATAATGCACTTCAGCCTTGATTATCAATAGAGCACTCACATTCAGTACTTCAGCTGTACAGGTCATCTTAGTAGGTAAGACAGGAGGGAAAGGGGGCTTGAATTCCAGCAGGCAACATCCACTGACTGCATAAAGCAATTTTGCAGCTGTTCTAAGCTGTGCAGATCCATGAAATCTCAATCAGCAGACTCACTCTGGCTGGTAGACAGCTGGGTCATTTTCACAGACACACACACATCTTGTTTAGTTGCACCTCCCATGAAGATATTTCATTGTAGAAGTGGCTACCAGAGGCTTGAGAAAGCTGTATATGCCCACACACGCACTTCTTGTTTGTATGGGGAAAACACAGCAGGGGGAATTTTGGTTCTTGCTTTTTCTCTTGAACAGCCAGAGACATATAGGCCATGTCGCTGCCCATTGAGGACTTACAAGCAGACATACAAAAGAAATCTAGTCATCTATATAGGCTGCAGCCAGAATCAGGAGGCACTTCCTATCACACAGCTCTTTGTCAACTAGCTTACCCTTCTCCATTCTCACCTCTGACATTGCACATGACAGTGAGGTTCTCCTAAATGACTGAGCTGCTTTCGCTCAAACACCATCTGACTGTGACACACAAGCAGCTCCTGCCTGCTCCAGCCAGGGCCTGTCAAGGAGAGGATGCCCGGTGGGGTCTGTCACTACAGCCACCCCTCTCCCAGTTTTCTATTAAAAAGCCCACATCTACACTTCATCTGTCCCTTTGCTCAGTATTTACACTGAGGCACAGAAGAGCATTCCTCTTCTGGACATCTCCCCCTCACTCTTCTCACTGGAAAAATCACCAGGATCCAAACCCAAAGCTTCTTGTCCCCCATTAGCTAAACCCACTTTCCCTTTGTGAGCAGTGGTGTCCCTTTGAGAGGTGTCCTCTCCCAGGGCTGGAGCCTTTCCAAGGGTGCTCTCCATGTCCGAGTAGAGCACTACAAACCACAGTCAAATAAAGTAAAATAGTATTATTATAAGCAGCCAATACTTCGACCAAAAACACCAAAACCTTGTCTCTGTCTCATGTGGAAAATCTTGTGATTTACTGCAAATAGCTACACAGGTTTGGGGTCACAAGGGATAATGAGGTCTAGTCATTTGAAATAACTAAAAACCCCTCTCCCCTGCAAGGTCATCTATGAAAAGAGCCACTGCCATTTGGCAAACTGATCAAGGTTTGCCAAATGCTGAATGCAGGCAACTCGTCACTCAGTCTGTTTGTTTTTGTGGGACGGAGACTCTGACTCGAATAAGAAAGAAAACACAGAAGAATTGTTATATCTTTACCTAGGAATGCTTTGAAAATAAGTGCCTTTTGGCACCTTTTGGGCCTTTCCAAAGGCAAACAAGTTGCTCCTGAAAGGAAGTACCATAGGCACTCTCTGATGAGAACATTTTAGCTGACTCCAAAGGCAGCACGAACCCCACCAAAGGCAAAGGATGCACAGCCCTCTCTGTCCCCTCTTCAAACCCACCCCAGAAATACACCACTGGGTGCCTGGAGGCCAAAGAGACGCAATCCCCCTCACTTCAGCACAGCCACCTTACAGTGAATGAGCGAAAAACTGAGCGGGTGCACTGGGCTCAAAACACACCATGGATTCATGACTTACATATGAGTAATGTGCACATGAGCACTACCTAGTCCTCTGAACATTCCAGGCTGGTGGAAACATAGGGAAAAGGCAGATGATTAACTGACACTGTTAAAACCATACTCTGTTGCTTACAACAGTAGATTTGGCAAGTCTGGTTAAACTAATATTCATCGAAAAATGTTGGGTGAAGACTTACTGCAATATATTTTATCTGGGAGATTACAAAAGCAAACCACAAAAGTAAAAGCAGCTAGAATGACGCTACAGCATCAGGGAAGTCTGACTTACCAAGTCAGCTCCTGAACTGCTGCTAAATTCAGGAACTGGTAGAGTCTCTACAGTTTTACTTGAAAACCTTTCCATGTTTAAAAAAAAAAAACATAGAAATTGAAAAGCTCTGTGTGCAAGTTTCTCAGAGTTTCTGCTTTCACTAAAACTTCTAAATAATGCTTGATTTCCAAACCATCTTCCCATCTCTACAACATACGTTCAAATTGAAGTCAAAGCTTCTTGGGAAGCACTCCCATGTAAGCTAAAGCTGCTCTCTTGGGAGTGTCTTAAGCTGTGCACTTATAGAAGAGAGAAAAAAATGACTTTGCGTAACGTAGGCGAGAGAGTTGCATAGCTCTGCATTTCATTCTAATTATAGAAAAATGAGAGATCTACATAGCTTAAGTGTGGACAGCATAGAGTCCTAATTGTGTTACTTGGGTAATAAGCTGGACCAACTCCATGCTAAATTGGCTATCTTAAGTCCCTCTTTTTAACCACCCTCCTTCTTTTCTTCTTCCTGTAGTTTGAAGACCTAAGCTGTAACCTTGGAGCATCCACATACAGTTAAATATAAATACTAAACACCGAAAGGACTGAGAAGGGATTTAAATAATTATTGAACTCAATTCTTCATTTCATCTTAAAGAGACACTGATCAATTTATTTTTTGAATGGATGATTATAGTTCCATGGTAAAAACTTACAGAGCACTCATAAACATAACTCTAAAACCCTCCAAAACATCCATAACCTTTAAATATTTTCCTATTTCCTTTAATGCAGTTTTTCTGCAATCAATTCCACCGATATCTTCTGTTAAGCCTAGCAATGCTCTAACAGGCCCTGCTGACGATATTTTCCCACCAGACAAAGAAAGGACAGAGCAGTTCTCAGAAATCAACAGTGACCTGTCTTTGCTCAGTGTAGATCCAAAGCATATCCACCAGAATCAGTGGTATAAATTTCTAATTTATACGCTGGTATAAATTAAAAGAGTAAAGGTCAAAGACCATGAAAAGGTGAGAGTTATCAATTAACTCTCAGTGAGTGATTATTTGTATTACAGTAGTCCTTAGAGGCTTTAAAGGACACACAGCATTCCTTGTGATAAAAATCACACGTTAAGAAAACTGCTGATTCAAAGAGCTTAAATGAATTCACCATTATGAGGGCTATCCTGTCTGCACTTCTATCAAATTAGAACTGCAGGAGCTGTGCAGCTTTGTTTATATTTTCTGAATATTTTCTCTTTTTAAAAAAATTATGGACAGTTGTCATGTAAGGAAATGTTTGCCCCTAGTTCCAGCATGTCCGTGCTCCGCCACACCCAAGCACCCAGCAGTGAGCAGACTAGTGCAGACCCCCAAAGGAAACCATTTTGTCACAGTTATCTAAGAGCTTTACTGCTGATGTTGACCTTGCTACAGGTAGTTGCTGTGACACAATGGAAATCCATTTGCATCATTGCTTTTTCTACGAAATATTAAGATTCAGAGAGTAATGTCATACTGTTATTAAAAACAATATCAAACGTTAGCATTATCATGAGAAGCCAAAGGGGAATGCTCCTAACACAGTAAGAACACAGCCTTTGCAGAATGACACTCAGCATTTTGATTCTTATCCACGCTGCTGGTTAGACATCAGTAACATTTCTGAGGTGGTGCGCAGAGTACAATATAAGGGTTGAAAGTAAGCAAACAACTCTGTGGACTAGGCTTTCAATACCAATGATAAAAAGTGCAAACATCTTATTCAGCGGACAAGTTTGTGAAGAGGCTGCCACATACATTTGTCATTTGTTAAAATTTCTCACTTAACAGTTCTGCCTCTCTCAAGTTAATATTTTCCCAGAGCAGAGACTGAAAGAATTTAATGATCACAGTGCCCTTTAGATCTTCTGAGCAAATCAAAATTCTTGCCCGGTAATTGGCATCAGCCCCTGTTTACCAAATGCTCTTCAGCCTATAACCAATAAATTATTAACAAGGAACTTCTCAAGTCACTTTCCAGATGTTGTTTATTGAGACATCCTTGCGCCGCAATGACAAATGGGGCAGAAATAAGCAACGCACAGTTTGGCAAGGTCCTGCCGCTCAGCAGAATATCCCCAAGGCTGAATAATTTGGGTGAACACCACTGTACAAAGGTTAAATCTACTTTCCTTTATATAAACGGAAATGTGTCCCAGCTGGTACTCATTAGGATTGAAGAACCGAACACTTGTATTTTCTCAAAACAGGTAGTAACAACAAGCCTTTAACGCAACAGCAAAGGGTAACACTTCAGTAGCTCTTATACTGTTTGATGTGCCTAATGCTTTATTCTCTTTTTGCTGTAGAGGAAATCTTAAGAGAGCTGCAAAGTTCGCTAGAATGAGCTGTGAAAAGTTACAGTAATAACCAAAGTGGGAGGGAGGCTGTTTTTTCCACCTCATTATACTCCTAAAAATAATAGTGTTGCTATAATGATAATTCCAATACAAAGCAATTTATATGGGACAAAGCTCCACACATACTGCACCAACATGATAACTCTGTATTACCAGGAGTTGGAGGGACCCAAGTGACCACTAAAACCAGCAATAGTTGGAACGGTTAAAATGTCAAAAGTCATGGCAAGGGCCCTGCTGGATTAACATGCAGTGCTCATCTGTAACTATTCCATATACATGCAAGGTGACAGAGCTGTAACCTCAGAACTGCCGTGATGAAAATTTTTAAATCTATAAACAATTTTTTTCCAAGACTATCAATTGGGATGGGATTAAAAAAAAAAAGTAGACTACATATTTACAGATAAAACAAAGGATAGCAGATCTGGAATAATAAAACTATAACTGGAACTGATCTAGGGGGGAAAAAAACCAGCAAAACCAACAACACATTTTAGTGACCAGATTTGCAGGTACAGTGTTACATTAAGATAACAAGTTGAAATCCACTAGCTGGTTTTGCAAAATTTAAATCTCAGAAGCCTGAAATGCTACACAAATTTGCATATTTTTCAGTACCTTATGTTAAAATGTATAATGATTCAGGCACATTTGAATAAGAGACAAAAAGAAGGATAATAGGACCTGTCTGGTTTGGGATTTAATCAAAACCTGGGACCCTCCCTTCAACAGCGATGTGATTCACTGCTCTGCATCAAATAACAGTAACAGTTCCTGAGATAATGGGTGTGTTTCAGCAGCCAGAAATCAGGAGGGAATATCAAGATAGCATAGCAAAAGAGAGCCTCTCCCACACCCTCAGGACTCACGCTTTGCACATGACAACAGACATCCCTTTCCAACCATTACAGGTGACCTGTGGTGATGCTCTAACAAACCTCACTCTGATTTTGTCCCATTTCAAATCCCTGTGACCCCATAAAAACAAAAAAGACTTGGGGTTGGGGATGGGAGAGTCTGGAGGAGAGGGCGAGCCGGTGCATTCATCCAGATGCACCATTATTTGACTTCTGTTCTCTGTGGTTTCAGCCATATACTGGCAGCTCCCCATCAGTTTCATTGGCACTCTCTAGCCCCAGAGGATTTAGGATTTAGTTCTGCTAATCTCTGGATCCCATATAACGTTAGATATTTAGGCTGTGATCTCAGGCAAGGATTTTTCCCTAGAGTCATATTAGATTACTAAGCCACTGGGAAACCAAATAATTAAGGAAATTCATAATGAGGGATATTAGCTAGAGATGTATTCCATGCCCCAAAAAAACAACTGAGAGGCACAAAATAATCTTGTTTAAAAGGAAAACGAATTTCCTTTAAAGCCGCAAAATGGCCACACCAGTCTGCAGCATCAGCTGGAAGTGGCTGCAGGTTGCTGGGTGCAGAGCTGGGCAGTGAGGCCGACCGCCGGGGATGGCTGGACTGCTCAGCTCAGCCGAGCGCCTGGTTTTCTGGGCTCAGTGGGGAGATGCTGGTAAATCCTCTGCTGCCCAGATTGGAAAGGGGTAAAATTTATTCATCTGCATCCATTCCCAGCTACACTGCTCTCCTGCCGTACTAGCAGTGTCAGCTTGCAGATAGACAACGAACTTAAATTTGAAGAGGGTGATGCCTCCTCAAGTAATTCAAACAGTGTCTGTCCAGCTCCTGCTCATCCAAGTATACACATCAAAAGAAATTAAACTCCCATCCTGTCTCTGCTCTGCCACCGGCTGGAGATTTCTTCTCATTCACGCTAATCCTAGGAGGCACTTGCTGGATCCTGTATTGAGAATTGGACCTCCTTTCTCTTTTCACTCCTGCAAACAGGCCCCAGGCATAGCCAATGTCTCCCAGCACATTATTTATCTGGTGACCTCTAGATGCTGGAGTTTGATAGGTGATGATTTCACTACAAAACAGTTAATTGATAAATCAGTTCAGCTTCTTTCCAAATCAGGTGCTGGCACAGCACCACACTGCACAAGCACCTGAAAGGACCGTGCAATAATATATTGATTATAAACAACCCAAGAGCCATTGTCAAAAGCAGCAGGCATTGTTCTTTCCAAAAATCAAATCCATACTTTAACGATCTGTTTTCCCTCATTAAACACTTGAAAGGCTTTCTTAGCAGCACTTTTTACTACACGGATGTCCTATTTCATCTTGACACATACAACGTGCTCCTGTCATTCTCTTCATTGTATAGTAGCTTGTTTTGTTTACTGCAAGACGGAGATGTTATTTCATGTCATATCTTCTCCTTTGTAGTGCTTATTTACAAACAGAAAAATCCATGTACATCTTTGTCTCATCTGTCTTTAGCAATGAAATATACCAAACAAAACTTTAAAGTAGCAAAAGCAAAGTCACGCCAGAAAGAAACTGGGGAAAACAGCAGAATTTAGTTGAAAAATATTTGGAATAATCTGTTCTGATTTTTCTGTTGAGGTTCACATGACTCACATCTTTGATGGAAAGGTAATGACTGCAAACAAGCATGCAAGCACATGTGATCCAAGCAGATCACTTTACTTTGATGTATTCTCTTCAGCTTATTTTCAGCAATATCACTCAAAAATGACACTTCGGAAATGTTGGCAAAGCAAGGTTTCACTTCTTGCCTCACCTAGGACTAGTCTTTTCACCTCTGAATAGCTTCATGACCCTTTGAGGGGGCTTCCATTTTACTTACTAACTCTTTGAATCTACAATGAAAAGTTGTTTTCTCTGTAGAAACAGATCAGTGGGAATAAGGTTCTAGGTTCTGCCTGAGAAACGTAAGTGGATTCGGTGTTAACAAAACATTAATTCCAGTATCAGACAGGACACATCTCTCTTTCTGCCTACAACTGTTTAGTGCTGAAATTCAGTAATCATCATAGTACCTAAAGTGGCCAACACTGACAAGAGAATTTGGTTGATACAGCTGCAGGATGTTTAATATAAACTTAAGCTGCTGCCACCTAATTACCTCTTGTGTATTTCTTGTTTAATGCTCTTAGGATCAAGGGCTATTCCCCAGAGCTCCTGCTGAGATGCAGCCTCCCAAACGTTTTTGAAGTGTGCACATGTTGAAACTTGGTACTCAGAACCTTACGGATGTAATGGGCTGAAAAAGTACTTTGTCAGCATGAGACATTATTGACCCTTACAACATATCATGCTATTTTATGGTGAAAAAAAAAAAATATGCTAATTGGAAAATGCATATAACACAGTCAATAGAGTTATGGAAGAGTTGCATCAGTATAACCAAGATCACGGTCTGGTCCATTATTATTAATTATTTCCAGTAAGATTGCTTTGTGTGTATGAATACGTTACCAAACACAGCTTTCTATTTGCTCTGACTGTATGTGCAGGGCACATAGGTCTGGCAGGGAACCACAGATACAAACAGAAGGGCTGAATAAGAGCCTGGGAGCTTCTGGCTCTGCTACCCATTCAGTGCAGAGCCACATGGAAACAGCATAACAGCCTTTGCTTATGGATTCAAAGGCTTTTCCTCCCCATATATGAAGCACAAAGACTTTGAATTATTTTCAACCACTCCCACAGCTGTTTCAGAAGGGAATTAGGTAATGCTTGTAAGGATCTTTGAAAACAAAGCCCTGCATAGGTGCTAAGTGCTATCTTTATTAGTTTCATAGGCAGGTCTGCAGCAGAAAAGCCTTAATAATTTTATTGTGCATTCCTGCGTATTAACTTTTCACTCCCATTTTTCCCTCATGGTAACATGGCTGTTCACACTGTCCTTGTATTCACTGACTTTCCTCAAATAGCTGAGCAAACAAAGTGGCAGTGTTTGCCACAGTCCTGAACCCCTCGGGTTTACAACCTACAAGTGGGCTGGCAATACTGCCTTGAAATAATTCGCTTTCCACAAGCACCCCAGAGAACAGATTAAGTCAGAAGAAAGGAAAACCGAAAGCCAACATCCGTTAGTGCTTTTTTTATTTCAAAAGTGTTTGAGAGAGTGAGTGGAAGGAAGGATTCTAAAGCTCCCAAACTACACTTTAAAGTATTTTACTTAAGTGTCAAGGACCAAAGCCCAAATGTCAGCTCTTCAGGGCTTTTTTCATGAATCATTGCAAATAGAGCTTGAGACAAGAAGGGGGAAAGAGTAAAGATATGTTAAGAAAATTCTCATGAGGTTAGCACTGCTTTTCTCTCTCTTTATGATTTATAGACACACTAAAGCATGTTTTTAAAATAGTTCTGATTTGGTGCACTATTTGCAATACTGTTCTGCTTATTATGATAATTAACCAGTAACTCCTTCTCTTGGAATTTGCCTCAATTCTCCACTATTAGGAGTTAACTACATGGATATTTCCTAATAGCTTGCTGCTAACAGCTGGAAAGTGCTCTACCTGATGAGCTTCCCAATGCCCTGGTGTGTTAAATAACTATTATTTGCTTCATTTTACCCACATACACACCAAAAACTGGAAACACTCAATCCTGCTGCCATTCTGATGTTAAGCAGTACTTCACCCAGGAAATAGATCTATTAAAATCAACATTAAAATGAAGTAAATCAGCACCACTGCTGGGCTTTAGCTTTTTGGGTCACAGAGGACAGAGAGGTATGACAGGAATGAGGCCCTGCTAACAATGGAGAATTCAAGTCTCTTCTCCCCAGGGAACATGAACAGCTCTCCAGGTCTTCCAAAGAGCTCCTGCGGCCTAAAATACCGAGGACAGAGAGACTCTCAGCTCTGTTCCCATGAAATGGAGTCACTGGTTCACATGGGAGCATGGTCCATTGTTGCCAGCTCCTGCTCATCACTACGTCGGGACACAGTTACTCAAACTAACCTTACTACCACAGAAGCAGGAGTTGGTTACCCTCCAGAACCTGTCCTCAAACACTTCCAGAAGGTAAGGCCAGCTTCAGCGCTTGTCCACATGCCATAAAATGCAAAAAATGGTATTTTAAAAGGTTTAACTTGGATCATGTTACAATTTAGAGAGCAAACAGAAACAGAGGAGAGAGGGAGAGGGAGAAAGGAAACACCACACTTGAGAAATGAAGATTTCAACATCAAATTGTAAGGTTGGCATAAAAGACTAAAAAAAAATAAAATCAAAACACAGTAAATTATCAAAAAAGCTAATCAAATCCCTGGCAGTAAGCTAGAGCTGGCTTGTAACAAGCTACAAAGGCTTGTTCTATTCAGTTAAAAAAGAACATCTCTGTTACTATTTTACTTTGTATCTGCCTTATTTTGGCACATGTTGCTGGAAACTCAAACAGAACTCTGTAACCTAGATAGTAAATAATCTCCAGGCTTTCCTCAGGTCGTGGAAATAATCTGTGTGCAACAAAAGTCAAAGCTACTTTTGTGAGAAGAGCACTTGATAAGATTTATTCAAACTGTACTTCCAGATTCACATTCCTTTAAATCCTACAAATGCAGTATTCTTTCAGTAACACCAGTTAGAGCTGCACTGTTTTGTGTGATGTAAAGCAGCGTTATCAACACTTAGAAAGAAATAGGAATTCTTTTTTAATATTCATTACTGGACAACTATCAGTCACATCATGCATTCATTTTAATAGATCCACCTGTACAGTACCTATAGGCACAAACACAACACTGAATGCAACTGTAATACGTACACTCCTCTTATCCTCCTTATGGCTTCCTGAGTGAGACATCCATAATTTTGCTTTAACATCACCTTCAGCTGTTCAAGTGTCAGACTGAGTTCACACTTGAGGAGTTTACTTCAAGCTTTTCTAGTTCATTCGCCAATATTATCAACTACAGAGTGCAGGCACCCAGTTCAGGATTGAATCTCACCTTAAAGACCTCTAATGCTGCACTTGAGAAATGCCTTGCCAGAACCTCTGGGACAGGACACAGCTCTGCTTTGTGACTGCACAGCAGATGAAATATCCAGGATCCCGACTAGAGCATTTCGATACTACCCAGGTATGCCAATCCTGGTGGTACTTTTGATACTGAAAAATCAGTAGAATTGAAGTTCTTTTGATAAATCAGGTTGTAGTTAAATTCAAAGTATATCCTTATAACCATAAACTAACCCCAATCTGCTCAGCTCTCTCTGTGCTGAGAAAACTGTATTGCTGTTAGCCTCAAAGACAGCAAGGTTTATATGGTGAACACAACCGTTGTAGGCGGCAGGGTGTATGAAGCATGTAACAGGCTGTTCTGGCCACACTCCGCCATCTCTCTTCAGCTCCAAACTCACCTGTTCGGATAGTCCCTGGGACAACCTCTGCAAGAGTCTGGAAGCAGAAGAGAGTGAGCCGGGAGTCCCATGGAGGCAGAGGCTCTGCATTCATATTAACGTATGCACTACAGAGCTTTGAAAGAGAAGCAAAAAGGGAGCGGGGCTGCAGCTCTAACCTGCATCAGCAGTCCAGTGAAGCTGGTCAATCAAAACCAGCAGAAAATAGTACCAGCTAATGCATAGTAGCATGGTCTTCCCCACAGCAAGAAGCCTAAGGAGACACTGCACTCCTTGGGACACAAGTCTTCCTCTATCTTTACTGTGCATAATTTAGCTGTGAATGGCTGCAGCAGAATCTGTGGCTGAATTCCTGGCTCTCAGTGGGAGCTCCACCAGCACAGACACAGAGCTTTCATTCCCTCACTTGGACTTTTCCAGACTATCTCATCCCAGCAAAATTAAATTGCATAGAAAACAAAAGCCAGTAAAAACATTAAACACAGTAATTAGTCAACAGAACCAAGGGTAGAAAACCATTTATTATGAGAATTAAGTGAATTATTCACAATGAATAATTTATCTAGCAAATTTACTTTTGGGTGGTTGGGGTTTTTTTTCCCTGCTGGGAGAGAATTCAGCTAACAGTTTTTCAAACTGCCTTAACTCTGGTTAGGTCCCCAGTAGTCAGCCATTTAAACTAGAATTGAGTCAGCAAGAAGTCTAGCTTATACAGCGGGGCAGTTGAAACTAAAATAAAGGTTCTTATGCACCTGAATTTAACCATTTATGTTTATTTTGTAACACTTGCTTAGCAATGGTATCATTATCTCATGGCCACATTAAGCATAACATGTCAGTACTCCTCCCTTCACGTTCTTTCATTCAGAAAATGACTGCAAAGCTCAGCAACCTTCATGCCAGATGAAAGACTGGAACCAAAGAAGCGTCACAATGATCTGCAATATTGAACACAAGGCACAAATAACTCCCACATAACAACACTATAGATTCCAACCCTTCCTTCATATTTCACAGCTCAAATGACAAATAAATGAACCCATCAGAGTTCCTGGGACATATCATAAAGTGGAAATATTGCAGATAGAATAAATAAAACATTTTTATTGTAGTTAAGAGCACCAGAGTGGCTAGAGTTATGTTTTAATAGAAGTCTCTATTATTTGAATCAGTATTGGACTCGCTATGAGTGGTCCCACCTTTCTTTTCTGCAGATAAAGCATTTGGTCTCACATTCCCCACCTGAGGGGGTTGCAACAGCTTTGCCCTACACTCAGCTTAAAGAGGGCCAAAGACAAGACACAAGCTTCTGCAGGGTATGGCAGGCCTTCCCAAGCTGTAGGACCTGAACTACAACTCATATGCAGAGCACTTCATCACGGTCTGCTTCCCAACAGAGCCAGGAGCGTGAGCCCCATGACCAGAGCTGAGAAATGCCACCACTGCTCCTCCTGACAGTGGAACCTGACCTTCACCGCTGACCGTAGCACATGGTACAAAAGCTGTTTGAACAAAGAGGAAAAACTACACCAAGTCTGACCGGCCATAGAGTGTCCACAGAATTTACCCAACTAAACATGATTGTCCTAGGAGATGAGACTACAGAGAAAGGCAGAAAAGGATGAAGATTCCTCTAGCAAACACATTTTTCCCTTTGTAGGTACTGACAATTCTCTTGTAGTTATACACACCAAAAAAATCCCTTACCGGCACAAATTTTGTAACAATCACTGCTGCTCTTTAGTAAGCACTCCCTTTTGACTGACATGTCTGAAAGGCACATCAGCTTTCATATATGCTAAGCAGTCCTTATCCTGATTAGTCCTTTTTTTTTTTCTATTCATAGATCAAGTAACATTGAAAATACCCGCACACCAACTGAAAAGACATTTGAAGGTTTAGCCCTGCTCATTCTCCTACAAAGGTGATTAATTGCAATACAGCATTTCATCAGGAGGCTCAGTCCTGCTATACCAACAAAACATTTCTGAAGTAGTAGAAATGTACAGCTTTTATATATTGCCACCTCTTTTCTACAAAAATTTACTTCAGCTCAAAGCATGCCTGGTCTGAAGTCCTTGACTTATGGTGTGTAATTTGCAACAGTGTCTTCATGTCAATGCTCAAATGCCACAGGGCACAAATGTATGGTTTGACCAGACAAACTCAGCAAAATAAATTATTCCAGAGCAATGCTTACAAAGGTAAACACAGAGCAGCCAACACTGGCATCTGCCCCAATGGAAGGTCAGGCTAGAGCGTCCTCTGCACGCATGGGGCTTGGTGAGCTTTAAATAACAGAGATACAGACAATGCTTCTGCAGCTACAGGCCTGCTGCATCTGGCTTCTCTTCTAAGTTTTTTCTTTCAAACTTAAAGGGTCCTCTTTTTTATTATAAGGAAAGGCATGGTTAAAATGCAATGAAACACACCTGCACAGCTGCACACAGGTCCAGCAGTCTAGGTCAGACCTGTGGGAAAGAATGTCATTTTCTACTTAGAACTGAAGTTTGAGCAAAAAGATTGCTTTTGATTTGGGGACTCGGAAAGAGAGCATCTTTTACCTTCTGAAATGCCACATGTTGACTTTAGACCTTTCTCTAGTGTGAATGTTGTTAAAGGCAGAGCAGAATTGCTGCCAGACATTTTACCCATCATGGGCTGTGTCAAAGCAGGATTACACTAGACACCCCCAAATTCTGTCCAAGGTTATAAGATCCGCTTGAAAAATACTGGGAGAAGAGCAAAAGGGAAAGAGCAATCGACACTTTTTTCAAAGAAACCAGTCGCTGCAGATTCAGTGGGAGCACAAGGATCGCTGGATAGCACAGAAAGGGTACCCAGTGCAAAAGAGGGAAAGGAAGATTTGCACTGCGCTAATTCAGTTAGGAAAGGATCCTGAGATCCCAGGGAGCCAAGTGCATGGTACTGAGCACTGTCTCCATATTTGTGCCTAGAAGACTGCTTCTAACTGCAGGGCGCCCAGTGTTCCTTGTCAGCTGGATAAATCATAGGCCAAAAAGTATACCAAAATTGTCAATTGATTCACTGATCTACTGCTACCCCAGGTATGGTTTACACCAGATGAACGTCAATGCCTTTACTACAATGGTACATTTTTAGCATGAGATGATTAATTTAGAACAGGCACATATAGCAAGATGCTTTTGTAGAGACAAAGCAAAATAGTTAGGTGATATCATCGGCGTCTTTTCTGCACCCTCCTCTTTATGCTAAAATGACAGAGCCTTGTTTTCATTTAGGTTTTGCAGGAATATTGCTGACACATACTGGTTATCCCACAATGAAATAAAAGTAAGCAAGGCTCCCATCCTAAAAATAACACTGATACTTGGAACAAGAAAGCTAATTATTTAATTTCCAATACTTGCTTTCAAAGCATTAAATAATTTTTTAAAAATCCTTTATAGTCAATGCAAGAGGATGATACTCATGAGACCTGTTTTTTTCCTCCAGTCTGTGACAATTCCTTTTATGCTCTGGGAAAGAAGAGTTTCTTTTTCCCTTTGTGCCTCCAATTCTCGTAAAACATAAATCAACCCTCAGCATGCTTAACACAATTAACATTAGATACAAAAATAAAAAATGCTAATGCTTTAAGGTAGTTCTTAGGCACGTTAATCATGGCTATTTCCCCCACTGCCTTCTAAAGACAAACGTACAGTTAGAGTTTATCAGTGCCCTGTGAATTAGATTTGTTCCCATGCTCATGGCAGCATGATCGCTGCCCTGCATTTTAGCTGTCTGCCAAATCATAGACCCTTTTTATTCTTCTATCTTGTTTTATTGTTGTGGTTGTTTTTTTGGTTTGGGCTTTGTTGTAGCGCCGTGCTTGCTGATCACACACCAGCTTGCTGTCTGGGAGCACATTGTTTGATTTAAGCATCTGTTGCTATTCAGAAGGGGCGACACATGGCTGACAGGGTTCCTCCTCCAGGTACCAACTCCCCAGGAGCCCAGCATGCATGTGTCAGATAAGGGAGGAGCACAGGAGGCAACCACTGCCAAAAGCCCCATGCGTCAAGGCCCAGACCCACCAGATAGACACAGGCAAGACAGGACAGGGTATAAAGAAGCCAGGGTGCGGGTGCATGTTCTTGGCCTCACCAGCCGGATGCTGGTAGACAAAGCGATTCTTTCCACCAGATTAAACTTGCAAATTTCCTACCTTGCAGGACTGGCATTGTAATTCAAACTCTGTGCCACTGAAAGTTAATGATTTACCACTCCTCACAACCCACACAAACTGACACTAGAGATTTGTGAGCAATTAATTGATAGCACATTACAATCTGAGGTAAGTAATAAGCACTTTTACTGACAAAGCTGGCAGCACGCATTGCATAGCTGCCTGATTTGGCCCAATCAGTGAAATATGCACCAAACTGCATCTGTAATAGGGTTATTCACCATCTAATTATCATTATTTGCATTTATGATAGGTTAAATGCAGTGAATGGGATCAGACACACAGGAAGCACTCAGCACTGGGGATACAGAAATAGTAAAAGAGAGATCTCACTTTTGGAAAGTGACATTGCCAAATAGAATAGGTCCAAAATTTGCCTAAGATACAACGGTGAAGACAATAAAGCCAGAAAATAAAGCAATAAACCAAGGAACATAATGCTTTGGGATGTTAGCCTGCCTCTGGATTAAATCAAGAGATACAGGTGGAGAAACAAG
The DNA here is from genome assembly GCF_949628215.1 of Phalacrocorax aristotelis. NCBI lineage: Eukaryota > Metazoa > Chordata > Aves > Suliformes > Phalacrocoracidae > Phalacrocorax > Phalacrocorax aristotelis. The sequence continues at coordinate 21,573,261 of NC_134282.1, read as the reverse complement.
AAGCAAGCAAGCAAATGGATCAACAGCCTAGGTCTTAACATGCCACCCTTGACAGCAGCACCAATTCAAGGAGTTCCCACCTACCCTCACCCAGCCCAATTCCTGCTCCCAGGTGTGCATGCAGGTCTCCTGTAAAAGATCAGGAACAAGTACTACAAACTTCATAACCCAGCAAGCATATCCTAAAACTGAAACTATTCTTAACTATCAGAGTAGTTAGAAAATTATAAAACATGCAGCTTGGGAATCCCCTGTGTAGGCCTACAGGCTTGGCTGAGCAGCAGAGCTTAGTGTTAGAGCAAGAAGGTTTTAGATGTGTTCCAGTCATTTCATGTATCCTATATTAAGTGATTTTGAAGAAAATACATAGAAAGCCCATGGAGCAGGGACTGGAGTGCCCCCACCAAAGGAGAATTCCTAATCACTAGGGCACAAAACAACTGTCACCCTTCGCCTACCCCTCGCCATTACAAATCCCCTCCTGTACACTTTAGTTTAAAGTGCTCAGGCCACGGCCGAGGAGACAGTGGGTGCTGGGCTCCTGGCTCCCCATGACCCACATCAGGAGACCTGCTGAAATGCACCTCAGCTCCCTCACTACACTCGTCCCTGGATTCCCCCCAGAAGGAAACCAGAACATGCGAAGGGACGGATTCACATATGGCTGTGAAGATGCTTGTGCGGCGCAGGACTGCGAGGCACAGCACAGAGCCATCCACAGGCACAGCCCCATTGCCCTGAGCTGGCCCAGGAAAACGCACACAAAACCCTGAAAGTGAAACATGAGGTTCTGAACTTCCCCACCAAAAAGACAGAAACAGCCATCTTCCTTATCCTAGCTTTCTAGCCACTGGGCTTCTGTGCAAAAGGTCCATAATACCAACACAACTCTTTTGGCAAGAAACATGGAGTGAGCCCGAGCAATTTCTGCAAGAAGGGGCTAAGGCAATTTCCTTTGTGGGCCGTAAATCCCAAGTAGAGAGAGGCACCTCCTGGTAGCACTGAGAAAAGCACCTGTATGTCCTATCTCTCAAGAGCCCAACGCACCCTCTCTCTCATCCCTGTATTTATTTGGGGTTAGTGTTCACTCTGACCCCATGAAATCCATCCTGAAATACCCAGACCTTCCCCCTTACTTCCCAGCACCTGACTCAGAGCTGCTAAGTCCATCACTAGCCCCTGCTGCCTAAGTCAGTGGCTCCCATACTGGTGGGTCTGAGATCCAACCCCTCTGCCTCAGTTTCCAAGCAGAAAATAGAGGTGCCTCTATTCCTATCTCTGAGCGCTTCTGCAGCACAGATATATATTCAAACACTATTGGCCATGCAGATAGAATAGTAATGAAAACTCTGCAGACACCAAGGGTAGCTGATAAAACATTTTCATAAAATGCACAAAGTCTTCAGCCCCAAACTTGCAGAAAGCTTTGCAAACAGGCAGTTTCATCACAGGCTGAAAATGTTGTGGACAGGCCAAGTTCCTACAAGAGAGCTCAAACAGGCAGGTAAGCAATGTTACACTATGCAGTGAGGACGCGAGAGCATCCTTCACCCAGCAACGCTAATGAGACAAACAGGCGAGTCCACTGGGCTGACCCCAGTGCACGGGAGTCGAGCCCCTGGAACATGTTGCCTTTCTGATCATCTTCCTAAAAGTTTGCTATATCAAGCAGGATCACTAGGACAGGGCCACAACACCTTGAAACAGACTGATTTTCATTTCTAGCTAGGGTCACAGCAATCTTCATGGTTCTCAGGTATCAGTTATGCAGTTTCATACTAATTTGCTTTGCAGGAATTCTGAACTAATCTGTGTGTTCAAACTGAGCAAAATAAATGGCTTTAAATATCCTCTCACTACAGATTCTGCTTTGGTGGTCAAACCTGCCATGAGTTGTGAAGAGAACTGTAAAAAAGCAGTGATAAATACTACAGCAGTACAAATTCATCCAGGCAACAGCTTTGATCCTACTTCAGCTCCAGGCAGTGATTATCGCCAATAATTTCACTGGCCCCAGAAACATCAAGCCATATATTTCAATGGATAATCAGGTTCAAGGAGTTCTCCTGTGGATCTGGAGGCCAGGAAGCAGGACTACACCTGACCATCAGGAAAAGAATTGTCATTACACGTTCTCATAAAGCAAACCTTACCAGTTACCATTAAAGAACATTTATGTAATTCGTTTGTATTTTTACTTACAGAGCCAGTAAGAAAAAAGGAAATCCAAAACCTAAGCCAAAATATTGAATTCATTCTACTCTGGATAGTACAGACTGTTTTAAAATATACAGTCAGCTGGTAACCTCTCTTCCCACCTTCACACCAAATTCCATTCTTCCTAATAGCAGTTAGCAGCAAAAACCCCAGGGAGGGTCTTCCTTGTCATACCAGCTCCCTAAAGAAATCACTACAAGAGAAATGCTACAGTTAACAGAAGTAGCCACCATCTGTTACCGGCAACATCTCATGGTGATGGGCATCCTTCTCATGCCAAGGTTTGAAGACTTGGGCAAGTTGCTTCTCTGTAGGCTGGTAGGTACCAATAACCAGCAATTATATAAAATCTGCAATTTCTGGTCTACCTTTGACTTTCAGGACTTCCTTTGATTCAGACATTCTTTCTCACAGCACTTTAATGCAGCTAATGATGATGTGATTTTATAAATTTGAGATTGTCCACCTATCCAAATGTTTACAGTTTGACTGTACTGCATTGTACTGGTATGTACGCAAAGCATTGCTCCTACAAGAGAGATACAGCTGTTGTCCCTTGGCATGTTTACAGTACTGTCCTAAGCAGTGGACCAAGCTCTGCAGCAGAAAAACCCAAGCTCTACGAACTCTGTCATGTTTTTTGGCATGACATGATTTTCAGCATGTTAATTACTTCACTTTCAGGGATAATCATGCACATGTTGCAGTTTGCATCTGTGCCAAAGCAGACAACATCTCTCTCATGAAAATTCCCATGGTGTTGAAGCTAGTGTACTCTCTGCTTCTCTTTTGAAAGGGAATTTACATTCCTCCAGTGCAGATGATCCCCTTTCCTTCCATGAAATCCCTGTCTAAAGAGAAGCCAAAGGGAAAAAGGAAGAAGCATCATAATTCTTTTTTTATTATACAAGAACACAGCTCTCCAGGATTACAGTCTAACACTCAGCTCTATAATGAATTACTTATCCTAGGAAAACAAAAATGCTTTATTTAAGATGACAGAGAGCCTGTAAATTTGCTTCTTATATATGCATTGACTAATTAGATTAATTAAGCATGCATACACTTCTGAACAATCAGGCAGGTGGCAAATCACATTTAAATTGACTTATACAAGTCATTCTATCATCCTCACACTTGACAAATGACACCCATTCCAGCACAAAACCAGGGCAGAAAATAGCCTATTATTTGCAACGTACAGTACCATTATTTTAACTTTTTATTTACTACTTTAAAGAAACTGGAAGACAAATAAACAGTTTCCAGCAGCTAATCCTCTTTCACATGACTACCCAGAAATATAATTCACGGTACTGCATTAAAACAACAAAACCTGATAAAGCTATTAACACCATGAGTGAAACTGAAATGTGTGAGATAAAGGAACTCTGATGTAAGGCTAAAGAACTATGCTGAAATTCTCCCACAGAGTTCTGTGAAACTTGGCTATTTCAACCTGTGGAGGCTCACAGAATAGCTGGACATTTCTTTACTGGGTCTACAGCTTTGCTGCTTTAGACAGCTATGAGCATACTCAGAGGCTCCCGGGACACTTCGCAGCCTGGAGTGGCAGCCAGCCAAGGGAAGTGAAATTGCAGCCCGCTGAACAAGCACTGTACTCTCTACTGCATTTCAAGCCCTCAGAGATGCAAGCCCCATGCCAGTGTCCCTGCACATCCTGTGCCAGGAGAAGATGGGGCAGAGGCTCCATGTGGCAGTAGTAAGCTCTTCTGCTGGCAGTGCTGCAGCTGGGATCCACCGTGTCCGCATTAGGTGAGCGCTACCCTTGGTCCAAGTCTCAGAGATGTTCCAGGCCCCCGACATCCACAAGTGATCAGCCAAGTGACAAAGTCCAGCTCCAAATTTGGTAAGACCAAACCCTCAATAATGTCACCAACAACAGGGCCTGCAGCAGAAACCAGAGCCACGGTACTGGGAGCACAAAGGTAACGTAAGCTCAGCAAGAACAGGAGTATATTCAACACTTCAACCGGTTATTTCCACAAAACAAGGCAGGCGCCAAAAAAAAATTAAAAACCAAAACAGCCAAATCTGAATGGAAAGGATTTAACAGAGTCTTTCCTCGTCTTTATGAACTTAAATGCTGAGGCTTTCACTATGAGTTAATGACTGGTTTGCACTACTCCTTTCTTTGTGCGCTCCGTCACTAATCAGGAGCAGTGAGCTACCTCAAAGCCTCATTACTAGCCAACATAAAAAGCCAATGAATCCTCAAACAGAAGTTTTGCTGCTGTGGCATATTGCCATTTAGCTAGAGGGAGGCAGGAGAAAGCAAGTCAGCAGTGACATATTCTGTGCATCCAGCTGGGAGAAAAAGAAAGCCCAAGTATAATACCACATCTTATCGGAAGTAGTTAATCTGACATAACTTACTTAACAAAAATTATAGTCTATTAAAAAGGCATGTAAGCAATGCAGCTGAAAACAAGTCTACACGGGAATCAGCTAGCATAATTAGGGCTGGCTAAAAAATAGGAGAGACAGAAGAAAAAACTCTGCATAATTTACCAGCTGACAAATGTTAATGACAAATAGAAGAAAACAGGTCCTTGTCAAAGAAGAAATAATAGATGCTCACTTTGCAGTTTCACTTCAGAACTCAAATATTTTTATCAGGGGAAAAAAAACCCAAGACCATCTTGCATCTCTGTGAAACTAACAGGTCAGCACAAAATGAGGAAGTGTCTGTGACATGGGTTAGTGCTGCCTTTGGTTAGTGCTGGTTACACACAGGTTGTGCGTGAAGAAAATACATTTGTGCCTACAACCTTGCAAAATTAATATTTCTCTCCATCTCCTAACAAGATAATCACATGCGTTGTGTAATATTAAGCATATGAGCAGTCCTTCTGGAGCCACGCTTTAAATTCATGACACACTGAGCTACTTTGCTGAGCTGGAGCCACAGGGAATGCCACGGGGATTGCACTGTATGTTTTCTTCAGACAGATAAGAGGGCTGTGAGGATTTGAGCATTACATCCTGCTACCCACAAATATCTCTCATTACACTGTGGAAAAAAAAAGTCATTGTCATCTTCAGGTGTTATATTTTTGTTGCTTAGTTTTAGGATAATTTCATATACTCGAATCACAATGGAGCAATTCTAACACCGCAGCCTACAGACGAGCACCTCTAGAATGGCCTGCACAGAGGTTGGAGGTCCCGTGCTCCTTATTAAACTCTTTTTTTTCTCTCACATTAAAGGCAGTCAACATTTTTCACCATAATGATGTAGCTGCCACATGAAAATTAATCCTGGATGGGGATCAAGGCCATGCATTTTGCAAAAGTTAAAGCTGTACTGCAGTTGAAGATTCTCAGACATTATACTGCACTGCACAAGACTAGGGGTGGCATACAGGCATCGAAGTAAGAGAGCAACTGATTTTATGATATCGAAAACATGCAGAGTTAACTTGGGAAGGAGACAGGCTAAAAAAAGAATCTCAGACCAGGACTAAGTAGCAGCTTGATTTTTAAAGGTATATTGGTTCCTAATAGGCAGCTAGTAGGATTTCTTGCATCATTATGCCTCCAAATACCATGGCCTGAGGAAGGAAATATGCTGATTGTGATCTTGAATGTTGTCCATGTGCTCCACTCTGAAATGCCTCTGTGTTTGGACTGTCACCCAATGAACATATGCTTGGGGTAAATTTCCACTATGTTTCCATCTGGTGGATACAAGTGATTTGATCATACTTTAAAAAAAAAAAAAAAGGGGGTGGGGGTAGGACCATTGCCTAGATGTCAGTGATCAAGACCTAATTACCAGAACCTAATTTATTATCTGAAAAAAAGAATCTAGTATGACAAGTAATTATTTTACACACTCACATATTCACGTGGTCTTTCAGGAGGCCAATTTTCCATTGCAGAAGGCCATCATTAGCAATACTCAGAACCGTTACTGATAATTAGGATTTGTTTAGAAGTTCCTTATTAGACACCTAAATGCACTGTTCTCTTTATAGGACGCATCTTTTGAGGTAAGACAAATCTTGATTAGGTGTTGTGGTTTAACTCCAGGTGGTAACTAAACCCCACACAGCCACTCGCTCGCTCCCCCCCGGTGGGATGGGGGAGAGATTTGGATGAGTAAAAGTGAGGCAAGTCATGGGATGAGATAAAGACAGTTGAATGGGTAAAGCAAAAGCCGTGCACACAAGCAAACTAAAACAAGGAATTCATTCACTGCTTCCCACCAGCAGGCAGGTGTTCAGCCATCTCTAGGAAAGCAGGGCTCCAACACGGTTACTTGTGAAGACAAACACCATCACTCTGAATGTCCCATTTCCTCCTCCTTCCCCCAGCTCTATATGATGAGCACAACATCTTATGGTGTGGAATATCCCTGTGCTCAGTTGGGGTCAGCCGTCCCGGCCGTGTCCCCTCCCAACTCCTTGTGCACCCCCAGTCTGCTCGCTGGTGGGGTGGGCTGAGAGGCAGAAAAGGCTTTGACTCTGTGCAAGCACTGCTCAGCAGGAATGAAGACATCCCTGTATTATCAACACTTTCCAGCACAAATCCAAAACATAGTGTCATACTAGCTACTGCGAAGAAAATTAACTCCATCCCAGCCAAACCCAGCACATTAGGAAAGGAAGAGACAAAGCAAATAGCACTAGAAGTGTTATGAAACAAGCAGAAAGTCTGGAAATTAGTACTAATCAGAACAGTCTTTTATGACACATAATTTGTAAGAGAACAGAAAATTATCAATGAAATTCCATAACCAGAAGGGAGGGAAAAAACCAGAAAAATAGCTGAAAACTGTTTCAGATCTGGTACAAATGGCAGCAATCCACAGAGAGAGAGGCAAGGGCCGCAAGGCAGACAACATGCAGTCCAGGATCAGAGTGCAATTGTATCTACCCAAGCCCCCGGACAGGCAAACCAGCTCATATCCAGCTGTGCGTGCTCAGCCTTCAACCTCATGTAGCAGGGCTGTAACAGTGTAGGTTAAATCACTCAGCCTCATTCTTCATAAAATGCATGCCATTTCGCACTACTAAATTGGAGGTTACAGAAAGCCCTGAGGATTCCCAGGGGTACTTCAGGCATCAGGAAAGAAACACATTGTCCAGCATGATTTTACAGCATGATTCGCATCTACCCTGGCTAAAAAGCTCTTTACATTTTCAAAAAACAAAACACTGTATTATTTATCACCAAAAAGTATTTTTTAGGAATTAAATACCCGGTGACCACAAGAAGGTTTTCCATGAACAAATCTCCTCATGCACTGATTTGCCCAGCAAAGAATGGGGGAACTAAGCATGGGAGGAAGAGGCGCTTGGTAGCTGGTACCATCCTCTTTACTGTCCTCTGCTTTGCCTTACTATTCTCATCTGCATCTTCAACATCTTTACCAAATCCTGTGTTTTGACAACCTCTGATAAAAACAAGGAATGAAGTACAACCGTTACAAATATATGTCGGCACAACACGTGAAACAACATGAACGTAATAACCTTAGTAATTTTGTTTAATATACTCTAGCTTTCAAATGTTGTTTCTCCGGCTTCCCTGAGCAAGCTGACTCCAGCATGAACACTGCAGGTTTCACTGGCTGGGATTTTTTTAAATTCCTCCCCCCCTTTCCTTTAGAGGTCAGTCTCTCAAGTAATAGCTTCTGCATTTTAGCTGTCAGCAATATTTCTTTTTCTTTTCTCCTGCTGCTCAGGTCAATCATCTTTTCCCACTGAGGTTGGAAAACCTGCCTGCTCCTTTGCTTTCTAATTATAATCTCCAATTCATCTTCCTTCACTTTCATTCAGTCTTGAACCATGTTGGTCTTTTTCTTACTTTCTCTGCCACTTGAATATGGTTTTTCCCTTGTCTCAAGAGCTTTATGCAGCTAACCAGGATGATACATAACCAGTAACTAGCATTTAGTCCTATTCATAAGATCCTTGTCCCTTCCTATCACCCTGCAGTTTAAGCGCACACAGCTGCACATTTATTATGTGGAGAAAGCTGCTAGCAATTTCAGCCTGTAGCAGAGGACCACACGTGTTGTGCCTTCCAAGTCTCACTCCTTCTTTCTAGCCTCCTAAAGCAACCACAGGTCCCACTTCTGACACCTCACTCATCCCTGTGTCAAGTGGTCAGAGGAGAGCCTGCCACTCCTGTCAGGGATGCTACCTGCCTTCACCAAGGAGCTGCCAAAAAAAGAGTGCAAGGAGCCACCAGAGAAATCACATAACAGTGCACGCAGCAGGGCCATGCTGGGTCCTACAAGCCCAGGAAGCACCCTACCTTTTTATTACTGACAGTGGTATAAGCAGTCTTGCAAGAGGGTTTTAAAAAGAAGAAAAGATTCAAGAAACCTCAATACACAGCAGCTATCCATGCCAGAGGATTTAATGGACTGATTTTTTAATAACTTTATCAATATAGATGTGTATTAAAGCTTTCCTGGGTATATACATTTCCAACTCATGAAGCAAATTAGCCTTGGGAATTGCCAATAGACAAATAATTCTTTTTAATCCCTGTCTTTTCAAGTTCTCATTAGGTTTTATAAATAGCACAACCAAAACATTGGTGTTATTTAAGGGAATTTAATCTCAGAGTATTTCTCAAAGACATGTTACATTTAATCGACTTCATGATTCACATTCAGAGCTTTCCGATACTGTTAGCAGGATGGCCAGAGAACACTCACTAGAAAGACACTATGAGAAATGGCAACACCACCCCCATGGCTGTCAGGTCAGGATGAATGACACAGGACTTTGCAGATGACTGTCACAAAGTGCTTTGAATCTCTTCAGCAGTCAGTTTTCAAGCAGCTGGGTCAATCCAGACATTATGTGAAGGAACAGTATTTTTAACGTGTATTCCCTGAAAAACCTTGGTTCTAAGAACTCAGTGGGAATGAAGATGGCTTTGAACATCACAGGTCTAGCCTGGGTACTCAACAGGACACACAGCAGAACCTTCCACCATTTCCTTTTATGAAGCCGGCAGTATCCACCACAGGGCATGCATCTTCTCCAGAGTACTGGGGGAGGAATGGCCTCTCCATGCATCTGTGCTACTCCTCTTCCTTATCAGCCTGAACAACCTGGTCTGACCCAGCCTAGGATGAAAGGGCAGCGACAGCATTTGCTTGAGAGGACAGTCAAGAAACACCGTGTCTCCATTTCAAGCTCTCTTTCTGGAGCCAGATGTACCAAGCCAGAACTCACTTTTCAATCTGTTAGGGCCATTTTTTTTTTTTCCCTCCTGATAATTAAAGCTAATATAAAGACTTTTATTAGTGCTTTGGAGCCAACAAGTCCAGAGATCTCAGTGTTACGACAAATACAAGATGCATTAGCGTGTCTATATGGATTTAGAGCAATCAAAGAGGTCTTGTAACTATCAAGAATCAGGAAACCTAGCCACAAGGGTTTCTTTAACCCTTTTTATTAAAACCCAAATTCTTTCCATGCTGCATTTTTCCAGTAAAGCAAGCAGAATACTGCCACCAAACGTGGCCATAAAATAGAAAAGAGTGAAAATAAATGACAATTCTCTTGTGGGTTCCCTTTCTGGACTACAGCTTTGTGCAAAGTCAAGTTCTCATTAACACTTAAAAAGATTTGAAGTAACATCAGCTTGCACAGAGTGAGGGGAAATCAGAATTCATTTCATCAGTTCTATTCATGCAATACTGTGTAACTAGGCCTACAACTAAACAGTGAGTACAAACTTGCAACAACAACAACATTCCTTTGGTAAGGCCTAAAACAAAAATAAAGGTACAGTATGCCAAAGACCAGAAACTCTAGAGAAAGCTGTGGAATGCACGCTTAAGTGAAAACTGGTGCACTGTATGGGGACACTGAAATAAAACATCACATGGAGGTAATGATCCTAGTCCCAGTCAAGCCAGTAGTAACATTCCTGATTATTTCAGTGGGAACAGGTTTCCACCCAAATTCTAAATGTTTCACACATGCTAAAAATCAATATACATGTATATTTAAAGAGCTAATTTTTGCCTGCGTCTTTCAGTAGTATCTTAATTAATCATGAATTTGCAACAGCTTCCTTGTCATAGAACAGAAATAGAAGTATCAAAATACATGATAAAATGATAAAATATAGAAAAGAAGCAAAGATGAATGTCCAAGGCAGTGTCCAAAGATCTGCTCAGAGAGCAAAGAAAGCGAGGAAAACCAGATCAAATCTCTGCTGATTTTTTCTAGTAGGTTAATTCTGCATAGTAATAGAGTTTCAAAATTAGGCTGTGCAGGCGGGTGTAATCATTACCAAGACTGATAGACTGTAAAGCACCAGTGTTCAAACCTTAATTTAAATCTCTGGTAGAATTCATATTAAAAGGCATATTAGGTGGTCTCTTTTAGACTGCTGTGAACTTTCCATTATATAAAGTAGTCTATAAAATATTTTCCAGTAGACTGTTTGCTTCTTAATTATACAGTGTGATATAAAATCTATATAATTTGTAGTTTATTCTCTCCTTGGCAATTTTCCAGCAGTAAAATAATAAACCTATTGTATGTTTTCAAGTCAATAAATAGCTCAAAAATAAAATTTAAAAAATCTTTCCCCTTAAAGGTCCATTTCTCCTCTTTTGTTTGTGTTTCTTAAAAAGAAAGCTTTTTAGTCTGATAGAGATTAAGAACCAAAATCAACAGTTTTAAAGTCTCAAATCTAGAAGAGAAAATTCTCAGAGATTATAAAATATGGTTTTGGGGATTTGTGCTTAAAGCTGAAATTGTTTGCATTCAAAGGACAGTGAATTCACTAAAGAAGCTAGCAATAAAAATTGTTCAGGTCTTTTATTTAGTTTTTAATATAAAAATTATTCTACATATGCATTATGAGCTCCGACCTCCCTAAGGGAACAGTCATTAGTCGGTATATAGGGTGTGCTCTCTAGAACACAGAAAGGTTATTGTGAAGGTAATCAATCACACCAACAACACAGCAGTCTTGTAAACAGTGAGCAAAACTGTTAGCTCCAGGTTCCCTTGCAGCTGCTTTTCAATTTGTGCAGTGTATAAGTACATATGTATAACCAATATTGTAATTAAATTCCCACCCTCTAATACTACTGTAATTCCTGGCAGACTAATTCCTAAAGTACTGCACTTGGAAAGAGTACAAGATGATATCGACGGCTCTGTACTTTTTCGGGCCATCAGAAAAATGCTGTCAATCATAATGGACTACTTGTGTCACTGTGATGCCTGGTTAGTGGCTCCATTACAGCTGTCAGGTGTTCACAGTTAGTTTTATTTCACACAGATGTTAGGGCTGATCAGAATAAAATTTCAATAGAGATAGTAGTAATAATAATGGAAAACGAGGAAACATCCCCCTGGTATATGACTGAGGGCAGCCGTGCTCCCACTGCCTGTGTTGCTGCTGCAGCCCTGAGCCCCAGTAATTCCTATGGCACTGAAGGAGGGAGAGAGAGAAAGAAATGCTCCGTGCTAAAGAAAAAGTTTGCATAAGTTCACCCTGATTTTCAGGTAGTTTCTCAATCAATAGTCCATGGTCCTAGCTCTGCTTGACTCCAGTGGAGCTTTGTCAGCACACACCTCACAGAAATGTCAGATTGCCTGCCAGTGTCAGTTTTTGGAGAAACCAGGACAACTTGCTATCACACCATCACTACAAAGACAGAAAAGCCCACTCTTTCCAATAACGGTTTTGTGAACCTGAAACTATAGACAACACACAGAGAGATGTGATTAGTTAAAAACAAAGATATTTGTGACACTATTCTAGGGTGACATAGCAAAGAATAGTAAAAGCAAGAAACATTTATCCTTCCTGGAGGCAGTTGTTTTTGTCTAAGAAAAAGCTTGTTTAAAAACTCCAAGACAAAAACTCCTCAAAGGCTTTTCAATCCTATATCTCAAAGTACCTAATAAAAAAGAAAAATCACCATTCTTCATTTTACAGGTAAGTAAACAGAGGTGTAATGGACTTACCAAGGTCCAACATAGAACTGGAGGAGAGCTGGGAATAAGAACCATTTCCCAAGTCTAGTAAAATGCTTTTCTAAAACACAGAGCACTCTTGGATTTTTAAAAAAAAAATCTACAGAATACTGTCAGACCTGTGTAAGGCTATCCTAATTCCATGCCTTCTCATATCCCTTAGAGCCTTCTGTAAGTGATAACAGTTATAGACCAACCTCAGCAGGTGAAACACATATGCTGAACGAACCTAGGAATTTCTGCTAGTTTTTGTAACTGCATTCTGATTTCACAGGCTGTGAATGATGTGAAAGAACTGGTGATTCTCCTCGTGTTACATGAATTGTTTACCACAGTAGTGCCACAGACTCAGTTCTTGAAGAGAAACTCCAACTTCTTCAGGTCACTGTCCTTAAATTACTTTTACACAAAAAAAAAAAAAAAAAGAACTTAAACAATAAATGTAAGTTTATTTCCCTAAAACCCCCATTAATGTCAATGGGGCCATTGTGAAAATGCTGCAGGTTTTCCAGGAAAAGTGCCCAGATCACTGGACTCAATTCAGCTCGAGGATGCACCTGCACCTCTAGGCATTAGTAGGGCAATAAAGCCCCCAGTTACTAAAAATACGCAATATACTGGAGCAGGAGAAAGCATGTAGTGGTTCAAAGCTACACAAACACAGAATTTCCTGACTCCCTCCTTCCTACACTGAACTCACCTTTCTCATTCAACTAACAAGCAGCCTCCTCAGCTGAAGAAATCAAAGAACAGCACAACCAGGGGTAATTTTCCACTGGGAGATTCAGAAAAGTAACTTGTGAATCAGAAAAACCTGCGTATGTACTCCTTGCTCCTGTTTGTACCACCCACCCCCACACACTTATATTCAATTCAGCATTACCACAGCATTATTTTAAGAAGTGCCTTTGAACTGAGCCATGCAATACATCTAGACAACAGAAGTGGAAAAAATGACTGTCCAAAGCGGCAGCAGCAAAGCAGGCCAGCTCTGCTTCCCTGTGGTTAACAAGCTCTCCGCGCTGCATTGGCAGTGTCACAGTAAAGGTTACGGCTGGTTGGCACCCAGCTTTGGTATGTGTTGAACAGGTTAGCACTGTTAAGGCTGGAAGAGCCAGCTGATTTTTCTTTATTCCAGGAAAATCGTAGTAATGAAGTGTCTTAGATCATTTACAATGCTTATGTGGTCATTAGTAACAGACCTTTTCACTGGTCAAAAGTGAGACTGTACCTGGTAACAAAACCCACAGAATACCTCATGCAAGCAAACACTATTTTTAAAACTTATTCTCTCAATAATTTTTCTCAGTTGGCTAGAAGAAAACAATCCCGTGAGTAACACCAGGAAAGAAACAAGAGGGTTCATCAAATGAAGCACTATCACCAACTTTTTTCCACATTCATGTCCAAACTGTACTAATTCATCAGGGATCAGTGTTCTGCAAAAGAAAACTGCTCTGTAGCAAATGATCTATCTTCTGCCATCTTTATTCGTTATCAGAGATCATGTTTCTCCCAATAAAATCAATAGAAGACTCTCATTCACAAGCACTGACAAAAGAGTAGATTCTTCTAAAGGCATCCAAAAGGGCACAGGAACAGAGCGAACACACCTTTCACTACAGATGAGGCAAATAAAACACATTCATGGCTGTAGCAACATCCTAACTCTCATCTCACCTGTGGAAATTGCACCTCAGAATAATTCAATTCCCTTCAGAGATGTTGCTATAACGCATTTCAATATAAATGAGGTGAGAAACAGTGTGCCATTGAACAACAAAACAGACTAATGTTAACAACCACTTGGAATTAAATTTTTTTATTTACTTCTGGGAGTATTATTTGCATCCTAGATAATCATTAAATATCATTTTACATATTATCTTTGAAAAGATTATCATATAGCTTTATACCAAAAAAAAACCTAAGAAGGAAGAATATCTATACTGAAAATACCTCTAGAATTACTTTGAAAAATAATTTTTTTATCTTCCTATATCACAAAAAAGATACTTAATTTTAAAGGGAGTGCATTCATTCAAGTGATGAATCACTGCCTCAGCAGAGATTTTACAGCACATGATTGAGTCATAAAGGAGAACAAAGCTGAGAACTGAGCCAGGGTAGCTGGTGGTTGAGAGGACTGGGACATAGGCAGCAAGCTATGGGTGAAAACATACCAACACCACACAAAGGATAAAAGAACAATTATCAAGGCCAAATAGAGACATTCAACTCTGGCAGTCCAACCCCGTGAGACTGAATATAAGCTTTTCTTTTTTTTTAATGATTCATTCTAATCTGATATTGACAGAGATTTTTATGTCCTCTGATGTCTCCCCTGAAAAAGCCTAATCCTCTTTCAAAATTAATGTTTCATGTTACATATCTCTCTATTTTTCAGGAAACACAGAAATTTTACTTCTTCAAAAGCTTCACACAGTTTTTGTATTGTCCCAGATTTCAACTTTCCCAGCACTTGAGCAAAGACCATGTATAACAGACTTCTTTCCTGTTTGTTTAAGTGATGTTTTAAGAATTGAAGGTCTGCCGCCTTCTTGGGAGGGGAGGGGGTAAATTTTATATTTATGTCTTTTCAGCCCTAGGCCTTCTCATTGCCCAATTTATTTTTCCACTTACTCCAAGCCATCAACCTATCTCTGCCATTAGCTCTGATTTATAACACCTAGGAACATAATCCAATCATGAATCTTCCTTGGGAATGCTGCAGTGGCATGAGAAAAGATTTCCATTTAGTACTCTTCCTAGGTAGAAAACATGAAGTTTCCAGAGCTGTCAAAAACATGAGAGGCTCTTTTGTCTGATATTCCCATTCCAATCCTCACAATGCATCAGCTCTGCAGAGAGCAGGCCCATCAGGCACTTACAGGTAGGGAGGAAAGGGATTTCCTGTCTCACAAAACTAAGATTTCAAAACACTCCCTTCCCACAACCGGATTTAAGAGAGACCTTTCAAACCTTTTCCCCAAAAGAAAAGAGAAAGACTAATTTACCAAATTAGCCAAAAGCTAGGATGAGAGAGACCCCAAGTTCAGGTCTCAGTTCTGCAAGTCAGGCGGGCATCTCACTCGGGTCATTCAGAGGTCTCTGTGCAGCTACCCTCTCTCAAATTTCCAACCTCAAATAAAGAAATGTTACCATTTCCTATCTCTTACTGAGAGCAAATAATTTTTAAAAATCACATTTTTTCCCCACTAAACTCCTCTTCTTAAAATTCCACATCTTGCTTGTTGTCAGCCCATGCTTTTGTCACATATTTCATAGGATTGCTATGGGGTGGGATATTCCATCTTTAATTTAAAAAAATGCAAAGAAAGGCCAAAAAGCATTGCTCCACTAAACCCTAAAACTTGCAGAATCAGGATTGCAAACAAAGAGAGCTGGATTTATTTATTCAGTCAATTTCACGATCTCACTGATGTTAATGCTTACTTTTTCTTGTCTTTATTGTTTGGCCACTTCTGCTGTAAGTCGTCTAAACAGAGCGGAGGAGGGCTGTAAAATGATCTTAGGATTTATTTCACTGCTTTTGCAGGATAAGGTTCTGTGATGCAGAATACAGAAGATTCCTATGGAAACATGAGCCCTCTTTGGTCATTTTGATCTTTTCAGCTAAAACTTTCTGAAGCCACACAAGTGACACAGGAGCCTAACCTCATTAGCTTTCAGTGCAACTTGTGCCTAACTGTTAATGTTGCTTTTGAAAAGGGAGTTTAGGATAAAGATATAGTCAATGCTACATAAAAAACATCAAGTACAGTTCACTTAGAAGTTGTTAGAAGAGTTCTGCAATGCAGTTTTATAGCCAGGAGTCACCATTTCAGTCTGAACAATTTGGCAATTTTATACAGGAAGTGTCCTATATTCCTGTGCAGTTTCACATTATGTTCCCCTGAATACCAATGAAGATTCACCTTGGACAGTTTAGTGCAATGAACAGCAAATTAATATATACTGATACGCCACTTGTCATAAAAAGTCTTGCCAACAGTTCTCACACATCCCTATTGTTTTGTCTAATCAATAAAAAGACTTATCTCTGACTTTTACATGAAAATGGAAAAGAGTGAATGCTTACCCATCTTGTAAAGCACAGTGCTCATCCGAGAAATGTTTGGCAGATACTGCTTCTTACAGTAATACTTTGCTTTAATGGCACTTTAATGCTGAATTGACAGTGGAAGTCCCATAGAAACGTTCAAGGCATCCACATTAATGCTAAATAAAAGTCATTATGATTTTAGAGATATGCCAGGACAGAAATATCTAAATCTGGCAGACTCCCTGTAAGCATGAGTGGGAGATGCTTGCTAACGTTTTGAAAAAGCTGTCAGTTTTTAAATGCAATGATCTCTTACATGTACACAACACTTTTCTCACAAAACTCCCCAACTCTCCTTCCAGGCTCTTCCAGGTTTACTATTAAAATCAAAGTTGCTCTCAGGTCATTTCTGGGGCGAAGGGGCAGCAGACAGGCAGGCAACAGCAACATGATACATGAACAGCACTGATGGTAACAGAGACGTTTTGCCAAGGATGAGCTCTGTGAAGTCTCCTTCAGCAGCCTTAGAGCAGACAGAAGAGATCTTGCTTTTGCTAACTAGTTGTTTATCCCAAATGTGCAAGAGAGAAATGCAGCATAAAATTTGCTGAGATTTGGGATGAGATTCAAACTTAATGAGTTTAAATCATTCACGGTTTGAATACCTTACTAGAAAACAAAGACTCTGAGTCAGTTCCTGGATTTATTCCGTGCTCCTGCCTGCCTCAGCTTCCTCCCCAAAATGAGCTAGTCCTTGAGATTCCCTTACTCTGGCTTCCACTCCAGGGAGGGGACACATATCTTCCCCAGATAAATAACAACTGTAACGATACTTTCACAGCCTTGTACAGAGAAGAGACACGTTAACGTACTGGTATGCTTCCTATAGCTGGAAAAAAATACAAAGACCATTTTACAGGTGAACTAAGCTACAAAGGCCAAGAGTAGAGCCACTAACTGGTTGTCTGTATGCATTTTTCCTTCTCTTCCCTCCACGCACACCTGCACATGAACAGAGAAGAAAATAGCTTCAGGAAGGACCAGACAAGCAGGTGGTTCTCTTGTTTTATATTTTCTTCTCCCAAAGTCAAAGGCAGATTTTCAAGAAGAGAAAGTGTAAATGTGCAAAACTGAGGTCATGCAGCTACTCAGGGGAATCCTACCTTTGGAACAAATATTACGTTGGACCCTGAAGCAGAATAGTTAATTTTCCTTCCAAAATCTGTCCTGTAAATTCTGAATGTGGTAAACCCTGGCAGCCATATTTATATCCAATTGCACTTTTAATCTTACTCATCTCCTAGTCTTTAAATAAAGTGCTCTGTCTTAAGCCAACCCTAAATAAACCATCAGTTTTCTAATTCAGTCATGTGCAAAAATCACCAGCTGAAAGCAGAAAAGCTCCAGGTGCTTGCAGCATATCAGCCTCATGTTTCAGTATGACTTCATAGGCAGAGAGTAGCCTGATGTGGGATTGTCAATCGTTTACATGGCCCACAACACTTCTCCACTGAGGCTGCTGGACATTCAGAGCTCAGATAAACAGGAAAAAAATAAACCCTAGGTTACTCAGTAAAGGCAGGCATATGTAGCCCTCACTGCAATGCTATTTCTGGTCATTGGCTACTATGATACTGGTAGGAAAATACTACCAAGTTTGAAGATTTGAGCAACTTAATTAAACCACTTCCATTTCAAATAATAAAGCTCAAAAGTAATTAATAAAAAGGATGTGGCAATCTCTGCAATAATATTTCATATCTACTGTTGGAGAAATTATCCCTTAAAAAAGGTTAAACGGGCTCCAAAGGTGCAACAGAAAAGAATAAATTCTTAGACAAGTTCAAATCCAGTTATGGGCTACAGAGCAGGTTCCAGGCAATGTCTGTAAGGCGAGACAGTTTCCTCATTTGCAATAACTACAGAGACAGTTTCTCCATCTGCAAAAGAGATAATAGTGTTGACCTTCTTTGTGCATTCCTGTGACATCTACTGATGAAAAAGACGCCATAATAAATACACTTTCTTCTTAGACTATAATCCTGTGAAGTTTCTCTGCAACACAGCAACCAGAACACCATCTTTTTCTGTCCCAGCACGCAGAGACTGTCCTAGAGAACAAGGCAAGGAATACAGAGAAGAAAACATCCTACAAGAGAATTTACATATTCTTTCTTAAACAACAAATAGCAACTGGGAAACAAGCAATGGGGGTAGCTACCATCACTGCCGGAGCTGAACCATCTCCATTTCCCTGAACAAGCCTGAAAGTGAACAGC
The DNA here is from genome assembly GCF_949628215.1 of Phalacrocorax aristotelis. NCBI lineage: Eukaryota > Metazoa > Chordata > Aves > Suliformes > Phalacrocoracidae > Phalacrocorax > Phalacrocorax aristotelis. Next base: position 21,554,704 of record NC_134282.1, on the reverse strand, counting down.
AGCTCATGATTCATAGTTTTAGCTCTCAATATTGTTAGCAAAAGGCTTAAATTTTAAAACTTACAGAATAAGTTGGCTGTTCTTTTCTGCAACTGCAGCAGCCCCCAGCAGGTAATGACAGCTGTGCCTCTTACTGGACAGATAAGAGTAGAGGCCAGAATACCATCCTTCATTTCATGAGCGGAAAACCAGGGCAAAGATTATTAGAAACATCTCCCAAAAGCAAAGTGTGCAGCCCTGGGCCATATCCACTGCAGACAAGGGCCTTAGTTAGATTTGCCTTTAGCACGGGCCTAGAACTAGAAAATTCCTCATGAACACAAAAGGACACGCTGTCAGGCATTTTATAGCTGCTCTTTTTGTAAACACTTTAAAAAGTAGTTAAAATTTAATTCTTTACTGAAAGGCACAAAGCATCTTGCATCAGGGATTGACCATTAAAGTGCTGACTACTTTACAGATGTCACAACTAATTCAATTTTTCTAAGCAGCTCAAAGATATGGATTTAAAGGCTATCAAACCTTTACTGTGATTAAAAAGTTGAAGCCACAAAGCAAGTTAAGAGCCTAAGAAATAAATCGTAGGGCTCATTTAAAATATACATGAAAGAGTTCTAACTTATTTGCAAATACACAGAGATAAGATCTGTCAGGTGGTCTCACTTACAGCACAATCTTCCTTTGCCTCATTACTTTGGTGAAAAGTTGAAGCACCCAGTGAAGGGACTAAAACACTCTCTTTACCCAAAGAACAGGAACATCACTGACAGCAGTGGGGCAAGCATTCTCACATGGCCCCATGGTATACGCTTTAGCTGTGAACTGTAAGGGATCAGTACTTCTAAAGCAGGAAAACTAACCCATTCTTCATGCCTCTCCTAAGCCACAGTATCCTTTTTCTGAGTCCTCCAGGAGTGGAGTCTCACAAGTCACTTTTCATTATGCCCACCTAATGCAGTTGCAGTATGTGATGCATTTCTATTAGAAATGTAGGGTGTTCAGATACTGTGAGACCAGCTAAATTTACCCACTAGAAGCTGCACTACTAATTTAACAGGAAACAATCCCCGAAAAACCACTTCATTTTTGTTGTGTCTTATTCGAGTCTGTAAGATTTCTTCCCTCAATTTCACATAGAGGGAGTCTTGGCTCCTACAGAGAAAATTTATTTGTGAAGAACCTGACTTCTACAGCTTTTTCCAGACTTGAGGAAAAAAACCATTACCAGAGAAGATGGAAAGGTACAGCAGGCAAGCAAGTTAGCATATTTGGAATAGTATTATCCCAAACCACAGTTCTTACATTACAGTATTGCATGAATCCTGTCCAGCCCCAGTGGATTATTAGGCCTGAATTTGATAGCTTAATAGCAGAGATTACAAAAACTCACATATAAAACCAGCAGTTGGAAAGTACAGAAATTCATATATAGTCATTCTTTTCTTGTATTACCTACATTCTTGTGGAAGGTAATGTTAAATCTGCCAGGAGAAGGTCAAGACCACACAAAGGAAATAAATCATGGCATCGCTATGTGGACCTGTCTAAAGGTTAAGGATCTAAAGGACAAGCAGATACTCTAAAATATAAACAGCCCCTAGGGGATAATTACTTAACCAATTCCATTTGAGTGGTCCTGACCAGATGGTTTAGTAGGTATACCAACTATTGCTGTGTTTTGTGAAACTATTTATTACCCACTGAGACTGGGAACAAATGATACTGTAGACATGTAGGTGGTTATCTCTCTAATCCTGTGTATCCTTGTAATATCTAGTGACCCAGAAATATATTCCCAGAAGTACCATCTCCCACAGGCAGTAACTACGCAAAGTAACATCCTGTAGGTATAAAGCCTGAATAGATTAAGCACAAAGCAGGTTGTTTGGCTGAATTTTCTAGCCACTGTAAATTTCAGTGACTGCTGTACAGTTAAATGCACCTGAGATAATACCGAAGCTGCTGGAAGTATATAAAATGTCATCAAGTTTATGCTTGGCTGTGAATGAAGAGCCCGGGGCTGCTCAGCTATCGGCCCAAGTTTCTTCAACCACAAATACCTTTCCACTTCTTCCAGGCATCACGCATATTGATGTGTTATATTTTGCCTGAACTTCTTCCAGTTCAGACTAGGAATAGGCTCACACCAGTTTATTCAGGGTAAGCACAAGCATGGTGAAAGTGTGAGGGAGAGAAGGCTAAGGTCTCCCTGCTAACTCCAGGAAGGGACTCAGTGAGACAAAAATTACTCCTGTCTGTGCAGGTGGCCAAAGCTGGGTTTATGCAGCACTATTATGCTCCTGTCCACAGTGTAAGGAGCAACGATGTTTGAAATAAATCACCATTTGAATAGGATGCGTAGTATCTAGGCTGGGTACAAGCTCAGAAGCTGTCAGCTCAGAGAACTCTTAGTGGGACAGCAACTCTTCAGTAGGGATCTCAAAGAAACCCCGTAGTAATGTCCTTCAGTTCAGCCCTACAATATTTTTCCAGGATCAGCTCTTTTATAATTACTAATTCCTATGAAACTCATACCATATCCAGTTTTCCTTTTTATCTGCGTTTCAGGTTTGAAAAACAAGTGTGGTCCCCCCTCCCCAGCACAGACAAGAGCAATACTTTACCTCCCTCCTCTCCGTCATACAGCCAGCTTTCCCAAGGGAAAAATTTGACCCAATAACATCTGAGTTTGATATTTGGTTGGGACTTCTGGACATCTGGCCTGCGCAAGGGTCTGCCACAGAGCTAGAAAGCTGTCGTGGTTCAGCCTCAGCTGGCAACTGAACACCACGCAGCCGCTCGCTCACACACCCCCCCCACCCCTGTGGGATGGGGAAGAGAATCGGACGAGCAAAAGAACTTGTGGGTTGAGATAAGCACAGTTTAATGATTACAATAAAATGATGATGATAAATGATTATGATAATAATGACAATAATGTTAATATAATAAAAGGGAAAAGGAAGGAAAGGGAAAACAGGAAAAAAAACGCAGAAACACAAACGATACAGCCGCTCACCACCCGCCGACTGACGCTGCCCGTCCCCGAGCCGCGATTGCTCCCCCCCTCCCCCGGCCAGCCCCTCCCAGGTAGCATACTGGACATGACGTTACATGATATGGAATATCCCTTTGGTGAGTTTGAATCCGCTCTCTTAGCTGTGCCCCCTCCCCTCCCAGCTTCTTGTGCACCCAGCAGAGCATGGGAGGCTGGACATGTCCTTGACTAGTATAAGCGCTACCCAGCAACAGCCTAAACATCTGTGTGTTATCTCAACAGGGTTTTTTTTCCCTGCTAATTTCAAAGCACAGCACTATACCAGCTAGAGTGAAGCAAATTAACTCTATCCCAGCTGAAACCATGACAAAAGCTTAGCCATTTCTACCGATCAACTGCACACAGCACACACAGTACACCTGAGCCTGTCCAGAAGCAGTGGATTTACTGTGCATGTGCCAGACAGATGATTCATGTGAATGCAGAGACCTGACATGTCCCAAAAGCATTGCGTTCATAGTACACATGTTGACCATATGTGTAGTGTGTGACAGTGAGACCAGCACTCCCTGGAAGGGTCAGGTCTACTACAAATGAGCTGTACAGCACACATACAGAAATACCTGGACTCAGAAGCACCAGCCTTCCTCCTTGCCCATCCGTCACTCCAAGCTGGAAGTTAGAGATATGGGCTAGCAATGGGAAAAAGAGCCATATAATGCAGAGGAACAATAACAAGCTGCAGTCACTTAACCCATGAGTCACCGGATCAAGTCACCAGAGAGCAAACCTGACTGTCATTTCCTCCAGACACAGGGCTTGCCGCTAACTACAGCTTTTGCACTTTTAACAGGCCCAGGCCTGCAAGCAACCCTACAAGTTCCCCTGAAAGCCCAAGGAGCAAGCAATGGAGTCTCCTCTTAAAAGGCAACCACTAATCCGGGCCCTTTCCCTGTGTCTTTGACCAGTTACTGAGCTTAATCAGGGGACCTTCACACTCTGGCATGCCAAAGCATCACTGCAAGGGGCAAGGGAGGAATGAGCAGAACCATGAGGATAAAATAAGAGAAACTGGTCAGATGTTAGTTCGATTACCAAGAGAAAATAATTCACAGTTGGCGCACAAAATAAGGTATCTTCAAAAAGAAAAGCATCCATGTAATCAATGGAAGACAAATACATAGTTTATTTTATTAAAACTAGAGTAGACAGCCCTGAGAAAAAAGATCTCATTGAATATTTGGGGTCCTTGGTTTCAGGTTCTGGGCAAGTACTAAGCACAAAATATTCAAAGCTCATGATTTAGGTCTGAGGGGGCTGGCCTGCAATCAACATCTTATACAGAGGGAATTTCACCATTCCTGTCTGCTTATCACCTTCCCCTGTAAAGACCTTCCTTTTTCTTTTCTAAGCCTGCACAAGAAAATGGTTGCTAAAAAAGAATTCAGAACCCTGACAATTAGGACAATCTTCCACTAATCTTCCCTTCAGGGTGCCCACAATCCTTTAAAGCATGACGAACTGACAGAGGGAGCTCCTTTATAGTTCCTGGGCTCTATATCTTTATAAACTGGGCTCTTCTGTATGCAGCAGAAAACGAGGGAAGGCAGACACTGTACAAAAGAAAAGGGAAACAGGCATTTTTAAGATTGCTTGAGGGGCCACCAGATGAAAGGAAGAGATCTGGGCACAATAATATGATTCTTTAGGTAGAGAGGGGAAAAAAGCTACTATAACCGTGTTGGAGAAGAATCCCACACGCCTGCTAATCTGCCTACCAAGGGTTACAAGACACTTCAAAAAAAAAAATTTTTTTTGGAAGGCACTCAAAGCAAAAAATCAGCTTACCAGAGAACATAGCCCTGCCCTCATCACTTTTCTGCTATTTTAGATGTTATCTGTAATATAGCCAAACTGATATGCCCTTGACACGTGCAGAACGTTACAGCTCCAGGCAGCTTTTGGTTAATGGAGTTGAGAAAATTGTATGTGTGCATAACGGCAACTAAGTTCACACTCCCCTTCCCCCCTCAACCCCCCTTTTTTTTTTTAGGTTTATCTTCGTTTTGATAATGCCTGTCTGCTTCCTAACTGCTACTGTGGGGCGAACACACTGCAACACACCAGCTGTTTAACAAGCTCATTCTAAGCTATAGCTAGGCTAGATAAATTCTTCTATAGATTAGCAATGTATGCATCAAATACACCTTCTAAGAAACCAACTCTGACACATTTCCAATGGCAAATTTGACACCAATTTTTTATTGGTATATCTGATATTGAGTGACTTCAAAAACACTGCAATGATGAACTCCGACTTGGTCATCTTCAGAAACTGGAATACCATATGGCAGTTAACTAGTTTACATATTATTCTTCATTTTAGACACCAGAAATAACATATAACAATTTGGACATAATGGATATCATACTATTGGCTAACATGCTGTGATTCAGCCACATCACCTTCTGTTATACATATATATATATATGCACATATATGTATGTCCACATTGCTTGGTCTGCCTGTGGTACAGCATGTAAGTGGAAGCAGCTCACTAGCAAAGGCAGGCAGCTCCAGTGGCAGTCCACATTCTGCCAGATTATCAAAGCCCTTTTTATTTCAGTTATGTAGCATAACCATGCAAAAATACTTTTATTTTGGATATGGAAATGCATTAACCCTTTCTGGAACAACTATAGAAATTACTTTAAAAAAATACCTGCTTAATTTTACATGACTCAGATATTAAGAATGAATGTTTTACGCAAAATAAGCATTCCCTGTCATTTCCACCAGAACATCCCCAAGAAGAAAAAAGGATGCCCAAATCTGAAAGCTTTTCTCCCACTCTCAATTTAAAGATTAAGATTATCATGAATACACTTGGAAGATCAGAAACAAGATATCTTAGATATAGAGAGGTATAAAGGTGAAACTCAAAAGTTGAACTGAATGACTAAGGATATAATTTTTTTTCAAGTATTGCTGCATATAGTAGAGTATAAAGTAGTACAAAAACCGTACAACTTAAGAATAAAATTGTTTGCAAATGAACTATTACAAGAGCTTTAATAGCATTCCCAACTGACAAGATTACATAAGTTATTACAATAGGCTTAAAACAAAAAAAGAAACGGGGACACGGATGTCTGAAAGTAGGGCCCCTCAGTTAATCAAACAATTTCCAAACAAATGAGTATTCATTTACTTTGTCCTTTTTATGATTATTATTATGGCAATAAAATTTACAGTATATCAGTAAACACACATGCAGCACTCATGAGAAAGCAGGATTAAGGTGAACACCTATGTTTAAAAAGAAGATTTCTTTTAAAGATTATAATTCACAAGCTGTGCATACTAATGCTGCTTCATCCATCTCAGCAACTAACAAAAGTGAAAAGAGAGACTGCCTAAACAAACAGACTTTGAAGCATCCTTTCATCTATTTAAGAAACTGTTGGGATCTTATTCCTATTACTTTGCGGTGTTTTATAGCTTCCTGAGAATCTTATGTAAAATATCAATCTGCTTGGAGCAAGTCCTACAGGTATTTTTTAAATTAGAAATACCTGAAAGTTTATCATCTCCCTCTTATTCATACAGCTCTTGACAAATATGATTGTAAAAGATTGATATTTTGTCTTCTCTTTTCTTGTACTTGAAAGATATGTCCTCCATAAGTCATTATATCAGGGTGCCCCACCTCCACTCCAGGACAAGACGGAACAGCTCCAGCCATGAACCAGCCCCTCGTCCGGAATGGCTGGGAGGAGAGGCATCTGCAGCAGGGGTCACCTGAGAGGAACGCAGGCAGACAAGTCACTTGGGAAATAGTGTTGTGAGCTGAATCAATCCTGAGAGAAAACAGTGCTCATATAGCAATTTTTACAGAAATAATAAAAAATAGAAACATTTAAGAATGGGTAAAGCCATCTGTTTTGCGTTCCAGGATGAGCAGCAATTAAACTATCATCAATTACACTAGCAGTAACCACTGTACCTGCACATCTGCAAAGATATGATTAGACTAACCATACAGCAAGATATAAATATCCATGTCAATGGGAAAGCATACCACAGCTGCTGCTACTCATATGAGAAAGTAATTAAAAAGCCTAAAATGAGTTACTCCTATTTGCCTTTGTCTGGGAAACAGTTTAGTTGGGTCTTGGGAAGAATGAGCATTGCAATACAGGTAAGCAGTTAACAGTAGAAAAGGTGGGGGGGGCGACCTGTTTTTAAAAAAAAAACCCAGCGTGCACGTGCGCACACACACAGGCACACACAGGCACACCCCCCTACCTCCCTTAACCTCTTCCCTGTCCTCACAAAATGGAGGAAGACTCGAAATGAATCTTGAAGTTCACTCTGTATGTGACTGGGAGAGAAGAAGGGAAAAGAAAATAGAGAGAGAAAGGAAAGAAAACCCTCAATGGACTCTGATGCTCTTCACAAATTCAAAATCTCAGCAGCCTGCTCAGGGATGCAAAATGCATGTTACTGGTGTGACAGGTGACCCCCATGCACCTCCGAGCATGGGGCAAAGCCCAGGTGAGGGCTGGGGCAAGGCTGACACAGGGATTCAAAGCTAGGCACTGAAGAGCTGTTCCAGCAGAGCACTGAAAACTGTGCACAATTTAAGCAGTCCCATATTCAAATGCTCTGCTGAAAGAAGGCTTTTGTTTTCAAAGTTCCTGTCAGTGCTTTCTTTTAATAGGAAATCAATATATCATTTGTTTTCTAGAAAGCAGACACCTCTCCTTCAGGACTTGTGCAGCCAAGTTTAGCTCTGGTGGAAAATTGAGTAGTTTTGACCTAACTTTTCTTTTTCCATGAATGTCACTTTCTTTACCCTGGGGATAGGAGGTGAGTGAGAAGCAAAAGGAATGAACATCACAGTATAAGTTATACCTAATACTAACTATGGCTGAATTATCAGCTCTTAAACTTTTTCAGTCATGCTGGCAAAGCAGAAATCCCAACGTGAGCTAAAAAGCAATAAAAAGGTAAGAAAAATGTGATCTCTTTCCCTTGTGTTTGGCTTTTAGAGTAGCAGCAGGAGGAAGAAGAAAGTTGGTAGGGCTGGTTGCCAAGAACTCTGCCCTGCAAGTAGGCACAGGTGGGGTTTGGCAAAGACTTGGCAACAGGGGGACCTTGGAGTCATCCTCTCCCTTAATATCAATATCAATCAATTCACATAAAAGAGGATCTTGACCCAAAAAAGGAAGGAGTTAAGTGTCTTACTCTCCCCCAGAACAAGGTGAGGAGTTTTGGGGGGTTTCTGGAAGGAAATGTAGTTGCAAGTAACCAGAAGGGAGACAAGGAGTTCGCTTTAGTCTGTTCCTAGGCACATGCAGCAGTACATCACTTAAGGCAGATCGTACCGCACAAGCAGCCTGAACAAAACAGCTTGAATCCCTCCTTCTCTTCCTTCCTGAATTAAAAACAAAAACATGGTCTTGTTGCAAGATGTTTATTTACAGCTGCTTACAGTAGAATGCAAACAAGCATCTTGTAACAAGCTGCTTGATGGCTTCCCATTACATGTACAAAGCTTAGCACTGCTTCAGCAGGTGCTCAGCAATGCTGCTGAAAGACTAAGTTGCTGTGAGAATATTCTGGATTAAGTCTAATGTCATTTGCCCACCTTCATTATTCCTCTCATGGAAAACTAACGTTCAAAAGGACAGAACATCTGATCTGCAATCTTGGTAAGAAATAAATCAATGAATAGTAAGTGATGAAAGGGGAACAACTTTGAAAGCTGCAGTTGTATTCTCATGGTACTAGAGTGGAAGGAGCAAAAATACAATAAATAGCAGTCCTGTAGTCACACTTAGGAAATCCACACTTAAAAGGAAGACATTGAAGATTGGATCCAAACACTGGACAAGTAATACTGAATCGGGTATACAGACTACTGGATTACTCTTAAGTCACAAGCTTGCTTGCCTGATTGTTTTTCCTTGTTTATTATTGACACTATTAAAATTCATAAGCCAGGATACCCTGTTTTGATATGACTTCTCCCTTGACATAAAAGAAAGTATTCCCATCTATGACACGAGAAGTCTTTGAAGGGAGGAAATTCAGCCCTTTGATCAAAGAATGACAGTCCTTACAGATGGGCACAGACTGTCCAGACAGAATTACTCCCTTTGGTTCACTGACCGCATCACACCCCTTACACAGCAGATGTAAATCTCTGCTGTTACTTGTGTTACTGTTCAACAGCATGAAATTCCAGTGTGCTGTACACTGCACAGCTGACCACATCACATCTGGTATGAACTGTTCACAGTCCAGATTCCAAGTAACTTATATTTCCAAACATCCTAAACCTTGCCACTTGAAGATCTCTGGGTTCAATACAAAGGCAATAGCTAAATACCTTCTTTTGAAGAAACCTACTTTTCTTACAGCTAGAAAATGCTAAAGGGTAAGGCAATGCTCCATTCTTACAGGTCTTAATATGCCATGCAGCAAAGCGAGGGCAACGGCCGAATGCCTTTACAGGCACCCACCATTAGAAAGCAAACCTGTTTGCTACACAATTTGTGATTGTCTGTATCTTCACCTCCTGCACAAAGTGTGGTAAGGAAGGCCACCTGATGTTAGCTTTCACAGCTTCAAGAGAGGAGAAAGAGTAATGCACTGTGTACCAGGTGGGAACCAGTCTCTGTTGTACCACGCAACAGCCACCTGGAACTGCAGCTGCAAAAACGTGCAGCCCTGCCTGCAGTTCTGTTGCTGAAGAAGGCTGCAGCAAACAGCCTGGCACCTGCTGGTACCTTGTCAGACTGATGGCAAGTCTGTATGGATCTGTAACAAGAGCCAATTAAGCCGTTGGCCTAGATCTACTCAGGGCAGAGGGCAGGCAAATTGAAACACCTTGCAATATCACGTTCTTGAGAAGCCAAACTTGTGAACGTAGGCACATTTTAGTATCATGTAAAAGAGAAGTTTAAACCATCAGGGATACTTTCTAGAGATGAAGTTGGCAGATCTTCTGTCTTTACGACATGGCTCTACCAGCAGGATAGCATCTATTTGGCCCAGTAATTTAAGAGCCAAACTAGTTAACTTGTGTAAACACAGATGCACCTAAACAGGATTGAAACAAGCTTGGAATTGTTTGCCAGAACAAGTTAAGGTATTTAAATACCCTGACATTAAGGATTCACGCCAGTTTAACTGGATCATTTTTTAAGCCAATTGCTAAACCAGCTTCACTTTTTGGTACGCACAGTATAAAATATAAAATTCTTTACCATTCCTATACAAACACTTCCATCACTCCTGGCAAACACCTAATTAACGTGCCAGGACTGCCAAGTTTCTACAAGTATTTTTGTATGGTCTGACTGCAGCTCTTAAGTATTTAGCCTGTTTTCACCTTACTACTGTCTTGCTCTTGGCTGTTAATTCCTAAAGTAATAATCCCCGACCTGAACTTGTTCCGATTTCTTTCTTGTTTTGCCTCAGGTTATTCACTTTCTACTGCTACACAACTTCTCATGGAATAATTTCCCCTCCCAAATATCTTCAGTAATACTGTCATGCAATAATTCCAAAAGAGAAGAAGAACATAAAACTAGCCTAAATTCCAATATATTTACATTCCAAACAATAAAGAATATATTTTCAGTATTCCAGAAAGCTGCCATTCAAGACTATGACTTAATTTCCTTTTGAAATGGAAAAATCAGGCTCCCTTTTATCCTCAGAAGAGAATATGGATCCAAACTTCCCTTGAAAATTTTACTCATATCAGGGGTTTCCATACAATACATTTGGATTTTATATTGCACACAGTTTATTTTTCATTTCTATGAAGACTATTGTAATTAAGACTCAGGGGGCCTGAAAAACCTGCAAAGAACACCTTTGGGAATAGGACTTTATTTAGTCCTTATAATTACAGATATAGAAGAGGAAAAAATATAAAATCCTTTTTTGGCTATTTTGTTTGAAAATCCTCAAAAATTAAAATGAAAAATTAAAAATCTGTAGAAAGCAAATTGTTTAGATTTATAAGCATCTTGTTACACCATCACATTTAACTGGGGTCACACTGCTTCAGATGCAAGCCTTGAGTGACTGACTTCCATAGAAGTCAGTAATTTCATTTTCCCAGTCGTTCAAAGAATCCATTCTATTTTTGTCTTTTTTAGAGGACTACTTCAAATAGGAATTAAAATCAAGAAACTAGGAACTCCCCCCCCCAATCTATTACATACAAGACTAATCAAGTATTGTGAATTGGCAATTGTATCATTGAATCACAAATACAGAAGTCCCCATTATATGTGAAAAACCATGGAGAGAGAAGAAAACCTTCCAGTTGTTGGCTATAAAAAAAGTCTTCCAGAATTTAGTAAGAGGATAACAAAAGGAAACAAGCTATAGTCTCGGGGGGTGTGGGGTGTGGAAGGGGGGTAGCAATGAAATAATTCTCAGGTCTTTTTTTGTGTATAAAGTCAAGAAAATCTCAGAGGAACTGACTTCCAGAGTCACTGATAAGTGCTGAAATGTTTCGTCAGTGGAGAGTGGGATACAAATCCTTTTTCTTTTCCTTTGTAGGTGAAGAGGTCACTAATGTGTGCCCAAACAGCCCCTTCTCAAGCAGAATGCTAAGGAAAGACACTAAGATCTCAGGAGTGATACTTTCCTTTCATGGTTAAATGAAAGTTGCTTGTGGAAGCAAGCTCTTCTTAGGTGCAGGTTCAGATATCTGTGTGCATAACAACTAGTTTCAGTCTGGTGCATTCATTTACTGGGGAAGGAAAAAAATAAAAGCAGAGTTCTTTTCACAGAAAAACATGAAACAGAAAGAAAGACTATTTTTAAGGACCAATTTGTTGTTGCTGCTACAACTTGTGAAGCCACAGCTTCTGATCAACATTGCCTGCAACCTCCTGGTGGGAAACTGGATATCAGTAATGGCGAGGTGAGAGTGGGAGAGCACCAAGATTAAAGTGGAACTTCCTTTGCTGTCCAAAATACTAGGAAACATAACAACAACAAAACAAATTATTTCAAGTACTTTCTTACTTGTGGCAGACATTTAGCTGTGTACTCAGTGCACTTCTGCCTTACAAGAAATTCAGGAAAGCTTTGGGAGATGTGATGTTTCACCCAGTATGAGCAACGCTGAAGGAAAGACTCCTTTTATGTGCCTGACCAAAGAGGCAAGAAAGAGTTCGGTACCCCATGGCTCCCCCATAGAGCTCATCTTCCCTGCACATCACAACAAACTCTCACTCTACAACTCCTCGTCTCACAGAAGGACTTGTAAATGAATCAAGCATTTGTTGGTGTTTCCTTCCAGGCTTCGACAATCAAAGTGCACGTGCTGCTAACCATACCTATGTCTGCTATGCTTAGATTGACACAGTTAAGGTAAAGATAGTTGAGCATATAAAAACCAGGAATATATATCTTCCCCAATTCTTTAAAGAGTTTTGAAACTCAGGTCAGAGCTGATACAGTGGATGTCAATCTAGAAAATTGTCTCTTTGGGGGTGCAGTTCTACACACAGGCAGCAATATATATAGTGAGAAAAGAAATGATCCAGAGCTGATTAACTGAATAATCTGCAGCTTTTAACAGAATGAAAAATCTTTACATAAAAGTGCAACAGTGATGTCTGGTAGTCTTCAGAGAGTTGTATCGTCAGTTTAAGAAATTATTCTTGTTGGGTTTTTTTACAGAGCTTGATTCTTCCATGTTTGGAAAAGGGATGAATTTTAGAAAAATCAGCACAGCTACAGAGGGTTTTTTTTGTGCAGCACCATTCAAGACACCACATTTCACCATTAGTCTTCACATAGTGTTTCTGGAGAAGCTTGATGGCCAGGTGGGTTGTTTACAGACCCAGACAGAACAGCAATGGTAGGAAATAATCCTGCTTTCAGAGCGGTTGCATTTGCATTAAACAAAATGCAGGTTGAACAATAATTTTTTTCAATTCTCACCTAGGAAACCTAAAAAGAAAATAGCCATGTCTATTATCTGATGAAAATTACTGCTTTACACACAGAAATACACTTGGAATCATCTGATCAATCTTATCACTTTATTGGCTCAACTTCCAGAGGCTTAATAGATACTAACTTCAGGGCAGAACTTCAGCAACATTCACATTTACTTATTTACCTTCTATACTAAAACCAAAGGCAGGGAGAGTAGAAAGAACTAGAGGACTTGAGAACACTAGGTGGTAGCCAGATAACCAAATCCCTTTGCCTGGGACATGCCACTATCTGAATCGTAACTCTTCATCATGGTCAGCCATGAAAGAGATCCCTGTATGAGAGTAATATGAGGAAGCAAGACAATTTGTATCTCTTCAAACAGAAGATGACACTGGCAAATCAGTCTGTGAAATTTGGACTCAGCTACTGCTACGCATACGTGCCATCAGGTAACCACAAAGCATTTCAGTTCCTCGAGCTCCCACATCCACCAGTGTCAGGCCGTGAATTCTCAGTCACACAGCTATCAAAGGCAGAGGATGCAGGTTTTTGCTGGGCCTGTTCCTTGCACCATGGCACATATTTAAACTTAGAGGCAGAGCCTGCCTCCAGAGAAGGAGGGTTTACCAACAAGTCAGTAGTCAGCAACAAGACAGAGGAATAAAAATAAGTGTAACTGGAACCACTGTAGCCCTGGCTAGTGGCTAGCAGCCCTGCACTGCAGACTCAGACTTCCTGACTGTCGTGGAAAGCAGACAGCAGGGAACATCCTTGGGAGATGGGCATCACACTTACGTCTTTGCCGCATCCTTCACTGGGGACATCAGGTCTTTAGGATGCCCATTGGCACCTCCTGCCTCTGCACTGAGCCTGAGCTTTTCAGACCCTCAGCTCTTGAGGATAAATGGCATTTCCTTCTAACATTCCCCATGGAGTCAGGAACCCAAAACAAGTATAGACAGGAACCACAGCCATCCTTCACAAGAATAGTTTGGCTCATTCCTTTTTAGGATATTCCTGCATTACAAACAGGTCTTTCCAGGCAAGTCCTGTTCCATTCAAGACCTCCCTGAGCCTACTGTTCGTGGTGTTTAATAAACTTTGGTTTATAAAGGTACGGTCAAAATCACAAACCCTTGAAATCATACAAGAGACCAGTCCAAAACTAACATGTGAGCAGAGGAGCAGATCACTGCAGCCTACAAAGCACAGGATCTTTCTGTACTTACTCAAGAGTGTTGGGAATCAAGAAAGTGCCCTTTACAGATTTGCTGTGCTATGGGCCAAATAGTGGCGTGGCCTCTAGAATTCCAAAGGTTTTAGAGATCCCTTTTCTTTTTTCTTCCTTTTTTTTTTCCTTTCTTTTTCTTCTTCCTTGTAAAATCATAATATCTTTTCCACAATATCTTTCATCAGATTTTCAGGAACAAAATATTACTGAAAACATAAGGCACGGGAAAAACATGAACAAGTTTCCCAGGTAAAGTGTTTTGTGATGTAATCAAAATAAAAAGATCAAATGAACAAGCAAAAATTTCTAACAGATGCAAAATTTGAAAGAGAAATGTGCACAGAGTTTTTAATCCATTTCTATAGCTAACTCTCATAGCCTGAATTTTTATTTATTCTGGTAAACTTCAGTGTTTACTTGATGGTATTGACAGAATAGGTAGAATCAGACCTAAGCCTTCCAGTTTGCTCTGCCATCACTCCCGTAAGAAACACGACTCAACTGTGGATCTCTAATTCCTGAGCTTATAGAAAAGAGGTCTGGGCAGGAGTTCAAGAGGTCTGCCAGTCAGTCTCTGTGTTTTATTATTACAGGACCAATTATTCCACCATCATTCCTGATGAACATTTCAGAACAGGTTAGACAGATCTCCTATGGTGGTAACTCCACAATTTTTTTCAAAGTACTCTATTCCAGCACTGCAGATGTTACGCTGAAACCAATGTCATTGCTACCAAATGGCACAAGACCCAGAATGAAGCCATTTGACAAATGTAAATGCAGTTCTCGTTAAAAAGGCTCTTCATCTTACTATTTTAAAAGCATATTTCCTTCTTTGCTATTCATTTATGGCAAGCCAGTTACATTTTATCTGATCAATTCATCTGGTTCAAGTCAGATTTATAGTGAAAACTTGAAACAGTAATAAAAAAAGTGAGGAAGCTGTCACTCTCATAGTTTTACTATAAAGCCAACATCTCAGACACCATACCAAACTGATTCTGCAACCTTCTTCTGTGTGAGCAGTCCCAGTGAAAACAATTGAGTGAGGAATGTTCATGTTATTAAATACTGCTGGGTAGTTACACAGCAGAGGACACATCAACTGTGGTCTATATGATCAGGAAGGTCATAGCAAATACATCTTTAAACGCAGCTTTATAACGTGTTAAAAAAAAAAAAGTCAGTGCCAGAAAAGTAACACTTTCCCTTCTTTTTCTGGTTTCTTTTTTTCAGAAAAGAGATACAGCCGCTTTGTTCTTTTTAGAACTGCTGTACATCTTTCTGACTGCTATAAAATAAAGCCCAGTCTTCCATTAGTTCGCTTATTATGGTTCCTCTCCCCCCCCCCCTTTTTTTTTTTTATTATTCAGAACATTTTAGCTTCAGGGAAACTGTTCTCATCGTCCGTCTTTCCACGTGGAACTAGCTGAAAGATATTCATGAAAGATTCACTAGGGCCAATTTTCTATGAGTATAAGCAACAGTAACATCAATATTTCAATGTCTAGAAAATATGGCTATTCTCTTGCCTTGAGTAGATTGTTAAAAATCATTGTATCTTAATGAATTCGAAATTTCTTGACAGATTCTGTAGGTGCCTTGCTTATGAAAATTCATAGGGGGAGAAGAGGTTTTTTTTTTCCTAAACAATATTGGGAGCTTGTGAACCTGCTCATGTTTTACAATATACTTATGGTGGTATAGGTGGAAATGTGTCTGCTGATCTTTTCATCATGGTCCTTGTAGACTGCTAGTTTCCCAGGCAGTTTCAGCTGTCACAGTTGCTTAGAGTCCACTGAGCTGTTTTTAGTTACTCATTCAAATATTCATGAGAACCGAGGGCTGCAGTTTGCTGTCTGGTAACAACTTCATTTTCTGCTCATACCAAGCTCGTCCTTGTGGGCTGCCTCTTCCCACTCAGATTGGCTTTTCCACAGCCACGTGACTCTTGAAGGATAATGGAGTTTCCCTGGGCGCAGGCGAAAGAGGCATGTTCTACCTTTTATCTTTGCTTGGCTGGACAATGAAAATAATTGCAGAAGACAGTTATGGATTACCAAAGAGACGTGTGAAATGATCAAACCTGTATCAAGCACTGGTTTCTGCTACTAGAGGAAGCACATGCTTTAATTATTTACCTTGTGGGACAGCTCACACCTTAGGATGGCCACATTTTTGTGCAAATATTTACTTAACAATATTGTACTTGAGCAGAGTAATGAAAATAGGTGTAATTTCATGTAATGTTCCTGGGAAAGACCAATGGGCTGTGACATTTCCCTGCATGGGGGAAATCACTAAGGTGAAATGTTTCTATTATTTCATTAAAAGTCTTGCTAAATAACCCTTCAAGGCAGCACAATTTTGCATTTTTAGCTAAAGGAAATAGTTGAAGAGAGGAAGCCACAACTACTGCCAGTTAATAATAGTTTTCTAAGAGAAAATACTACTTAGCACACATGGATACCCAGACACACTTCAATTAAAACAGTATTTACAGGAAGCTAAGCAACATTCTGCAGTTAGTAAGGGCGGCTTCCCCTCTGTACTTACAGAGTCAGGAGAAAGCACAAAGGAGGAAGCCCAGGCATCGCCCTTGACTGTCTGCAGGTCACTGCTCCTGTCTCACTTCTGTCCTCTTCTTTGTACCAGCTCTTTTGTAGGAAAAGTCTATTGGCAGCCCAACTTAATCGCCCAAATGGAAGAGGACATGCCCCTTCCCCCTTCATCTCCATGCAATTGCTGCCCGGAATATGACCTTTATAGGGAGAGTTTTAAATGAATGTAACAGGTAAGTGTTTCCCTGGGTATCACTCAAATAAGTTGTAGGGTTTTTTAGTGCTAGTGTTTTATGGAAAAAGGCTTAATTTCTGTCAGTACAACATATTAGATATAGAGCATCTTAAAATGACCATCCTTTTAATTACACTGTCATGACGCTTTCTTTAAAGATTGTTTACTTCAAGGCTTAGATTGAAACTGTTTATTTACACACGTACTGAATATAAGTACATAATAGCATCAGACAGCAGTGAAGTCTTCTGGATAAGCTACAAAAAGGATGGAACAGGTACAACATAAGTTTTTCCTGTCTGTCCTGTTCCACTCCAGATGCAAATGGGGGGGGGGGGGGGGGAACGGGGACGGGGACCTGTCACAGGTTAAGCAAAAAAGATGAAGGTTTCCTAGCTAACGAATGATAAAAACGATCTTTGGAAGGAAGAGGGGAGAGGGGAAAAAAAAGAGCCCAATAACACCATTTGTTTACATTAGAGAAACACCTACTACTGCAGACACTGTTAAGATACTGTCAGCGTTTCTATTATGATCCCATATTTCAAAGGCTTACAACTTGGCCATGAGAAGTCACTTTTAAAATTGAATCCAGAATATAGAGTGAATTTAGCTGCATTCTGTATATTATTGTCACTAGGTAGACACCAAAAATATGTAATAAAAATAAATAAAATACAAAAAACTAGCTACAGCTAAATCGAAACTAGGTGTATTGATGAGCTATCAATGCTAAAGGCATCTCAGGCTCAAGTTACTCAGGTACCCTTTAATCCACTGTCTTTAAGATAAAACAACAAATAAAAAAATACAGTATATTTCATCAGGGGTTTTGGGGTTTTTTTAGTTGTTACTATAGCTTTCATTCAAGAACAAGAAAAATCTCAATAAGCAAGAGCACTATAATCTCAACATGCAAGAGCACTATAAAATACATTAAAACAAACATGAGGAATAAGCACGAAAACAACCTCTGCTTCTGCAGCACCTGCAAGACCTATTTGTTTCTTTGTGGAGACATGGAGCAGTAACTGCGTGGCCGAGCAGGGGCAAGGGGGATCTACCTTGACAGATTTTGACCTTTCATGAAATCCCTTCAGCTTGCCCACCCCTCTCCACCCCCCATCTATTTTTCCTTCAAATATTTTTCCTTTCCAAGGCTTCTGAAGAGTAAAGGTTAATGAAGTAATCTATGACTGAATGCTAACATATGCAACGTATGTAGAAAAAAATGCACATCCCATTTTTAACATTTCTCTGGAAACAACTATGGTCTCTTATAGCTGCAATTTTGAAAGAATGCAATTATGGTATAGAATTTCAGCTACCTTTGGGCTGAGGCCTCTAGAGACACACAAAGAATTAGTGTATTGTTGTGCGATACATTTGTGAAATAATTTTCCTCTAATATTCTCCTCTAAAGCTACAGTGCAATCCCTCTCAGCTAAAAATCATGTCTGTCTTTTATGCTGTTAGTAAAAATATCTTTTAACAGCCTAAAGGCTTATTTTCAGTTTCCAAAAATCAAAACTGTATGTCAGCTAAATTAGCATTAACTAAGACAACACAAAAGACCTGCTCTGCCCATGACAAAAAGAGTAGACTGAAAATCAAACACTGAAGGTAACAGATGTCGTGGTGCTGGTCTACTGGAGAGGAGTGAATCTGAGAGATGAGTGTTCTCCACCAAAGTGCCTCACACACACTAGCCAGCTCTGGCAGACTTTGACTGCTGAGTTTAGATACGAGCTGAGACAAAACATGAAGAAAGAGGTTGGACCAGTCAGCTGGACAAGTTGAAGTGACAGGCATTATCTAATGTGTAAAACTTCATCTTCCATCATGAGGAGACATGACTTCTAGGGTGTCAAAATCAATGACCTCTTGCTGCTTTCCTTAAAGCAAATAAAAGCACATCCAGGGGTTAAGTTCACTGGTAGAAAGAAAGTCCAGGTATTCCTCTCTTGTCTGTGCAACTGACTTGATGAGCCTGCACTAGGAACACATCTGCCCTAGAGAGGTCCAAGTCTAAGATGGTTTAGGCTTAGGCTTATCTTATCAATAGGGCAAAATAAAGGTAGACACGACCTTGGAGATCAGGTCTATTGATCATATTACCCTGAACTCCAACCACGGAACCTGGAAATCTACTTCATAGCCAAATGATTCTTAAGGTTTGTTTTATTTCAGCTAAGCTTCAGCTCAAGGTGTTTTTTCAAGCTTTTATCGACAGCACTGATATTTGTGCTATCTAATGAAACAAAATCAATTACTACCATTTAACTGATAAAACTTCAAAAGCCAGTTCCTTCACAGTTTTGAGTACATTGGATTGCAAAGTAACTCAGAAATTTTGGTTTATCATACAGAAAAGCATGACTATTACAAGCAGTTAATCAACTGTTGGGGAGAAGAGGCTCAGCTGCTAGAGACACCATATGCATTTGTAAATCCCCAGAAGAACAAAATGAACACCTAATAAAGAAGAAAAAAAAAAAAAAATCACACCTTCATCGAGCACTGTCACTGATCACCCTAACACTTTGCCATGCTTGAGCCTGAAAGAGACCAGGATAAAGACTGGGATTCAGAGTAAGGCACAGCTGCTGTATTTAGGCCACCTGCACACCAGACTTTGCAAGGCATGGCTACATCTGCTTGCTAGAGATGGGGTGAGCCTTTTGTTTTGCAGCATTCTCAGCACATCAAGCCTTCAGAATTTCTCTCCAAATCTATTCCCAATTCTGCCAAACTATCAAGTGTTGTGCTAAATAGTGTTTAGCACTATTTAGCTTAGTGCTAAATTCAAATCCATGTTATTGACACGGATTCAGCTTGCCAGTTTTAGCCAGTCCCTGGTTTGGTCAGAGCTTCCTTTTACATTGAAAGAGCAGGTTTACAAGCTTTAAGGAAAATTTTAATAAACCTGAAAGCTATGTTTGTTTAAGCCTGAAGGTTTGTGGCTAAACTGTAGAGTGTATCTTCTAAAAATGAAGTCTTCTATATTCTGTTCAAGTCCACAAGACCATGTGAAAGTTCATTTCAGCTTTCTGAGCTGCA
The DNA here is from genome assembly GCF_949628215.1 of Phalacrocorax aristotelis. NCBI lineage: Eukaryota > Metazoa > Chordata > Aves > Suliformes > Phalacrocoracidae > Phalacrocorax > Phalacrocorax aristotelis. Next base: position 21,534,634 of record NC_134282.1, on the reverse strand, counting down.
AGCGCATAAAACACTCAGGGACCCACTGCCCAAAACACTGCACCAGCAAGATCATATTGCTTTTTCTCCAGTTTTATCCACTAGTCATGCCTATAGTCCAGGTGCAGCCTAACTGATTCATGCAGAAGCCAAAGCTCTTCCTTCACTTAAGTCTGTATTTTTCCATATAAACAAAGAATTCCCCTTACACTCATTTTTTCCAGAACTTATCCTGCTCCATACTTGCATGAGGTCCCAGATAAACCCTGAGCAGTCTGGTCAAACAGCCCTATATTTCATATTTTACCTCGTGAAACAGTCTGATCATATTTTCAAAACAGTCACCTACAAAAGACTATATTAACAAGCATCAAAGTCTCCTCCTTTCACTCAGTCAAATATGGCACAACATTTGTATTACATCAAAGTTTCTTCCTGCAGTGTCTTCCTTTACCCCCAGAAGAATTATTTTACTAACAGCAGCCTAGAAAATACCTCCTTGCTCTTTTCTGGTGTTTTAAAAAAAGAAATGCACCACTGCTGACGACAGAAACATTGCTTAATGTCAGAAAATTAACAAAAAAAAAAAAAAGCCCAACCTCAGCGCACCAGCATCTCTTTATATCATTAAACAACATCCACAATAAACACGGTTGAATCCACTTTTGTAGAGAAAGCACCTTGTGTGTAGAAAACACCGCCGGTAAGTCCTACAGCACCACCTAAGCCCAGAGCACCTGCCAAACATTTCATTTCTCCTCCTTTAGAGAGTTTTCCAGAAAGAGATGAAGGGTTTTAGCCAGACGGCCCTAACCAAAGTAGGTGTTCCGCTCCCTCTCAGCCTACCCGCAGCCAGCTTCAGGCCGAAACATGTTCTTGCAGGAGCGGCGGCGGCGGCGGCGGGGCGAGGCTGCCCCCTGGCCCCGCGCCGGGGAGCCGCAGCCCGCCCGCACCCCGCAGCCCGCAGCCCGCGGGCGCGGCCCTTCGGACTGCCAGGCGTTCTGTGGGCTAGCCTCCTGGATAACTGCTTCAAGCGGTTCAAGCTCTTCCCCCCGAAAAATAGGGAAGGGGAGGGGGAGGAACGAGAAGAACAGTGGCTCAAAAGCCCCCACAGAACATCTCTTCCCTGTGTACTCATTCGTTTTAGAGACTGACTTGCAAGGTAATATGGGAAAACAAACTTCTGAGAACTTTGCCTACCCACCACACAACAATTCCAAATATTTTAAGCCACAGCTAGAAAGCAGCCTTCCCGCTGTGCACCCTGCCGAGCCAGAAACATCCCCAAAATCTACATTAAGCAGCCTCTTCTCACATTTCCCCGTTAATAATTGCCAGTCTCTCAAAAGATTTGATTAGCATATATTGAATTTTATAGTACTTTAATTAAGACAGTTGGGTTTATTGTTTGGTTTTTTTTTAAACTGAGAAAATTAGTAGTCAGAGCACTGACTGCAACACAAAGCAGCCTTACGGGAGTGATGCCTTACCCAGCGGGTAGGATCAGTCACCCTTCGGGACTCTTACTTGTGTGTTCTCCGGAACAGCTGCTCTGCAGGGATATTGCAACAGGGAGCACATGCCGCTCTCTTCATCTGCTGCACTCCCTGAATATACAGTTTATGAAATCTAGTTCTAATCACCACCTCATATACTCGCACAGAATAAAACTACTGAGTAAATGGTTACACAAATCTCTAATTTACTTCTAAACCAAGCACAAACAACTCCTGATCTATAGCTAAAGTTTGTTAAACCCACCTTTTGAGGGCTGCTAATCAATCTCTCCCTGCCATTCACCAGCTGCAATTAATTTCCTGCAGCATGCAGCTGACATGCAAATTCATTTACTCATGGCACCTCATTTTCCTTGCTGCCATCGGATGCACCCAGAACTCAACCCCCTGTGCTGCCTGTGGGTGACTTTGGTGACAGGCTGCACAGTTGGAGCCAGGTGGAGGGTGAGCAGCCAGGGCACCGATGGTAGCCCAGGCAAGAGGAGGAGATGAGTGGAAATGAAGGAATACTACCTCTGTGCTCCCATCATCCAAAAGGGACAAAACGAACCCTCACTAATATTTTATAAGGAATTTCACCTCTACTAGAAAGAAGGTTTCAAGGAGATTGATCATATTTGTGATTTTCTTCCCCCAGTATCTACCAAACTCCATTCTTGCCCTTGTTTCTGGAAAGCTGTAAGCTATTTACATAATTTTTAACAAGAACTAAGAGCAGGGAGGAGGGCTGCTGCCCCCCTCCTTTTTTTTTTTTAATAAAAACCAATGGCATCTAGTAGGAGGCAAACCTTGACCTCAGCAAGAGGATCTCTTTCCCCCCATACGCAGTATGGGAACTGAGCTTTTTACCTTGTTCAAAAGATGAACAAAGTTACCAAGAAGGAAACCTCAAATTACCTTTGGGATCTGTTTTATTATTCCAGGGAACGTTTTTCAGTCACAAAACACTACAGGTTGCTCAGGTTTAATGTGTTGAGGTAAGAGGAAGAGCAACTACAGAGATAAAGAGATGTTTGCTCTGAAACAGCAGTGATCCAGGTTTCCAGAGCAGTCTCATTATTAGCACAAGGAACAAAGAGGATTTATTTAAAATTACCTGACAATTTGTTCTGAGGTTTGATCTTCTGTACTTTAGTTAAATCCTACTTATTTTAGGCCCATTTTAAGCTGATTCCACGCAGACTAAGAAGAGACTTTCATTCCCTTCATTTTACACATTTTTGGATTACACTGTTCTTTTGTTTCTGTGTCTGGTGAACTTGGGTCTCATCTGAATAGCTTAAAGAAAACTGACAATAAGAGAAAATCTGCCCTTAAATCACTCCAAATACACTTTTTAAAGAGTTGGTCCTCATAGCAGAAATTCCTTTTACAAAGGATACTAGCAGACACCAATGTCTCCAGATACAAGAGGTGTATCCATGTTTTTACTCTGCAGCATAAAAAGGCATTTGAGCTCACAACTGTATTTGAGCAAGCCCATAGCACTTGAGCACTAACTCAAGGAACCTTCTGCTTTGTTGCCATTCCTAGGAGCAAAGCAGAGTGTCTCCTGTCAAAGATCCTCTCCTGGGCCAGTGGAGCACGGTCCCTCCTGTGCAGCAAAGCACGGGGGTCCCGCAGAGCTGCACCACAGCCATCCCTGTGCCTCACACCAGCAGAGCCGGTGCAGGGGCATAGCACTCCCATGCTCTTTGCACGGGCACCCTTTCTCGCCGGGATCATGACAGTCCAGTGAAGTGCTGGCAAGGGGAAACTTCATCACACCAATCCCTTCCTAGTGAAGAATTTGCCAAGGAAACCAGGTTAAAACAAAATAGAGTGGCCTACCCTGTGAATCAGATGTAGACCTGACACTGGCTTCCCTTGCACACGTTTCCTCCTCTACTGTGCATTCAAGTATAGGAGAGAGCTCCAGTCCTTGCCTCACGCAGCAGTGGAAGTTCAACCTTAAACTCCAGGCCAGCTCACGTGCTTATGCCTCAGCCCCTTTGGCCCTCATTCCCCCTTTCCATGTATTGAAAACAGGGACAGCAATGCTCCCTTCAAGGAGGACCTAAAGTTTGCTAAAGCGCTTCAGGAGGCTCAGACAGTAAAGGTTACAAAGGACAAAATTTCATTTTCTTATCCTTGTATTCCTTTGACCTCTGTGTACGATTGTTATGCTTGAAGGGACAGAATACCTCCCATGCAAAAAGTTATCTGGGGAGGCCAGGATGATGTAAGATTTCAATCCAAACATCTGTGAAAAGGTTCCACTCCAGGAAAAGCTTTGGTACATCAGCAGCAACAGAAGGAACGACCGGCTGGGTGAAGAGCAGCACTGTTACAAGACATCTAATTAAAAATAAAAGTGTTGCAAAACAGACTCTTATTACTGGTCTTCCTACCACAGGAGATGGGTCTTTCCAGCAGCACTGCCTAAGCAGACAAGGTTCTATTTGTTTCTCATACAAAAGACATTCAGCACACGATAGTACTATGAAAAGAGCCTTAGAGACCTTCGCCTCAGTATTTTTATGCTATTCATTGAATATTTTACCACTGTTGCCATCTGTGCCAGCCTTCTAAAGCCATTACCAGGTCACAAATTCAGTCCTGCAAAAGACCAGCTCAGTCTTCATTATAAAACATTTCACCAGCTGAATATTTCAAGGTTTTCATTACCATCATAAGGAAGCATTAATGGTGATAAAATAATCAGTCAGCAAAAATTCTATTACTTCTCCCTTAGAGAATGTGATTGTTACATCCTCACTCGAAAGTTTCTCATTTCCTGAGGGATCAAAACAACTATTAGCTAAAAAGCACAGAGAAGGTACAACTGACACCCATTAAATGCATAATCCCATTGCCATAGAGAAACCCCACTGAAATTGCACCCTGAATATCTGTTTCAGGAGGTGGCTCAAAGTGTTCTTGCTTTTATACAGATTAAGAACAAAAAATGTAGCAGAGAAAGACGTAGCCATATAACACAACCCTTCTCTTCTGCTTTCTCTTGTATTTTTTCTTCCTGTGCATTGAAAATTTATTCTTTTAACTGGATTAGTTAGTTAAAATGCACAGTATTCTTTTAAAATGGCTCTCCATATTTCTCTCTATGGATTACTTTGAAGCACAGCATGTCTATTCTTTTAAACAGGTTCACTCTCTTCACAGGTGTTCATTAAACTGCGCTCAACTCTAATCCCCTTAACACTGAAGTATGCAGCTTTTAAAAAGGAACTGTGCTAAACCAGCATTGCCGACCTCTTCAATGCTGTAAAATGCAGACTTTCAAAATGAAGAATTTCTTCAGCTGTCTTAAAGACCACACATGCTCATCCTGAAACAAACACTGACCTACTTAGTTAACCTGTTTTCAAAATGGCATTTTATCTTTGAAGTTCACAGAGGAGAAACAGCCGTGCCAGAATACAGTCAATTTGTATATCTCTAGTTGTTGGTGAGAGCACACGTTGGAAAATCCACCACCCTATAAATAATAGAGGTGATTCTCTCAGCAGCTTGTTTACTGAAAAACTGACTTTGTGGAGGAGAAAGGTTGAATAAACAACCAGCTTTTTAGATGCTTTCCTCCCTACCCATTGCAAAACATTAATGCAGCACTTATAAGAATGTAGTTTCTCATCAAACACCCTTTCCAAACTGTCCTAGATTTGGTCCAGATTAAGTAGCATTAGGCTAGGTTCGCATCAGCAAGTACTTTGGCACAACAGTAATGGATCAGTAGGTAAAAGTAGCTGGTGCTCAGCCTCCTGACACCTCCACTATATGTATTTCAGATTTACTTCCCATTAGATTTAGCCTGGCCCCTGGACTAAATGCCCTTGGTGCCTATGTGGTTTGATGTTTTCGCCTCTTGGGTCTCCTTCCCCTGAGGAGCAACACACAAATTACATTCTGGCAGTTTTCCTCATGGCTGCGCTGCCAACGATCAGCCGGAGATTTCGGGCTCCAGCAATAAGCTCAAACTGATGGGATTGCACTGCCCTTCAGATGCAGCATTAAAAATAAGGGCTTAAAATCTTTCAGACAGGGGGAAACACTGAGGCCTCTGCTGTGAGCTCAGCCAGTGAATGCACCTTCCTAAGACAGTTTTATCAAAAGGCTCCCAAAGCTAGAATCACCTCTTCCCCAGTTTTGCTGAGATATTGCAAGGTTCTTTTGCAATACCGGCATCTTCGTTGACAGAAACTGGTGAAAAGTCAGACAACCCTTTTGAAAGTTTCCCTTCTTTCATGACTGTTCAAACACCTCCTGCATGTGCCAGTTTGCTCAGGCTGGCAATCTGAAACACAGCAGGAGGTACCTGCTATATCTGCCAGTGCAGTTTTGCACCGCAAATTCATTTTATAATTCAATAAGCATTCATATATCTTAGTGAAGTGCATTTCCTGTAGGCAGCAGCAGGAGGCATCCACCATCACCTTTCAAAACAACCCTTTGTATTGCACAGGCAATGTTGGATCCCTTTAAAACTGAATTTGTCTCATTTCAAGTTCTTCTTGCACCCTTTGGAAGATTTCAAAGCACTTAGCAAACATTAAATAAATTTATCTTGTTTGGAGGAAGTATTAAAATCTACTTGACCAATAGAGGGATGAAGGCAGAGAGGCTGCTAAACGCAGCAAGTTGTTGGGTGGGGGGAGGGCGGAAACCAAACCAAAAAAACAACCACCAAAAGAAAAAAGAGTAAGAATCCCCATTCATATCCCCTAACTTTATTAGACAATGCTGTCCTAACACACGAGATTCAGGCATAGTAAAAACAGTAGTAACCCAAAAAGAGAACCCAAGTGTCCAGGACCATCACCTAGCACTCTCTACTGGAATGGGGGATAGGAACAGAACTGTCTGCTCAAAGGACATTTATGTATTTTACATGAAACCGCACTTAAGTAATGTGACTGGACAATCCTTGGACCACAGTTTACACCTGCCCTGCCTAGGTTGGAACACGCTCTAACCCTATGCTTAAGCCATCATACTTTTGACTTGCTCTTTCTGGCTCAGTGATGACTGTGAAGAAAAGGACTCAAAAGAACAACAGTACTGGAAGTAGCATTTCCACAACTCCTGGGCCACCTAGTAGCAGACATACTAAGAGCTTAACCCTTCAAACATGATTTTTACCTGGTGTGGTCACTGGTACAAGGTAAAAGTCATGAAAGTGACACTGATGCAAATGTACTTTGGACAACATTAAGGAAATTCAGACACATGAACAATTCCTGTTGGAATAACTCCGCTGATGACACCTGGCTCTTCTCTGTGGCTTTGTGCAATTCCAGCCAACTTTTCTAAGCATCTATTGAACTGGAATCATGGTTTGTTCTGTACTGCACTGCAGTCTTTTACATATATATGCAAATATATATATATGGACAATTGTATAATGCTACAAAATTTACACATTAATTGGAATTCCCAATTCTATGAAAAAGACAGAAATTTTGCTATCTTGTTGCATTCCCAAAAGAGGAGACCAAAATGACAATTTTCTTTAAGTATTGTATAATACTGCGGGCCAAGAAAAGGTGAATATCTTGTTTTTGAAGCAGAGTGTTGTGCCCTGATATTTCATATGAAAAACAAGCAATTGACATTTCTCAGATCCATGTATTTCATTGACATTTTGGTGAACTGACTTAACCTTATACTGAATCATGACTCATGAACTTTAAGTCCCATAAAGCAACAGACCATTTTCTTCCCAACCAGTTAGCTTCCCAAAGCAAACTTTCTCTTTCCCAGTGCACCCTGTCATATTCCTCTCAAACTGAGAAAATGAGTGCATTCCTTGTCATCAGCTTCCATTTTCTTTTATGCACTGAAAAGCTACTATTTCCATAAGACAATGTCTACAAGGTAAAAACATAATTGTGGGTACAGTCAACAAAACCTTTTGCATTAGATCAGATTAACTTAAAAGAACTAACAACCTACCAAAACCTTTTTGAAAAAAACCCAAGGCTCATACTTCCTTTTACTCTTGACAGAAATGTTTCCAAATAACATACACAGAAAATATTTATTTTGGCAAAGACAGCTTTCCAGCATAAAGCTCACAACTGTACCTGTTAGCCAATAGCTTATACAGTAAGAATGCAGCAGGGGCTTTTGTTGTATTAAGAATTGTCCTAACAAGGTCATGCTCTTGTACTGCACCCCTCAATAGTGTTTCTACTTTTGTCTGTTTAATCTGATTACTGAAATAAAAGTGTGAAGCCATCATTCCAACCAGGAGAGAAGTATAGAATTAAAATATCTGTTCCACAACACTGCTAGTTCACAGAACTTGCTCTTATGAATTTTCTTCCTAATTTTGCAGGCTGTAGAAGTGCAGAAGCATATTAGGATTCTTGATGTTAAGCCAAAATCCCTGATCCAGCAAAAAAAATTTGAGCAGCTCTTCGCTGCATCAAGGCTCACATCTTTTCTAACTTAAAATGTGCATGTTTTTGCTTCTCAAAAATGATAGTAATTCTAATTCCATTTAAAGTGTTCCAGATTTTAATTGGAAAAGAAGGAAGGAAGAATGATACAGGTAAAAATTCACAGCATAGAAGAAAAATACCCCAAATCATAGACGTTGATAGGCCTTTAATTTCTAACAGACCTTTAGACAAAAACTTGCCTTCTAAAATAATAAGCACAGATCTATTGCAAATGTGCCAATAACTCATTGTCCAGATAAACGTGTTTCAAATTGCAAGAAGTATTTGAGTCACTGGAGGGTGTATTTATTTTTTGCACCAACTACTTCCAAAACCAAAATGCATCTACATTTTGTTTCTTATCTCATTAACCCAGGGTTATTAATTGTTGCAATGTGTGCTGGTATTTAGTATATGTAAGAGGATCAAAATGTGCAAGCTTAAGCAAGACGAAATACCAAGACTATGTCCTTTCACCTGGAATTTTGTTGCTGCAGGTACTCCTTGAAATTATGTGTGTTTAATATCTTACTGAACAGCAAATTAAACCATATCTCCACTGTCAACATAAAATAAATCAGTTGACCTTCGTGCTCTAATAAAACAGAAAATATTGACTTGAAAATATCTAAGAAAGCAAAAACTGTGGATTCTGATGGCCAGTGTAATCATAAACATTATTTTTAGAACCACAGGCAACAGACAGAAAAGTGACTTTATACACATTCATTCAGTGGTTAAACACTAAATCTAATTTATTGACTGTCTGTTTCCTGTTTAGCCATGGAGGTGGAAAAATAAATAGCCTTTAGTAGGACCAGACAAAAATATTATACATGCTTTATTCGCAGAGTGAATGCAAGTCTTGTACAGTGCTCAAATTCTGTATGAATTACACAACACAAATAAAGAGCTAGATCAAACTTCAATGGGTTTTTGGCTCTGTAAGTTCCTTCCTTCAGAACGTGAATTTTACTGATGATACTAAGGTATAATTCCTTCATCAAAGACAATGTCTGCAGACGGTTTTGACTAGATTTCAGCGTAAACCAAGATTTTATCATACGGGTTAACTTTTGAACATATTCTGCTTAAACAGAGGGAAAACAGGTGTTTTCTGTGTTCAGGTAACTGGGAGCGTTCTCATCCCCAAACCTCTATATATTGGGTAAAACAAGGGTAACATACACACCATGATTGTGACTACTGATTTAGTTAGGTGAAATGTCCCCTTACTAAGGAAACTTTAGACTCCTTTTATAGTTCACCACAGTCAGGTTTGTCACCAGGATCTGCAGTTCTTAAGAAGCCATCTGTACACTGCAGAGAGCAGAGTTAAGAAAAGCATCCTTTGCAAAGCAGCATCTTCGTTCCACGCTGGCGTGGTGCTGCACATTAATCTCTGCTCCCCAGCAAAGAGCCAAAGTCTGACATCTCACTGAGTTTGCTTAGGACATCCTTCCAAAAGATGTTTCATGAATTCTTATGGAGGAAATTTACCTTTTCACACTAGTGTAACAAAATCAGACTAGTCAACATTTGGCAGATGTGGTCATAGTTCGCCCAAGGAAACAGAATTCCCTGTAGTCCATATTCATTCTATGCCTACCCTTTTCCCGTACTTTTCCCCAGGGGCTGCACAAGGTTCCTAGGTTACTTTGACCCTAAGCCAAGATATTCCTGATACACACCTTCCATGGTTTCTGCCTCTCCACACTTCTGACACATGGCAAATCAGGTGGGGTCCTTAGACTCTATTTCATGGAGAGATAAACATTTCAAGGGGTAGCAAAAGAGCCTGGAACTAATCCGAAGCCAGATACTTTCAGATATTCTACAGATTGCTTTTCTAATTACAGGAGAAGTAAAAATTTTCTTGCTGGCACTTTCCCACCAAACACTTACTGAGACACAGAATTCTAATGTCTAATGCTAATTCTAATGTCACCGTGCACTAATTCTACATACTCTCTCATCCTTGAAATGAGAAAGAAAACTATCACATATTCTACTTAGGATAAGCCAGGCCTTTGCTCCTTCTGATATGGCAAATAGCTTTGCTCATTAGCTTCCCCGATTCTAAAGAAGTCTTGGAATTGTTTATGAAAAAACATTTGCTCCCCACACTACCTCCAAAGCCAGCAATGACAGTAGCTTTGCCACCTACCACATGCAGTGCCAGTAGGGTCAGGGGGTTCCCCATTTTCTCTCTGAGCTGCTTCAAATCAGATTCACCCTCCACCTCCTGAAAGCAAGAGAACGGGAAACTTATTTTCTACAAGAGAAGAAAGAATGAGAGTCAGCCTTGCTGGTGAGTGGTGCCAACTTCAGCCAGGTCATGCAAACTCAAAGCAAAAGCTGACCGTGTGTGTGGGAAACCAGGACAGAGGGCAACTGTTAGTCAACTCTTTTCAGCAGAACATTTGCACTGTTTTGGTAAAGATACTCTGTAATCCCTGCAGTCGCTCAGACATGCTCCCCCAGAGCTCTGGTTCTGTGTGCTACGTACCCAACAAGTCCAAACTCCTCAGATTCCCTCCAGTAAGAGGGCCAAACTTAGCAACCTCTACTTCACCTTCTTTCCCAGCTGTCAGTCAGCAGCAGGAATTCTCTCCATACATAGCTCTGCAGACTGGGATTTTGCACCTGGCTGACTCCCAGGAGCACCAATCTCCGCTCTAAGCAGGGAAGAAAGCAGCGGGAAGCAGCTCTTCGCTGGGGATTCTTCTCTCAAAGATACACACATTTTTGAATTACATATATCTATATGCCATCAGAGCCTGCAGGGCAAAAACTGAAATGGTCAGAAAGTGATTCCTCCATGCTCTGCGTGGCCAGACACCAGGAATATAATAGCTCCACACCAATCTTTTGCTTCATGCGAACCAAGCTGCAGTTTGACGAGTTCTATTCTTTTAAAAGCAGAGATTTGGTAGTTTTAATCTGTTCCAGCCAACAAATGAATGCAAAGCAAACATATCTGTTTCTAGAGCAATCTGCAGGATTGCTTGACTTGTCCTAAAAATTAACCTACTTTTTTTATCCCTCTACCAGACAGGATACACACTTTTACAGTCTCACTTAAGACCTCTATAATCTCTCTAACATACCTGACCTCAAACCCCTAACATTTCAGATAGAAAAGCAGTACTCCTGCAGCTAACATCCCTTCAAAAAGGACAACTTTTAAAGTTTTAGAATTAGCACTATGTAAGGAGTTTCAATGACTATTTTAGCTACTCCTTTTACCATTTTGGTACATGGTATTAAAAAATCTAAAAAAAAAAAATAGAGGAAAAACAGAAAAAAAGGAAAAAAAAAGAAACAACACTACCAGTTACAAAGGATGTGTCCTCTCCATTAAAACCATACAGAATTTTGTCTATAAAGGAAGTTTTAAACACTATCCTAATTCCATAAGTAGGACTGCTAGTGAGGTACATATACCTACTTGATAAGCATAATTGTTCATCTGGATAATTTGGCTTGATAAAGCCCACTTATACATGGAACAAGTCCTCAGATATTCTCAGATACGTTACTGCAAAGACTGCTGGTAAAAGGGAGAGACTAAACTGATCTTTACATCTGCAGGAAGTAATAGGCTTCACGTATAGCAAAGATGACTTGAATCAGCCATCAGGAAAAGCTTTACAGTGGTGAAGATAATTAACAGATCACTAAGAGATTGTGATGTCTCTGTTCTCAGAGGTTTTTCATTATATCTTAGGCAACATCAGACAGGGAAGGGATGCCACTGCCAATCCACTTTCTACAATTGTGTATCTATTTGGATACAGAAGCCGCAGCTATTACCTCAATTTATCTAGTAGGTATTATGGAGTATCACCAAGTGTGATATGAAGCATCATCAGATTAGTTACTACATGATAATTCAGTAGTACCAAGAAGTCATGGGAGAAGTCAGCTGACGTGTTAGAATGAGGACAAAGCAAATGTACCCTTGTGCACGATTTATCACTCTACTAAACTCAGTTTAATTTCTGCTTGGGCCTCTACATGCCCTCTGGCCCAACAGCAGGGTAGGGAAACCCTGACTCTGAAACCTGTATGCTAGTTATAGCTGTTATTTAATAAAAGTTTCTCATTTTTATTCTTGTTTATTCATACCAATTTATAGCCATCAACATAGCAGCAACAGTAAAACACTTGGACCAAACTAAATCATGTCCTGCAGAGGGCATCATCGAGATGAAAGTGAAAACTTACAGTAAGTATAACCGGTCTTTGAATGTGACAGATTTTCTTCTGCTATTGCTGCTTAACTTCTGATTCCTCTGGAGCTCCGTCTCTGCTGTTCCCTGCCCTGATGGAGACAGTTACTCTCCCACAGGACTCTTAATCCTGTCAACATTTGTGAATTTTTACTTTTCTTTTTCCTATTTAAAAAAAAATTTTTTTTAAATCTCATCTTGGCATGACCCATACCTGCCAGTCATATTGTAACAACTGTTTGAGACTGACAGGATTTAAGTTTTGTTAATCCTTCTGAGATGCTTTGCCATCAAGTAGATGGCAAAAATCAAGTAGAAAGAGCAAAATGTCTCAAAGTCTCAGTGAATATATCCTCTGAAATGCCTCCATAAAATTCTTACCACCTCTGCAAGTCAAATAAGCCCAAATCAAATTCAGGAGCACTCTCTGCTGCAATACGCAGAAAACATGACTCCAGCATTTCCCAGAACTACCCCATCACTGAACACCAGAGAGCAGCCTTTCTCCAGCATATTAAGAAATTCACAGTGCTTTTCCCTCTGCTTTCTAAAGGCAAGAGAAAATTGACCCCTATTCTGAGAATTCAGTGCGCTCCACAGAGAAAAATTGTTCAGATGTCTGATCAGACTGGATTGAACCGTTAATCAGCTAGGTAGCATAATCGTGGCATTTCTTACGGATACCAGCTGTTGATAGTTTGCACCCAGCCTTCAGAGAGTCACATACTGCAGGCTTTATCTTCTCATCTCAGTTACTTGTATTACTGCAGCACTTGAAACTAAAAACAGACATGGCTCCAAAGGGAAATTGAAATTACTAAGGAAATGCTTGTGTCTGTCTACAGTCTGCAACCTCAGTTTAAAAGGGTTAAATAAAAAGTGAGTTTACAGCATCACTGAGAATTAGACCAAAATATCCTTAGAAGATATCCAAAATATCTTTTCAATACTGTATACATTAAGCCCATATGGATTAGGCCTTTGGAGTGCTTAGGCTATATGCTGAAAGAGCAGTGGCTGGCACCGAAAAATTCACTTTCTACCTGCAGGTTATCTGTTCATCAGCATTACGAGATATGTAAGGTTTCTTCCACAACCCCCCACGAATGCTTGGGCACGTCTCTGACAAGACCCTTTGTAAGACTAGGGGAGACGGTTGTGTCGTACTTCTGCAGAGATGGAAGAAAAGACAGCTATTAGTGCTGCTCATAACAGCAAGTCTGTGACACATAAAACCTGTCTCCTGAGCAATGCAGCATGATTTTCAGCTCGTCTGCTAGAGCCTGGAGTCACTGGTAGTGAAACACCACCAGTTCTGCTGTTAAAATCTGCTGGCATCCTCACTGCATTTGGAATAACTTTAGTAAATATCATTCTGTTCAAGACACAACTTTAAAAGGCACAGGGGGGGAAGACATGTCCCTTGTCATAATTCAGAGATATTCCATCCCAAGGTGTTCATATTTTATGTATCTGGTGTGAAAGCCCATTGAAGTAAGACATATAAATGTACATGACAGCTGTATGTATGTATTTAAAGCAGTACTTTCTACAATGCTTCACACTTTAGCACTTAGAGAAAGTCCTGGTGTTGATAAGAATACGGACTTTTAAATCACAATCATACACAATTCATCCCCATGACCATCAGCTAACCTACATTCCGGCAGCAGCAAAGATAGAAGCAAAGATTTTCAGTAGCAAAATCACATGTCTCTATCACTTCGGTTCAAAGAGGGGTTATCAGATATAGAGTTATTACGGCTATTACTCTCTTTGGATTTAGACAGCAATAGCAATTCCTTGGATGTCTGCCCTCACATCACATCACTATTTCTATTTGTGGTCTTGTTCTGAATTGAAATGTTCAGTATAGGGCAGCATATTTTTGCTGAGTGCCTGAATGTTGCCTAGCACAGGAGCCTCAGGGGGCCTCAAGTACAGCTGCAATAGAAATCCGTAATTGTTTGTTTGATAGAAAGAAATCGCTAGCTAGTCCTACTCCACAAGCTTTTCATTACCTGTTTCAGGTCAACTTATAATAATCTGTATTTAAGTAAGGTTCTTTCCCCAAATATGGATTTAAAAAAAATCATTAACATGAACATCACCACATCAAGAGCAGCCAAATCATACAGCATTGCCAAATTTTCCCATTTGCAAAGATACCTAACAAACCATACAGGATCATCATAAACTCCACCTGATTGCCTTGTTTGCCAATAACAGCTCAGTTTAAATGACTAACATATTTAGAAGCTTTTTTTCTTTAAAATAAATCCAGGTAGTCTCTATATTTTGTGATCCAGATTCTTTCTTCTCCAGGAGGCAATTCCTGCTAAACCCATCTCACTCCAGGGGAGTGTCAGATGAAAAAGGTGGAAACAGGACCAGTCCCAGCAAGGTCCCTACCCAAAGGAGGAACCACCCACTGTGTGTTAAACATGGCACAACTGTGTGTGAAAATGCCAAAAAAATTATGATGCAAAAACAAGTACTGGAGGTTCCTAAGTGAAGACACACAAACACTGGAAGATTTACTGATGGATGAAGTCTGTGGAAAGCCAAGTCCAGAACCAAAGCATTCTAGACTCTAGTTGACAACCCTGCTCACAAGACCTTTGATCCCTTTGATATTATTGAGGCAATAATATTGATAATACTTAACACTCATCCTTTTCTTGCCTGAAATACCTAAAAGTGAGAAGGTATGTTGGATGCCCCAATGACCAGCATTCTTTACTTCAGAGTTCCTGATATCTTCCTGGTAGCAGAATTAATGAAACTCAACTCATCCACGTTTTCACTGTTCTACCATACAAAGAAACAGTAAAAGGAATGAAATGTCTAATTTACATAATTTTAGTTCTACAGCAATTACTGTATGTGAAGAAAAGTTTAGTAGAGTGTAAATATGAAGAACTGTGGCTATTTGGTTTGAAATACGGAAACAGAAGATAAAAATGGGGTACAAAGAAAAAAATAAATAAAATGAGGTTTAATAAAATGAGTTTTGTCTCAGTTATTCCCTCATTGAAATAGTGATGTTAAACGTTCTCAGATTAGTCAAGTTTCAAATTCAAATAAAAACTTTAAATTAATTCTACAATTCTAAAACACAAAGCACCCCACAAGGTTGATGAGAAATTACTGTAAATGCTTTTGTGGCAAAAGAAGATAGCAGAAAATAGTTGCTTACTTTTCACGTGTGGTGGGGTGGGGGGTTTTGTTGGTGGGGAGTGGTGGGAGGTTTTTTTGTTTGGTTTGGGCTTTTTAATGTAAACAAAAGAACCCACAAAGTTACTTTTGTCATTTTCTTTCTCTTCCTGCTCAGCCCTTTCGGTGCTGGATAACAGGAACTCTGAACCAGAACATCACTAATCCAAAGTCTTATTTTTTTAAATTACAATGGCTTTTAAAACATCTCAGCTAAGGCTGATCAAAAAAGACTGTACACAACAGTTTCTCCAACGAAAAATACAGATTTGATTAAGTTAAAATATCCCGCAAGAAATGTCTTTTCATACTTTGAGATTGAACCATGTAACTTTTTATATTTATGTCATAACAAAATAACCATTGCAACCTAACCAAATATTCTGATAAGGATGAAACAAAGAATGCCTGACTGTTTCTTTTGGCAAACACTTATTTTGCTTTCATTCAGGATGAAACCAGTGGACAGAAATGCAACTTCTCAGCCACCCATTAGCAACAGCTTTTCTAAATTCTACTGAATTTATGAGGATTCTTTCATTAGTTTAAGCAACCTCTAGACCAGGCCATAGAAACACAGAAGGACACAGAAGAACCACGTAGTGTTTGTCTCAGTCTTAAAGCTCTTCTCCAGAGCCAAATCCTCTCAAATATCTGTTCAATACAGGACTGTAAGGTACAGGCTACCCTTCTCCAGTTCTGCTGTTGGTTCAATTCTACAATCAGCATAGGGACTGACCTTTCTTAGACAGGTGGGTTTTGCACCTAAAATATTACAGGTCAGATAATAACTGATGGATAAAAATCTGGTCCTTCATTGCCCCCATCCCAGTATACTGAAACAGAATACCATGCAAGATCCATTAAGCAATACTTGAATTCCTATTCTGACTTTTTCTCAGTCTGCTTTCACCCTTTTACATAGCATTGTCCATGGTCCCTTTTTTCCTAATTTGGTGTTGTTTTACAGCTTTATAATACATGTAGACATTCGTTAACTTTGATCGTCACTAGTAGGTACACAGCGAGAAAACCTTCTTTGAAGGCTGGTGACAATGATAAGGCCTATCAAGCAGTGAAATCTGGCAAGACATTATCTCCTTGATGAAGATAGCTTCTTCACAGAGCCAGCATGAAAGGTGCTTTCTACAGCTCCCTTCTATTTATGGACAGAAAATGCCAAGATAATGGGTCTTTCAACCTGAGCTACCTGAGGGCAAGGAAGACTGTACTCACATTTGGGGGTTTTTAACCCCTTTGTTTTCCAGCCAGAATCCAAAGTCTGATGAGAGTCCTTCAATATCTTCCACAGGTCTCCTAAATCTCCAGGATACCATCCCAGTCTCTTCTACCTGTTCATTGGGAAAGGGCATCAAAGCACTTCAACTTATGAGCACACTAAGGTCTATAGCATAAACAACCTTCAAATTCCCAGCAACACTGGGGTAAGACAGGCATTAGGAGTTGTAAGCACCTCATGCATCACTTGCACTGTGGCTGCTCAGATCCTGTCTGCTCAGTCTAACTGCAGTGTCAGTTACCCAGGCAGAGCCAACACTGAATATTTCTGGTGTGATTCGGCATCGGAAAGGTCAGCTACAGGAATAAAGCCATTTTTAACACGGCAGCATCTTCTTCATTATATGATACAAGATTATCAAAATTGTCACAGGATGCTGCACTATATTACAAACTCTTCGTTTACTCTGGTGTGCACAAAACTAAGGACATGTAGTAACTGTTACAGGATCAAGGCCAAAATATTAAATTTTTCTCTGTAACATCCAGATTCATTTCATTCAGACCTTTGTCACTGTAGGTTCTTTCAGTAGACAGAAGAGAAATATATGTGCAGAGAATTATTCGGTCCTCCTCACACCTGAATGGAGATCTTGTCTTCTCCATCAACTAGGAAAAGCCTGGAGAGACTTTCTTCATACTTTCTTCATACTTTAAGTGCCTCAAAGCGTCTGAACTTAGACAGGATCTGAACCTAATGCCATCATCTCAATGCAGTTAAAAGCATCAGTTACTGTGTTCTGCCAATTGCCCATTTTAATCCATCCATATCTGAAATCTGTACAGCAGAGCAACAACACAGGAGTAAAAAATATGTCCTCTTATCAGATGAAAAGGAACACAGGCCAACCAGATACCATTTATAGAGAGTAAGCATCAGAAGTGACAGCCAAAGCCAAGATTCCAGGGGGAGGGAATGTTGGTTTGTCCTATAATTAAATACACCCTCCCTTTGCCAAGCTCCCTAATCCTCTTTTGAGTGGGAGTCATTTTCCGACAGTGAAAATAATATATATGGAATCAAACAAGTTGCTTCACGCACAGCAGAGCAGGAGGGAAGAGTGGGAAGCACACTCTTCAAATAATTTCCACTCCTGCTTTCTGCCCACTGACCACAAGCTGTTGCAATGTGAACTGCACAACAAGCTGCAAGGACCCTCTCAACCAAACAGCCATCCTGCCATGGCCTCCGTTCTGCCCAGCTTGTTTCCAGTGAAGAACATTTCGAGGGAGCAAGAAATGAGGCAGCCTGGTAGTTTAGATTCTCAGTTGTTCGACCCAAAATAGCCTCATCCTTCACAAAAAGAAGGACGTGAGAGCCTTCAATGCAAGTGTATAACCCAGACCCCTGAAGCTCCTGAAGGTTTAAGAAGCCTCGGAATTAGGTTTCAAGACTGGATACCATTGCCCAGCTGTATCACACAGCATTGATAGAATCTCAAAGCGATCATATACAACACAGAAGCTCTAAATCCTGCATGATTCTCTAGTCAGGGAAACATATTAACACATAAAATACGCCAGCTTTCCTGCTAATCCCAATTTAAAGCTCACTAGCTTATAATAAATGGATGCAACCCAAAACGTGGGTTTAGAATGCTCTACTCTAAGCCTGAGCACATGCGCAGTTTTGGTTTTGGCCATCATCTCCAGTAAAGCTTCTCTTTGCTGTCTAAGTGCAAAATATAAGATAACGCAGTTGTTTAAGATGGGGTTAGACAGTTCCCCTGCTTGGCTCAAAGGGAAGCTTCAATAAGGATTCCTGTTCTGACTCTGAAAAACACTGACCATTAGCTGTTTCCAACCAATTTTATGAAAATGTAAACACCTTATACTGAAATGTTACTGCGGAAACACTTCATCCAGAAATACCTTGCTGAACTGAGGACTGTTTGGAGGTTTTCCTTGAGTCAAAATAGTTTGTCTTTTTTGAGATGCTAAGATATTTCTGTCTACTGTTTAACTGAAAAGTAAGTTAAACTTTTTCAAGCCCATTAGCTGACTTGGATAAGAGGCAAAGGCAGAAAGATCTGATTCAGAACTTCTTTCCAATATTAACCATCTAACAAGGAAACAAGTTAGGTCCTTGCTTTGTGCATGAGTTGTTCTCACTGCTGTTTATTGGGTAACATTTGGTTGTTTAAGAGTACTTTTCCAATACAGCTGACAGCTAAATAATATATAATCTGGTTTTCAGCAAAGCAATTACTAAGTAAACCTGAATACATTGAAGGAGTAAACGACAGGTTACAACACCTAGAACAAGATGCCACACCTGAAAAAGCTAATATTACCTGAATAACTATTATCTACAATCACCAGAATATGCTGAAATTATTGCTTTATTTAGTGGAAGATTAAGCCACCTGCTCTTAAAAATACATGCTAGGTACTTGTTTACTGCTCTTCCCCCTTCACACACACTTAAGAGATTCTGT
Source organism: Phalacrocorax aristotelis (assembly GCF_949628215.1). Classification (NCBI taxonomy): domain Eukaryota; kingdom Metazoa; phylum Chordata; class Aves; order Suliformes; family Phalacrocoracidae; genus Phalacrocorax; species Phalacrocorax aristotelis. Next base: position 21,515,507 of record NC_134282.1, on the reverse strand, counting down.
AATTATTCCAGTAGCACATCACTGGAAATGATGCGTGAACCCCAAGTTTCACGGCCAGATTGTTCATAGAGACAAAGTACTCTTAATTAAGCTACTCACCCTTCTTGAGAAGCAAAGAATCTGACCCCATGTCAGAGCTCATAGCTGGAACTGTGCAAATGCTAGATTTTCAGGAATATAAAAGTAGATAATCTAAACTGAAAAGTGTTCCATCTTTACACTGAAATGAACCCTCTGATTCCTCACTCAGCAAATATTCTTGAGGGACAAGCAAAATATTACATCTGAGCCAAAACTCAAAACTTCGTGTCCTGTCTAGCTGGATGAGTAGGAGTTTAAAATTTAATTAATTAAAGCATTTCTAGTTTCTACCCCACATTTGGCTGAAAAAAAATAGTTAAAACATTTCAATGAACTTAATCCATATGTTCGGGAGGAAGTGTATTTTTTAAGTACTTTCCCACCACTGAATCAGAAATTTGTTACTTGCTGTTACTACCATATATTATTTCTTTATCATACTAGTAAGTATGATAAAGCCACCAAGGCTTTTCTCTAAGCTACCCCCTCTGCTTTGAATTTCGCAGTAGCAGTACTGAAAACAAGTAATAATCGTCATCATCAGTGGATCTTCCTAATCAAAGGTGCTCATCTAGAAACAAATTGTGGGATAACCACAGCAACAAGCTGCAGATGGAGGTGGCACAAATTACTACTTCCCTTCCACCGTCTATGTCAGTCCAATGCTTGTGATAATGTTGCATCCATCATTAAGAAGCAGGAGAGCTCAGCACATCATAAGACCATGATTATAACAGAGCTGTTTGAACGTACCATATGTGCCTTATAAAAAGAGAGTCTAGTTTCATTAAGGCATTGTTATGTGTCATAGGATTTTTCTGAAGTTATGTGTCTGCTATGAAAATCACTACACCGTAGTGGTAAATACATCTTAAAGTAATTAAATGCATTTGTGCAGTCTTCAAAAACAAGATATTCTATCGTCTCATCCATAAAATAAATATCTGGAATAAATGTGCTAGTGGAAAAGGAACTGAACCAAACCCGGACCCCAGTATCTAACCAGTCTGGAAGAGTTTTGACCCGGTTTTGCACTTCTCAGCGAGCATTTTCCTCTCTAATAAGCCAGACTGAGGGTATGTGTACATTGTCTTTTGCAGACAGATATGAGCAAACTTTGCCTTCACTGCAAGAACGTTCCACACTATTCTTCTGGCATAAGCAGGATGCAGTGCCAATGGCAACACCTTGCCCTTCAGCAGCTCTCACCTCCTCAGTGTGAGCACTGTAATAGCTGTGGCAGCTCAGCTTCCCATCCAGAAATTGTACACACGTGGCTCAACCACTTAAATGCCTGCTTACACGTTGCCTCCAGACCTGCCTTAAAACTCCTCTGCCAAACACCCCTGCACTCAGAAAAATTCCCATCTTAAACCCAGGTTTGGATCTCAGCTCAAGACCGTTTCTGAGCAACCGAAGTGCAGCACACGTGCAGCACACACAGGCATATGCTGGCCCCAATCCTGCACTCACTCCTACATGCTCCTCCCGCTGCAGTTAGCTGTAATCCCTCACCCAAGAAAGGACGTCAGGGCACATAGCCTTTTCTTTCAAAGCTGAGAGTGTTGGAACCTTAATTGTAGGTTGCTATAATTTCTTTGCATGTCTTTATCCTCTTCTCACTAAAAGCATAAGTAACACTGGAGTTTGCACAACTTTTTTTTTTTTTAATTCTCTGCTTTTGTGGTCAATCTTTCCATTCCTCATGTGCCATTTAATATCCCATTTTTATTTGTGCACCCACTAGGGGTGCATGAACTGCCGTTACTCGGGGCGGAAGGAATCCCTTCTCCCTCAGACCTCTTATTAACTAGTCTCTATTTACTTAGATGTATTTACAATGTTTTCAAAGGCTGCACATCCTCAAAATTATAGACAATAAGCACCACTGCAGGCCATTTGTTTCAGGGTATGTAAACTGTCATGTGATGACTGTATCAAAGTTTTATTTTATGTATGAATTATTGTATACATTGATGTGTATTTTTACTGTATGTGTTAATGTTTTCTTGTATGTACTAATGCATGTATTAATTTAAGCAAGCTTTAAAAACATGCAAATAAGTCTATATTAACCCAAATATATTATCTTAAGGGAAGTCTTGATCTTTCCCATGACCAAATTTCTGAATATCACATACAAGCATGTGTAATCAAAACTTTTCAGGCTTTATCGAAGTAGGGTTTTATCAAAACTACCAAAATCAAAAGCTTAACATGCCCATGTTTCTACACAAGTCAATAGGGCCGCTAAGAGAGTTTTCAACAACTGCTAGCGGAATACCAAAACCCACTTTGTCAGAATACTCCCTTCGGAGTAAACTTCCCCGTCTTACTGCGGTCTCCACAGTCCACACAGGAGCACTAGGTGGTGCTGTTTGATGTTGTCTTCTCGCAGTTTGTGATCACTGGAATTAACATGTTATTCGTAATGCGTTTTTACAACACATATGGGGGAAATTTAATATTGGGACTTTACTGTTACATCACCACGTTTACTAATCATGAAATATTTATTCTATAATGATATTTCTTTATTGCTTTCCAGACTTTATTTCTAGGCATATTTCTTAGAATACCGTACACCCTCAGGAAGCAAGGGTTGTCCATTTACCATTTACCAGGCAGAACATCACTATCAAATGCAGGACAAAACCAATATTTGTCATAACTTTGTCATGAGAGGGACATGTCCTCCCAAAACCCTTTTTTTTTTTTTGGGGGGGGGGGGGGGGGGGCAGTCATAGAAAACCCAGCAAAAATAATTTACAAACACTTCAGGATTTTCAAAACTGATAAAACTGATATCAGTTTGCAGAACTCTTAGTATGTGAGCCCTAGAGAAAGTAAAATGAATTACAAATTTAAGTCTGACAAGTGAATTGTTTGTTCAAACAGGAAAAAACAGAGCAGACTTAACTGTGTAAGAGATTCCAGAATTTAATTATGTTGGCTTCAACAAGCTAACACTTTGTTTGTAATAGACTATCACAGTTTTTTCTTCCTGTTGTTAAAAATATAGCTCCAATCTCTTGCTTGCTGGACGCAGTCCTCCATTCCTGTCACTTGGCCTTGCCTGACTTGATCAAGATGGCATTCAAGCTTCTTGTCCTCACTTTGAAGTCCTTCACAGAAATAACCTTCTGCTGCCACTTCTATTTATAACTACTTCCCTGACCCTTAATGAATCACCAGTTATGTTAGCTTAATGGATGTGTCTGTTTATGCCCCCATCTACTCTACGCTTTCTTCTGTGCTGCCTACAGGATCCAACACATCTGTAAAGCAACACTTCAGTCTCTCATGCACTTTCATCTGTCTCTCCCTGAATGATAAATCTTAGCTAAGAAATAAAGAAACAGACAGTGCAGCTGAAATACATCTTCTAGAACTGGGAACATTTGTATTTCTATACTAGTTACATAAAAATAGTATGAGCTCGAGACACACATATGCATTATCATATTTAAAGACATTCTAGCACTTCAGCAGGACTATCCACTTGCTTGAAAAAAGGCATCCACAAAAGTCTTTACAGGACCAATTGCATGGCTTGAACATTCTCTGCATATCATATGCTACGTGTGCTTCTAAAGTACAACAGCCGCTCAAATTGTCAAAAGCAGCTGAAGTTTTAAATGCAAGGTTTCTTTGCATGTCAACGAGCAACAGAAAAATCCCCAACAAAGTTTGTATGGTCAAACAAACAAAAGAACAAGCAAGCAAGAACCAAGTCTTGCATGCAAATTGTTCCAAAACAGACAGGTTTTGTTTTCAAAATATGTATTTTTCCACAGAGATTTCATGTTTTATTTTCCTCCGACAAAATGGACATTTTTCATTCTCCCCACTGTTTTCCCTTCCATCTCTCTGTCACTACTCAGAACTTTTCAGGAGCGAAGGCATTTGGAAGCATTAGTGTCAGAGCAAGGAAAACAACCCCATTTCTTTCCTTCAGCACAGGGGAGGGAAACACCCAGGAGAATAAGAAACACATACCCCCACCCCAGGCTCCTTGCTGCATTCAGAGACTGGCAAATCTTTAAAATCTGGGAACAGCACTTGTAAAAGTTCTCCAGCCTGGGAAAAGCAGGAGCAGCATTGCTGCTGGAGGCAGCGACCTTCCCACCTCTTTAAGTGCTGTCTCAAACACGGCTGCCCAGAAGCTGGGGCGGGGGAGCCCCTGCAGGGGCTCTGCACAGAGCAGCCTGCGCAGCCTCAGCTGACAAGTAGCACGAAGGACCTGGCACTGCCTCAGCAAAGAGACAGACATGCAGCAAAAACAGTGTCAGTTTTGGGAGTGCTAGTGTCAGAGAGTTCCTCCGGCCCACACTCCACTTGGGAGAAGGAACAGTGGCCTGCCAGCAAAGAAGGACTGTCTTATTTGCCTTGGTTTGTGATGTCGATCAAGGTATTTTAATTCCTGCATTCACATGAAACATCTGATATGAACTTAGGCTGGTTTTCAGAGAAATTTTTTTATAGCACAGTCTTAAAAGAGATTTAATTGCATAAACAGAAACAGCAGGAAGGGCAGGAGGACCTGCAGTGTAAGGAGAGGAGTGATGGAAGACAACAGGACAAGGGGATCCTTGTGACTTGCTGCCTGAAAGACCAGGGTGGCTGCCCTGTAGGTACAACATAACCACTGAGCTGCATCCCTGCCAGCCACTCAGCAGAGAGTGAATCCTGATCCTCCTGCACCATCAGCCAGAAAACCACACATGCTGCACAGTGGTCTTAAGCATTTAATATCTATAGCCTTTTTAAAACTATGTTTTTCCCCTTGAGATTTTTTCATGTCTTATAAATAAGAGGGGATATATCCGTCCTCTGAGACAGGGATACATATTTCAACTCACAGAAGCAGCTTTGAAGAAGGGTGGGGAAACACCTCTTCTTCCCAAGGGGGTTCCACTGAAGGAAGGCAGCTTTAAAGTTAAGCCAGGGCTCCAATCTATTCTCAGGATATACACTGAATTAGCAAGCAAGGGCTGCCATGACCTCCATCTGTACCAGTGTCCCCTCAGCAGCCCAAGAGATTTAGCATTGCAGGCAGCTTGAATCAAGGCTTTTTTTCCAAAGCTACCTGGACTGCAGCCACTTCAAACCAACTAAATGGCAGGTGACATCTCTGCAGATAACTAAAGAACCATTGGCTGCTTCTCCAGTACAAACATCTTGTTTTCATTGTCAGCTTGGACATATTCATGTTTTGCTATCATTCTCCTTGTCTGTCCATACAAATTCCTCATGTACCTACTGGCACGCACACAGATTTCAACCTCTGAGCATACTGCATGCACACAAGTTAACCAGCAGCATGGGCACAATTTTTCACATGTAGTAGCACTCTCCTGTGGCAGGTCCTGCTAGGGCAGCTCAAGGTATTGCCTGCCTCTCCTTGACATACACCATGCTCCTTCCATAGGTTATGGACCGGACATTCCCTTACATCATGAATGCAGGCTGAGTTCCTCCTCCTGCGCTTTGCCAAGGTGCTCTCACTCCTAACAGGAATGCTTGAAAGCTGCTAGATCAGAGCAGGCTGCAACTATCTCATATTCTTCAGCCCCTGCATTTCCTGGACACAGACAGTGTCTGTTATCCTGTCGTAGGAATGGGCCCTTGTTGCCTTGCTGTTTTAAGACACTAGGCGCAAAATTAAGCCAAACATTAAGCCAGTCATTTCCCAGAGTTTCACCCTTGCCTGTTTTTTGTTTCATAATTCCCTTCTGCAAAAAGCTGGAGCAGACAGACACACAGCCTGACCAAAGGTTTCTAACTCTGTTATTTTGTCTGGTGGAAAGCACAAGGTTTTTAAAGATGTACGGTTTTTTTGTTTTTGTTTTTGTTTTTTTTAATATATATCCAATCCTACATTGACAGCCTCAGTTTTCTCACTGTGGAGTATTTACTGGGATTTGGCTGGAGTTCTCTCAGGCATTTAGGATCCCCCTTCCTATCACACACCTCCCCCCTCCACAACAGGGAGGCTGGCCTCCCCTCCTTTCATCAGAGCCTGCTCCAGCAAGAACAATCCCTTCTCCTTACCCTTAAGTACATGCCCCTCCTTTTTCTTCTCCCAAACTTCCTTGTTTTTCAAACCCATACTTAGACACCTCTGCCAATTGCTTATCCCATTTGCCACTCTACTGCCCACTCTTCAGAGCAGGATTTAACATCCTTCTTTTGTTCTTTGCCATCTTCACACACCCTTTAATAAGCCAGGCAGATTTCTTAAAATTTTAGTGTGTCATGCTAGTCTGCCTACTCACTACTAGGCACAAACATGACTCCTATATCTCCTGAGAAATACAAACTTGGAAAGCTGAACACGCAACTCTGCCTCTTTTTTGACTGGATCACTGCCCCAGTCCTGCTCATCATGCAGCTGCCTAAAGGCCTGTGCCAAGGGAGGGAGAGCAAAGGGATGGCAGCAAGAGACCACAGGCAGGAGAGAAGAGCAGTTCTGTCCCTGTGGCAGCAGTATCCATTGGTGCTGGCTGAAACCACTCCATTACAACCCTTTCAAACCCAAAGAATGGACAAAAGCAAACAACCCAAAGGTACATTCACACAATATAGACAAACTCACCCATAGCTAAATTCTTCTTTTTTCAGTGCTGCTGCAGATCCCGGGTGCTCTGGGACCTTTCTCAGAGGTGATTCCTGCCTACCTTAGACTTTTTGCTCTCAGATGGAAGGAGGTAGTTTCTGTCTTGGCCAAAGTGGCCAGTATGAACAGAAAAAGCTCCACAACTTTTTTAATCCAGTTAGTGAGGAGCAACTTCTTGTACACCTGATTCTTATTAAGTGCCTTTGAATTCTCCCCAGGAAACAATTGAAACTAAGTGTCTGTGACATTTGATCTTTATAGGGCAGATGTAGGGTTAAATTTACATGTTTTGCTAGCCTTTCATCTTCTAATGATTATGTACCTTCTTTCGATAGCAAAATTAAGGCCTTTGAGTTCTCATCAGCCCCCTGTACTCTATCACGTTCAGGAACAATACTGCTACACAGGCCATTTGGTGGTGTTCTCCTCAAACAAACAAAGCATCAGTCCTGGGATTTCCTGTAAGCTCACTGCCAGCTGTAGTAGTGGAGAGTAACTCAAAGGTGAATTATGCATTGCTTGGCTTTGCTCAGTGCAGTTCTGGGGCTGCTAGTGGTATGCAAGACTTTGGACTGTGTGTGGCACTCCAGCACCTGTAATGTGAAATGCTGTAGCAAAAACATACTGATGGGATCTGGCAGCCGACAGGATGGAGGCCAGAGACAATGACAAACTTCTCCTTAGGTAAATCTTTAATCTGATGCTAGGAAGATATTTGAAGTATCCAAGACATATTGAGGAGATTAAGCAACTCTATACTACACTTTCTTGACAAATTAAGTCCTTCAGCAGGGTTAACTGTGAACTGTGTAGTCAGTAATGAATGTGTATCTTCCGTAACTTTTCCTGCCAAAGCACTAGAGATGAGAGTAAAGGAGCAAATTCTGCGTCCATAAGGTACATATAATGTATCCCCTGCATATATTATTCCCAGCAATCCCATTTAGGCATTGTTGGTTTATTATGTTCCTCTCAACCAACTAGTGGTACAAGAAAACAGCTTTTCTCCTTTCCCTTCAGTCAGAATATGAATATAGTTTGGTGTGTTTATATGGAGTGCTGCATATCATTTTCTTTTGCTACATTTGTGAAATCTCATTCCTTGAGAACATGTGGTAGAGCATGGGCAGTGCTGGGCAGCAGAGAAGGAAGCTCTAATGCTCCACTGACTCCCACTCTGCGGGACAGGATACAAATACTGACACCTGCCTTTCTTCCAAGAGCTTTATAAAGACTAATCAGCCAGCATCACTGTAAAGTAACTATCCTAAGAAGGATTCACACAGGCTGGCATCTGGCCCATACATCATCTTTATTTTATTTCTTGGAGGTCATCTATACACCTACAGCTGCACGCAGCCATAGACTGCTGCCACATTGCCATCCAGTAGCACCCGTGCTTTCTCACACAGAAGTGACTGAGCACTGTGTCTGAGACCCAGATGTCAGCTCCTGGTCAGCTACGATGAAGTTCCTTTGAAATTCTGGCATTCTGTCATCACTGTTCACTGCCACCCTCTCCTAACATACTCCAAGAATGAAGTGTCAGGCTGTACTTAGAAGATCTGTCACAAAGAGAAACCTCTTTGGGAAGAGCAGTCAGCAATTTTTTTTACCTTGTTACAGAGAGAATAATTTGATTCTAGTGACAGCTGAATTTTGAGCTGCAATTTTAAATTTTAAAGTATTAGTTGATAAAGGGATATTTTCTACAGCACCATGTTCATTATAGTTGTTCACATTTTTAGACCTATGAAGCAGGACTTCATCAGAATCCAGTAGGATTAGGTTACAAAGTATTCACCTGTAGCAAGTAAAATTTCACATTCAGAAACCATGCACAAAAATAACGACTGAGAATGCTATTTAGTTTATAAATCATGCCCATAAAAGCCAGGGAAAGTGGAAATGTCAAATTTAAGCTGAATTCTAGTGAATTGCGATATTTGGCCTCTCTGAGGAAGGAGGAGAAAGTCACACATGAATATGTATTTAAAGACTCTAATTTTATGTAAATGCACCTTGGAAAGTTAAGGTAACAGCAAATTCTGTTATATATACACAAGCTACTTGCCACCATCAGCAGCTTTTGAATATTAAGTTTTTATCCAGGACTAGTTACGATAGTCAACAACAGGGAAAAACCACCCACATTATTGCAGAAACGAAACTGGGCTGACCTCCCTACATTGCTAAATCTAAGATTTAATGTCATGAACTTGGCCAAGATCTCCTTTGCTTTCTTTTGTTCCCAGCTCCTCCCAAAGGATCTCGTAAGCTCATCCAAAGAAGTATAGGCAACTTTCAGACATAGAAAGTACTTGAAGAGCCTCTCTCCATAGCTACATTAACAATTTTCAAATACTGTTAGGCAGTGCCTGTTGCTTATGCCACTTGTGGGAAACTACTTGTCAGGCTATTTGTAGTCTGTTCTTATATAGGCAAGAAGCCAAAAGAAAAACAGACAACCCACCTACCACTACAAACTAATCCAGGAAAGGAAAGAAAAGCAATTGTCAGCATTACATAGATAAAGGTGTATTTTCCTCCTGCCAACTTTCAGTCCTGCTAAACAACCCAACAACCGACATATTAAAACTAACATAAAATGAAGGTGCAAGAATGAAAAACTTGGGCAGTTTTTACTGCATCCTTGTATTGCAGAGCTTTCCAGACAAAAATCCCTCAGATGTTCATCATCTTGATTCTGCTATACCTGCTTACCACTGTAGCTACATGAGGTGGAAAGACCATACAGGACAGGTCAGGCTAATAGCAGAGAACTCTTACAGCAGAGTTACATGCTCACTGTAAAAACATCTAGGGCAAGCTATAGCTCAGCATTAATAAAGGTCCATGAGTCACCTCCTAACTCCCAGAAATCTCTAGTTAGGTAAATGGAGACTTCTACAAGACTCAAGAATAAGCAATGACCTATTTTAATTAAATACAATAAGCATTGACCCAAACAACATCACTGAATAGAAAAAAAAAAGCACTGTCCTCTGAAAAATTAGTTTATGTATGACAAGTGTATTTAGTGGCCACAAGGAGTCAGGACAGCCGTTGGAAAAGCTAATGAGGCTGCTCACAGCTATTGCAGAAAAAGCACCTGGTGATATCGCTTCACAGCAAAGAGGAGTTTCTTACTGCACCCCAGCCCGAGATTAAAAGTATCCTGTAATTCTTCCAACAAGCAGAACAACTGAGAGCTCATGTCCTTGTCAGCTCCAACGAGGGTTACTGGGAAGCTGCACAGAAGTTTTTTCAGGGAAGCATTTGTGATTCCACAGTTGCATAGGACCTGTAGACTTCCACCCAAAAACCAGCAAGTCCCTCTCTGTGTGAGAGAAAGGCTACAGCTTCCATAGATATTCTTCAAGGCCTGACCCTGACCACTCTGCCACTTTCCTTCAGAGACAAGGAAAAAAAATCACCAAACTTACATGTTTGAATGAAATGACAGGGAGCAGGACAAGGAGATATTGAATATTTCTCTTTAGCCGAGGGAATCTGTACACTAGCCCATTTATTCCATGGCTGTATATGTGCAATTCCTCTGGCAGCTGACTAGGTATTACCATTCATCTAAGAAGATATTTATATTACTACTTTAAATCTGTACCAATCAGCCAACTGGGAGATGGGGCTGGGAATGTTTGCAGTGAGAAGCTCTGTAGTAGAAGACACAGAACAACTGTAAAATACAAACTATAGCAAAACAAATAAAATCTGCATTTATCCCTTGTTTTGGTATAATGCGACTGCTAGAATTTATTACCCTGGGCATATCTCATGTCATGTGAGAATCTCTGTGCCTGGGAAGAACGTGGCTATATGGCACGCCACCAAAGAGCAACAGCTGACGAACTGATTAGTTAGAACATGGCTCTTTTTTCTCCTTGCAGACTTTTCTCCACTTTTCCCACTTAGCACTGTTACCCATGCCCACACTGGCTTATCTAAGCTCATAATCATATGTTGCAGTCCCATTGAATACATTGTCTATGAAGTTACATGCCTTATCATACCTTCTACAGAGCTACTCAGGTATAAAACATTCAGCATCTATCCATGTCTCTGAAAGTCTCTTTCTCTGTCCTCAGTGGAGGTAATCCCCTGTGGGCCATGGAAATACGCACAGAAATTTTATGTATGACTACCCACGACACAGGAGAGTGAGCTAATCAAAACATTCTGATTTTTTTTTATTATACGTGGTTTTGAGCACTTAAAAATCTACCAAAGATCTGGGTTTGGCAAAATTAAGTCATGTAGTCCATATGGATCTTTTTCTGTGAAATATATTTTTCCAGGAAATATATTTTTATGTCATTGAATTGAAACCCACATTTGGTTCATATATTTTGCCTGCCCTTACACATGATTTTGCAATACCCACCTCACCTTTCTGAGGTCTGACTGCTTATAATTTCCAGCAAGTAGCAAACTGACCATCGGGACGCTTCCTTTGAAAATTTTAACAGAACTTCCAAAACACATTTCCAGTGGGATCTTATATATTAATTTAAATTAGATCTGTGTTTAAACCTCTATAAACACTAGCAACAATATCATAGCACCTTAAGAGTGTCTTAATGCAGTTAGATGAGAGCACCCACCCTAACCTAAATGCAACTCAGTCCTGGCACCTTCACAAGTTGTCTCTTGCCAGCAAAAGCAATGCCTAAATTCCAGTCATGAAACAAAATGAGCCTGTTCTACCTCATCCCATAATTAAGAAAACAGAGAACGTAATGGACAGTTACAGGAGTGCATTTTTTTGGGGGGTGACAATTTACTTAGTGACTAAAACTACATCAGGTTTGGTCCCATGTCTAAGACAGCAAGAAAAACTAAAACCGCCCAGGCTTACAGGTGAAATGGCCTTTACCAGAACTTCTTTGCATCAGTTAAAACCATGTGCTACATCATACCTCTGCAACTCGTTGATGCAGATGGGCCACTGACTTTCAGATCCTCTCTTCAGAGGACACAGTTGTACCATTCAGCACAAACAGTTTCTTTAGAGAAAACAATTCTCTACTAATAGACCTTGACAGACAAGGGGGGTACCTAAAATCCTGCTGCTGGTTTGGAAAAAGATTTAATATCTAAAAGCAGGAAGGCTCTGAATTGTTTATTACAAATACAGGGGTTTGTGATTTTTTTCTCCCCCTTCTGATAATAATGCAGACCCAACACATCTCCAAGCCAGTGAGACAAAATTCACCCTGTTTCCTGTTTTAGCATCAAAATTCCCACAAAAAAAAAAAACCTCTCAACAGAGCTGCATGAGTATCGCCAGGGTTTGGAACAAGCTCGTCCAAGCTGTGGTAAAGCTAACAGGATGCCAGAAGGAGCAGTTACTCTTCTGCCTCCCAAGGCAGAGCCTCAGTGTACACAGAACCACAGTATGATATTTGCAAGCTCATTTTTCAGCCTTGAAGAGCAATGCTTCCCCTCTCCATAAACGTAATTTATCATCATACAGATTATCTGTCTGAAAAATCAAACTAAATGCCTTTAGAGAAAAGAGTATAAAACAGTATCAAGTCCTTTTACAGCCACATACTAGAACTTGGGTTTTGGGTTGTTTTTGTTTGTTGGTTTTCAAAAGAGTACAGCCAGACAGTTCAGTTATTTGAGCACAATGTAGCCATCCAGCCCAACAAGCAGAATTAATAACACCCACTCACATCTCAGAGCACTGGTAACTATAATAATTTTGCTCCTGTTATCCATCCGTTGGTCTTCAAACTTCACATTAAATAGCAGCACAAGTCTTCCAGACTTTAATAGGAGTGAAGATGCAGTCAAAAATTAATTAACTCCTGGATTTGACCCCTTTCTATCATTCAGAATGACAATAATTTTCTGGTTTTACCACACTACAGAAGAACGTGATACTAAGCAAAACTAAACATTATTTTGGTGGAATTTTTGTACAGGAAGATTTTTACAAGAACCATCCCAATCCAAATTTTAGTGAAAACAACAGAAATGCTTCCATTAACTTCCCTCCGCTCTGGATCTGATCCTAAGTCTGCAATTTTCTTCTGCGCTGTGAAAAGACAGACTCAGGGTGAAGCTCTCTGCAGCTCTATTTATTCAGCTTGTGTCATGACAGCTTGTGAAAAAATTCCGATTCTCCTCCAGTGAGGAAATAAGCTGAAAATAAACAGCTCACGAGAGCACCAAAGCAAAAGGAAAGACGAGATTAAATTCCAGCATTTTACACCTCTATTTTGTCTTTCTAAAACCACAAAGACACTAAGATTTTCTAGCTCAGCAGAAGAGCTTCACATAAAAATCCGTAAAAGTATCATCACCAACCTTCAGGGGAACAGAGTTGGGCCTATACAGGATTCTTTAGAAAATCCCATTTTAAACTCCAAAAGAAGCGTTGACAGCTTGCGTCACTAGAAGCTTGAAGGCCATTTGTGAAAAAAGCCAACCTCAGTATCTAAATACACTGCAACAGCAGTTGGTCTTGTCAAAAGAGGAAATGTAATTCCCAGTTACTCCACTCTTTTCTCTAGTCCTTTCTGAAAACAGTCGTGGAGTGTGTATCCCACATTCAAGTGAAGCTAGCCAAAGTCCAGGAAACCTCAGGACTCAAGGTGGCCTCAGACTCCTCTAGCCAAAATGCTTGTAATCCTTCTGCCTAACATGGAGCTCCAAAGCCACACTAAAATCAGTGATATTGTTACTCTTAGTGTTCTTTCATTTTATAATTTATTGAGTGCTAATACTTTCCTCTCCTCCTTGTACAAAAAGGAGTTTATGACCAGTCAAGCACCAGAGACAAGTTTGACCTGTGTGCTGTAATAAATCAGGTGCCAGGAGCAGATGGAGAAGGGTTAGGAAGCATACTAAAGTCATTCTTGAGTTACACCTATGGTATATGGTCTACTCAAAAGATTTTTGACCTCATAGCACAGGCATTTGTTTTCAAAGCCTGCAACAACGGCAACAACAAAAGGGGGGCAGAGGGAGAGAGAATGTGAGCTGCTGTAGGTCCCATGTAACAAGAACACACACACTACAGATTTCCACAACAAGGATCAGTAAATCTGCATTGGTTTTTTGTCAATGTCTAAACATAACTATAAATCTGATTCTTATTTTCTATACATTGTTCCTGTTGCATTATGGAAAAATGCTGCTAGGACTAAACTCAACCTTTTGTTACAAATTCCACTGGAATTATATCAAAAGTTACAACTGAGCTTCATAGACGATGGGATTGGTGCAATCACTTGAACGTAACATTTCCATTGTGGACTAAATTTATACAACGTATTTGGTCTCCAGACCACATTCCTTTTTCTGCATTCATTTCCATTTGTCGTATCATCTTAGTACTTGACCTTAAATATTGCTGTATCTTTGGAATACAATATTTATGCGGCTTTTTCTCAGGTGACTACTTGAAAATGTATTTTTTTGTGGTCTCCAGACCAACTTGAGGCAGAACAGGAAATACTCCTTACTCCCATGAACAAGACAAACCAAATACTGAAGCTCATACAGAGGTTCCACTGAAGTCAACAGAAGGCACATGCGGTCATTCATCTACGACTTTAAAAGTGTTTATCTTAACCATTATTGGAGTCAACATTACATAACTGGCTTGCATTTGTCATTGGTCATCTTCTAGCAACAGAAAATATAAAGCAAGTGTAGGACAACGACATCCACTTGAACAGTGTCTGTTCAGACATCGCTAACCAATCCCTCCACTGTCGTTGCACTCAGTTACTGCTCTTCCATTCTTAATATATCCTCTTACAATTCAGGTTTCCTTTCTCAGTGTCTTATATTTTCCACAAACTTAGGACATTTAAACAAAGAGGTTTGATTGACTTTTGGCCTGAATACTACTTTTGTTTCATTTAAGTTTTTGAAGAGAGTACATTAGAATTTTTTTAAGGAAAAGAACAAAGGAAAAGAAAATAATTCTCTTTGACATCTGTTCTGTTGACTTCCAGCTAATTAGAAAAGCTGCATTGCTGCGTGTTATTTGTTTGCTGTTGTTTTTCTTATTTTCCATCATTTCCCATAAAATCCTAGGCTAAAACATCACTTAAAGCATCACAGAATCTGCCTGTTACTAAGATGGCATTCACTTCTCGCAGGAAAAAAGATTCCTCTGCTTTCGATATGTGTATAGGTATGACAATTAAAAATGACAAAATTTAATGAAATAATATTTAAAAGGAAATAACATATTTATAGTAGAAAAATATGTTTTATTGCCTTGACTCTGTTGATCAGGGCCTATTTTCTGAAACCAGCAAGACGGTAAGTCCATGTTTCCAACAGTAGATTTAATCTTACATAACTAAATGGTTCAACAGTCAGCAATACTTTCTTGCTGGCTTGGGATGGACCCTTACTGATATTGAGAGCACTATGTATGGCATGCAAAGAGTGGATGGGAATTAAAAGTAAGTGAAATGAGCTTCCTAAATAGATTTATCTAAAAGAAGCAATTTAACAACAAGTTTGATTAAAAAAAATCATGAATTCTCCTTTTGCTCCATTAGAAAGAAATATATTATTTTATGGATGCATTGGCACATTTTTTCATCATTGTCAATCTGCAGTTTCCTGTATCTGCTGTGTTTACCACAAAGAGGGCTGGTCATTCCAAATTTGCCAGCAGCTTGGTTTTGTGCTGAAAGAGGTGAGTTGAAAGTCAGGAGAACAAACATATCTTGTTTAAATGGATGTAAATTAGCACCGACAACAATAGTACAGGCTTAGAGGTTCTTGAAGACATTGCTTTGGAAAAGACTTTCTGTACTCCCCTAGCTTTTCTGCCAGGGCTTGCCAAAAAGTTTGCAAGTGTCAGCTGTAAAGGCAACGGCAATGACACAGAGTAACTACCCACCGGTCTTGACCTGCCAGCACCAAAACGTAAGGGCCACTGTATGGTAAGGGGGGGGCGGGTGTGCGCAACACATCAAAATAAAAAAAGTCATTCAACAGTGAGAACAGCTTGTTCGACTTACTATGTCCTTGGTAAGAGGCAACTCTTTCAGCACCTGGAACACTCTTATGTGCAGTTAAGTGATATTCCTGCTAATGGTGCATGGCTAATATTTGCAATTAATTTAAAATGTGATGTTCTCAAAATAGTTCTTTAAAATAACAATTCCTCTCCGTATTAAAGATATATCTCTGCTGACTGAGAGACAGACAGACTTTGAGTCTAGTGGTTGATTCTCTTATCTCTATTTCTTCTTGACATATCCTAGCTAAGTCACTTATATGATTTTCTTACAAATGTAAAACACAGTGAGGGCCTAAAATCCAAAACTTGCTTTTATTGTCTGTCCTTTATTGTTGAGTTTGTGACACAAAATAAAAGGCAGTGAATTCAGCGGAGCCATGAAGGAGAGCGAGACATCAGTCACATAGATTACATCACTGGCTGATTTCATCTTCCCAAAACCAGAATATGTTCTATTGAGTTTGATGTGCCAGGACCAGAAATTGGGAAACGTATCAAGACAAATATTTTTAAAAGCAAGTACACATTGTTGTTCTGAGATAGGATTGTTTAAAGTATAAGCAGTTATGCAAATAGGAAACATATTGCCTGGAATACATGAAATGCAGTGCACAGTAACCAGCAACAGTAAAATCGGGCAGGCAAGCCCTTACTTGGATCTTCTTAGCCTAGCTACTTTGGCATCATGCAGCTATGCCCTTTTTACATGAACTAACAGTTTGGCCCAGATGTGAGTGCAGATAAGGTGT
The DNA here is from genome assembly GCF_949628215.1 of Phalacrocorax aristotelis. NCBI lineage: Eukaryota > Metazoa > Chordata > Aves > Suliformes > Phalacrocoracidae > Phalacrocorax > Phalacrocorax aristotelis. Next base: position 21,499,036 of record NC_134282.1, on the reverse strand, counting down.
GACTATTCTCAGGCAGTACCGGAAACCTATGATGCCCAGCAAAACTGCTGGCCTACATTTGCAGTTTCTTTCTTGCCTTTTTTTTTTTTCTTTAATTACGCTTTTTTCTCTCTCTTCCCAACAAAATTCCCTCAACTCCAACTGAAACACAGACTGTGATCCACAGTAAATGCATACAGCCAGTCAGAACACCAGGACTTACTGTATGTCAATAAATTATCCCTGATTTAAGGCAGATGACATTCATGAGACAGTTGTTCCAGGAGAGCAGTAAAGTTTTGCAGAGTTGCAAGAAAGTTAAAGCTACACAACTCTTCTCTCCTCCTTTCCTTGGGATTTGGCATTCACTAGTTTATCGTGTCAGTGAAAATCTCCGCAAGCAAACACAGTTCCTGTAGGCTCTGTAAATTAAGGACCGTGTCCGGCATTGTGGAACGAATGGGAGGAAACTGGGAGAAATTATAGGTCTTTCAACTGCAGCTTCCCTGGAGCTATGGCTGGTGGACTGAGCACAACACATATGACTGCCTCAAACACAAATGTGAATGTTCAAACCTGATTTGGCTGGATCAGCACTGAGAGCCTGAGACAATAGCTGCTAATAAAGTCATTGTGCTCGTCTTGCATGCTGCCCGCCGCTGTAGCTGCTCTCCCTTGCTGGGCTGAGAGGGGATTCACAGGAGTGTGGCCAACTCAGGTTAGCTCTGCGGTGAAAAACTAAGATGATTTTGGTATATGTGGATATAAGAAAAGAACACAGCTTCTCTGACTGTGTAAACACCATGGTATACATGCACTAAAGAAGTTGACAAGTTTATGTCACTAAGCTCTTTTAATTAAGTTAGTGCTATAAAGGAGAAGGCACAAAGAAAAGTTAAAGATGAGGCTGTAGCACACAGATCAGACAATCCACCCATCAGGTAGCTGAGATGAGCAACAAATGAACACACCCAGCAATGAAAGTAAGTAATGATGGTCAGTTCAAAGGAGACTTGGATCCGTGTTTGTGGAAGAAACCAGAAGCCACAGCCACCAGTTGAACTTGTTAGTTCACAGCAGTGATGGATTAGTTGATTAGAATTTTTTCAGGGTTAATAGGGGCAGGCCTCAATGGGTCAATAAGCTTCTCTCATCTTGTGTACATTCTCCTGGTATGTAAGTCGACAATATTAGACAGTCAAAGCAACAAAGCAAAAAAAACCCAAAATGTGTGACGAGGTTCATTGGTTCCTCAATAGCTGCTTCCCCTGTCACAAGGTTGATGTGACAAGCTGTGGATTCTGCAAAGCCTGAATGTAAAACACTGAAGAGCAAAGCATTTAGTTTTAACCTAAGCACATTTGGGTGGTATAATGATGAAAGACATGAAGTAAAAGTTAAAATGAAAAGTGAGGAGACAACTGAGAAATATAAAAGCCTAAGGTCTTCACCTTTCTCCCTTCCTTTCTGAGTAATGAAAAAACAAGCCACAAAGAACATGACACCATTCAAAAGAAACATGTCCCACAGTGCGTCAGGGGAATCAATTTATTTTACTGCAGTCTTGCCTGACTGTAAATGGACAGAGTGTGAAATCAAAGCAGAACTGCAGCAGAAGATTCTCAGGAGAGAGCAAAAAGGCAGAATATGCAGAAATCATTCATCCAAGAGTGATCAAACACCCCAAAATTCAGACCTTGAGAAAGATGTAGATCCTTTCATCCTCCTGGGAAGCAGATCAGCAATAACTGTGAAAAGGAGGAGACTAAGGCAAGCAGCCCTCAGGTAGGTGAAAACTAGCAGAAGGTGTGCATCCTCTGGCACTGAGAATGAAGGGAAAACAGGTAGGAAAGGAGAAGAGCTGAATTTTCTCTATTGTACAGAGGGAGTAGCGGGTGGTAGAAACTAGCCAGATGCCCAGAAGATGAAAAACTAGTTTCTGAGCTGATTTTCAGGGAAAGGGACACCATATACAGGTCTTCAGTGACAGAATATCCCCCTAAATTGGAGATCGAAGCCCAGTCAGTGTAAACAAAACTTTTGTAACTGAAACCAACTGCAAGCCTGTGTAACACAAGTGGGCTAAGCGGATTACATGGCTCACAGCAAGTGTGAAACTGGGAGGATTTTTCAGAGGGCCATCCCCAACTCTGGTCTACCCAGAGCCACTGTTTGTCTAACCTGTTCTTAAAAGACTCCAGAGAAGAGGTCTCTTAAACGGTCCTCTGTTAGCTGAGCTATCCCTCACATTGGGCAGTTTTTCCGAATATGTAAATCTTTCTATTAAAAATCAAAGTACAATAAAACTTTAAATTCAAAGAAGCCTAAAATTTTACAACTATAATCCAGTTGCCCAATCAGCTGTATTTAAAATGCTTTGCATTGTAACAGGAAGCTCTTCCTTAAGTCTTTAAAAAATGCTCTGTTAAAAGTATCTAGATTCAGTCACCATACTTCCACAGTTGATTCTAATTTTCTATAACAAGGAAAGTGTTCCTGGAA